>NW_023270453.1:9251256-9797146 GCF_011800145.1 Mirounga leonina
TAAATAAATAAATAAATAAATAAATAAATAAATAAATAAATAAATAAGTAAATCTTAAAAAAAATTTAAAAAGATAAAAATGGATGAACTCAATAGGAAAGCTACAGCAAAAGGTATTATTTCCTTACTAGGTACTGGAGTTCCATGGAACAAAGCAGTCTGAGGTCTCGGTCCCTCTGGAGTGTTTTAAAGAGATCTATAGTTGTTATGGGTAAGTCAGGCCACGTAGGCAAGACACAGGAGATTCAGCTTGGAGCTGTCAGGACCAGAGCAGACTACTAAGGTGCCTTTATATATAACTAGATATTCTTTGGGGGACAAATGGGACTGGATCAAGTTTGTTTGGGAAATTCTGCATTAAAGAAAGTGAAACAGGTTTATTCAGCCTTTAATGTTCAGATTTCATTGTGAATCTCTTAAGAGGGGGAAATAATAGGAAGCTTTTCCCAAACTCTTTGGACCTGGGAATTCCTCTTCCTTGGGAATCTCTAACATTCTGAAGGGCACTAAAATTCCACAAAACCCAGTTTGGAGAATGCCATTTGGAGAAGTCAGGGAAGCCCCAGCTGCCCAGGGTCACCAGCTCCACTAACACTCAGGTCCTAGCCCAGTGGGCTTCGCATTTGGGTACCTACCTTATGGGGGCACACAAAGGCTTGCTAAGAGTACATAAATATGCATGGATTTAAAAAAAAAAATTCTAGGTCCATCACTTCCATGGGCACACTCTCCTCCACCGGCTCTTCAGAGAGCTGAACGGCAGGGAGCCACGCCTGCAGGATGCAGAGCCCCCTTTCTGTTCTTCTTGCACACTGGCAGCCCTTCTTGCAATGCTGCATTGCCTCAGGGTAGGCAAATCCCTGGGGTGCCTGACAAATGCACAAAAGTGAATGTGTCTATTGACTGAGTCATCTTTTTGCAACTCAGATGATTTCTAATTCTTTGCTTTCATGCAAATTGAGGGAAGACCTAATTGAGTTGTCAGAGAATTAGATCATCATCATAATTTTGATGATAGATCACCATATCAGAAGGGGCTCGGTAATTGACATAGCTATGATAAAACCCTTCCATTCTAAACTTATTTTTATGAAAATGGCCTCATAGTGCTTACAATAACTGTAACAACTGTAATTGCAAGATGGGAATAATGTTAATAAGAAACCCCATCTATTTTACTAAAAAGTCTGATGAAGAGTAGTTTTTCCAATAAAATTTTATGACTTATGTTGAATAATTATTTATAAAAATTGTATTTATTTTCATAAATTGTATGTTAATAATACCTATAATGACAATTCAGTCCAGAAATATTTCTTTGATACCTAGACCTATATAGTCACAGGAAATTTTAAACATTAATTTCAAATTAATTAAAATGTACAAGATTGATTTCAAATTATATGCATATTTTTGCTGCAGATAATTCTGGGTGATCAATAAAAGGGTTTCAGGCAGAAAATATCACATCATACATTTATGTTGGGGAAGTGGATGAAATAATTTTTTGCTTGTTGGTGTATATTTAAAATGAATTATGGTGGATATCAAATTGCTATGGTATTAGATTGCACTGGAAACATTTTTTGAATGTCATAGGAGTTTTATCTTTTAATGTCCAGTATATCCATTCACTAGGAGTTATATCCTCTCTAACTATTTAAACCGATAAAGATATATTTTAGATGTTAACCTCAAAGGGTGTGAGAAGATGTGTTTTTAAAAATTATTTTCAGGGGTAACTGAGCAGGAAGTTGAAGGCTCTGTGTCCAATAGCACATAAGGAGAAGGAGAAGGTATGGGTCCAAAGATGGCAATGTTTGGCCTGAGTCAGCTTCGGGTTGTCCCTCCTGCCTCGTGCCCATTTCATACTTCCTCCCTCTACGGAGCCCTTGCTCTGGTCTGGCATCTACATCCATCCATCCAGCTCTGGGTCCTTCACCTCCCAAGCTAATGTTCCACTTTACCCCTAGCCCCCTCCTCTTCCTCCCCCAGGACCCAGCACTCTTTCCCTTTAGGCTTGATAACTAACCATGTTAACTTGGCCTCCGGACACTTCCTGGTCCACTGCCTCACACTCCCCACCTCATTCTTGCCCCTATCCCAGAAACCCTCAGAGGGTAGGAAGCCCACAGCTGGTCCTGGCCCCTGAGCCTTGGTCCACCCATCACCATCTCAACAATTAGCCTTAACGTGTAGGTCTTCAAAGTGTTTCCCTTTTTATATTCTCTCATTTACTCTTTACCACAACCTGCTGCATTAGATGAAGAAGTTGGGGCTCAGAGGATTTAAGTGATTTGCAAGAAACGGTGGAGTTCACATTTGGATCTGGGTCATCTGTCTTTGAAATCCATGCTTTATCCACAATGTCTCACTGCCACCGGGGGGGTTTTTTCAGTCCAAGGTCAAAGCAAACCAATTGGGATCTCCCCGATCTGGAGTGGCCCACCCACTGGAGATGGTGGGGGGTGTTAGCACAGTGTCCTTGTCTGCCGGCTCCTCCCTGTGGTCTCCATCGAGATTCTTTGCCAGAAACTTGGAATAGACTTGCAGACAGTGAGAAGGGAAATCAAGACATATGCATGCTTGATGTGGAACGAGATATGATGGTGCGGAGCCAAGACGAGATGAGTATAAACAAACATTCACATAAAAAATGCACCAGATTTGCCGCGAGCGGTATTTTAGTCTGTATAGTTGTACCAGAAATAACACTTGGTTGGATGTCAAAATACCAATCATCTAGCTTCAGTTTTTATTTTTTAATTGAAGACAAAAGACTTTTAGAAACCAAGAGAATGCTAAATCTGTTTCAACTTACCTCAAAAAGCCCAAGTTAAGGTATATCTGGCTGAATAAGTTGACTTGCTCTATGCTTTATGTGTTATTTTGCAAACTTTTGAGGAGAACTTTTTAAAGTGCATTCGGACTGCTGGACATATATCTTAGAAAAATAATTACTCCATTTTGGGGCCTTGATTTTTGATCCCTCAGTGTGAGGTGTTTCTTGAAACTGACCCTTCAAGAACATTATAATTGGGATTTCTGAAAGTGATGGATTCTCTAGGTCGTAAAGGAGTAAATATTTTGTCAAGATATATGGTAAATAATTAACGGCCTCTTAGCACACACAGAAATAATTTACTAACGAAAGGACTTCAGCATTGTAAACAGTCGGGGATCAGCCTCAAAGACCACCTGGAAGTTCCAGTGTGCAGATGAGTAGGAGGTTAGCCACCTGGAACTTATTAAACCCATTCACACTGGTTGGCTCCTGCTGTTTACTTCTGAATGCAGTTTCACATGATAGTTACTCAGCCTCCGTTGATGGCTGGGACCTGCTTGCTTTTGTCAGAGTTGATCTAGGGCTGGTGAACGTGTTAACACAAGTTACAGGGTCACAAATATTAAATTCCTACATGGAACTTAAAAGCAAATCTGGGTGAAACAGTGGGTGGGGCCTTTCCCGAAGCAAAATCTGGGGGACCCGAAAAACTTGCCGTTGGTAGTCACCTTGCTGGTTCTCTGTGCTCACCTCTGGTTCCGATCGGCCCTCTGAAATGTCCCTGAGCATGGCACAGACTACTTGAACGGAGAGCTGAATCCCTTTGGGCTGAACTTTCAGAGACAGCTGTACATAGTCTGTCACACTGGGAAGGAGGTTAGAGGTCATTTACCTGGGTGTCAGTGACCACCCAGGGTCATTTGGGGCTATTGGCATTTGGGGCAGGAAAATATTTTTCTGCCAAACATCCTTGTGCAGGAGAAACAGCACATATTAATAACGCATCTGCCACAGTTACTGTGATAACATTTCCAAATACCGGGGGAGAGGAGGAGAGGGTCGTAAGAGGGTCAGGTGACAATGCTGTGTACAGGGAGGACACCAGGGTTCAGGGCGGGGGAGTGGCTTGCCTGAGGTCATGATGCAAATTAGTAGTGGAGTCAGATTTTTACTCTGACATCTGTTGACTTTCATGCCCCTATTGCTACTATTCATCTGTAAAATAGGGAGGGAACATGCTAGTTAATTTACTATTTGTGGGCAGTGTTTGTGCAATGCTTTAAAGTCCTAGGCAAGGGCGCCTGGGTGGCTCCGTCGTTAAGCGTCTGCCTTCGGCTCAGGTCACGATCCCAGGGTCCTGGGATCAAGCCCCGCATCGGGCTCCCTGCTCGGCGGGAAGCCTGCTTCTCCCTCTCCCACTCCCCCTGCTTGTGTTCCTGCTCTCGCTCTCTCTCTGTCAAATAAATAAAATCTTTAAAAAAAAAAAAAGAAAGTCCTAGGCAAAAGATACAAAATAACTATCCCCAATTATTTCTTTTTATCTATTTGTAGCACAAGGCACTATGAACAAGAGTATACATTACAGAAGAAAAATTTACATTGTAATCCTTTAGGGAAGTACTTTTTAGAAACAGATCAGAGATGGGTAGAAGAACACAGCTGTGCCCAGAGTGACAGCTGCCAGAGGACAGGTCTGGAACATGCTCTTTACACCCCTGGGCTAGGCGCTAAGTGTGGCATGAAGTGGCCGGCTGGCCAATGTTTGTTCATTGGACCTGAGGCAAAGGCACTTGAGCTGTTCTTGAAGTTGATCAAAAGGTATCTCTTTGAGGTTTCATTTCTGATTACTCCAGGGGCTCTGGTTTGGGCTTGCTTGGATTGTGGTAAGGAAATGGGACCCTGAAAAGAAGTCCAGATTGAGTGGGAACTAAAGGAGTCACCTGGAGAGCAGGTGTGCAGGAGGTGGCCAAGACAAAGCCACTGGGGTTGCTGGGCGGGGTGCACAGAGCAGGCCTCCTGGCCAGCCCATAAATCCCTCCCACCCGGGAGTTCTCGCAGCTTGAGCAAGATGCTGCCCGCCAAGTGCTCTGAACTGAGGGGAACAAGGTGCTGTACAAACATCATCCTGATTGTTTCTAATCTGCAGATCCTGGGCTCTGTGTCTGCAAAGATAAAGAAAGGAATGGGGCTGGGTGGACAGAAACAAATACATTTGAGCACCCCAGGCTGCTGCTTGCTACGTGCCTTTCCAACAAGAGACGTTAAGCTCCTACTTCTAAGCCTTAGCAAGTCCTATATATTTGTCTGTGATATGAGCTTCCTCTTCTGGAAATAAATACTATTTTTTTTTTCCCTTCAACAGTTAACTTTTGTTCCTTCCCAGCAGAGCTCCTACACAGCTCTGGGCTCCTCTTTCTTATAACTGAATTGTGGGGACACTACTGTGGTCCTCCAGCTCTCAATCTATTAGAGACCTCTCTGGAAAAGCTGTGTCTTAGGGTTCTCAGTGATCAGTTTCATCCCTGGATCTAGGCGAACAGGGTAGTGGACACTCAGGTTATACACCTGCCAGTTTTACTAAACGAGGCAACACAGAGTGCCCACCAGACCAAAGGGCATTCCTCTGGGAAATCTCAGCTAAGCAGAGTGTTCAGAGCTTAAGAAATGGCTTTGCAACCAAATTCAGAGTGTGACAATTTCTTCAAGACTACGGATCCTGTTTCTTCAACTACCCAATGGCATGGGGTAAAAAAGGGAAGAGGGAGGGCAATGTTTTAGTGTGAAAGAAGTGTAAAAGAGACTTAAGATACATAATACCTTGTACAGTGTTTCAACCAAATTTATGGTAAAAAAAGATTGTTTTAGACATTTGAGGAACTTTTATGAAATTGAGTATCAGATGATTGATTTGTTGGGTGTGCTAATGGCATACAGTTATGTGCCAGAATATTCGTTTCTTTTTACATGCCTACTGAAGCAAAATGACTTGCAAACTTGGTCTTGCTTTAATCTATCAAGCTTTAAAAAAAAGTTATTATTGATAAAAAAGTATGGCAAAATGTTGATGATTATTGAAGCTGGATAACTGGTAGCTGGGCTTTGTTCTATTTGGGGTACATTTGGAAATTTTTATCAAAATAATTTAACACAGAAAACATTAAATATCTTATATAAAAATATGGACATTAGTTGTGTGATAACGGTACTCAACATATGTAAGGCTTTTACCTTCTGTCTAGCTTAGAGAGAGCATAGTTTTTTAGAACTATGTAAGGCCTTTGGGAAAGAGGTTTCTGTTTGCAAAGTTGGGTATGGTTTACCTGAAATTTAAAATCTATATATTTTATTTTATGGATTTTTTTTAATGTTTTGGAAATACTGCTAAATTCATGGATGTCCATAGTTCCAAATAGGGATAAAGCAGGATTCATAGTGACACCTCTATTCCCCAAGGCAATCTGTTTCCCACATTCTCCTTATTACTTCACATTGGTAGATGGGCACTTCAGACACTTCAGCTCCTTTTTGCTTTTCTCCTTTGGGGAAAAGGTTTTGTTTTTCCGAACATTTCCATTGAGGTCCATTTTCTGAAATGTCTTCCCAAGTGGTTCCAACTCCAGGGCACTTGAGGTCAAGGAACCATGAATTGTATGTGAGTGGTGACCATAAGACATTGTTGCTCTTTTTTTTTTTTAAATAATATATATTGTATTGAGATATAAGTGGTCCATAACATTGTGTTCTTTTTAGCTGTGCCACGTAATGATCTGACTGTGATCACCACACATAGTTTCAAAAGTTTTTTTCTTGTGATGAGAATTTTTAAGATCTACACTCTCAGCAACTTTCATATAGATGATACAGTATTGCGACATGGAGTCACCATGTTCTCATTACATCCCCAGGACTTATTTATCTTATAACTGGCAGTTTGTTGTTTTTGATGACCTTCACCCATTTCACCAACCCCTTTACCCCTTGCCATTGGGTAACTGCAATTGGTTCTCTATGAGTTTGGTTTTTGCTTTCTGATTTGGTATATAAGATCGATCATAACAATATTATCTTTCTCTGACTTATTTCACTTAGCATATCCTTGAGGTCCATCCATGTTGTCCCAAATGGCAAGATTTCCTTCTTTTTTATGGCTTAATAATATTCCATTATTCCATATATTATATGGAATATTATATGAATAATATATGGAATATTCCATTTATTATATATATCCATATATAAAATATTTTGGAAATATATGTATCACATTGTCTATCTATATATATCACATTGTCTATATCTATATGTCACATTGTCTTTATTCATCCATCAGTGGACCCTCAGGTGATTTCCATGTTTTGGAAATGCTACAATGAACATGGGGGTGCATATATGTTTTTGAGATAGTAATTTCATTTCCTTTGGTTAAATATCCAGAAATGGGTATTTTGAAATTGCTGGATCACATGGTAGTACTATTTTTAATTTTTTGAGAAACCTCCATATTGTTTTCTATAGTGGCTGCCCCAATTTACATTCCCACCAGCAGTACATATGGGTTTCATTTTCTCTATGTCTTCAGTAATACTGATTTCTTATCTTTTTGATAATAGCCATTCTAACAGTTGCGAGGTGATATTTCATTGTGTTTTGATTCGTATTTCCCTGGTGATTAGTGATGCTGAATACCTTTTCATATATCTGTTGGCTATTTGTATGTCTTTGGAAAAATGTCTATTTGTATTCTCTGCCCATTTTTTAATTAGATTTTTTTTTCTATTGAATTGTATGACTTCTTTATTTTGGGTAGTAACCTCTTAATCATTTATATAATTTGCAAATATTTTCTACCATTTGGCAGGTTGCCTTTTCATTTTGTTGATGGTTTCCTTTGCTGTACAAAGCTTTTTACTTTGATGTTGTCCCACTTATTTAGTTTTTGCTTTCGTTGCTTTTGCTTTTGGTGTCAAATAAAAAATATCATTGCTAACCCTAATGTCAAGGAGCTTACCCCCTATGTTTTCTTTTAGGAGTTTTATGGTTTCAGGTCACACATACAAATATTCAGTCCATTTTGAGTTCATTTTTGTGTATGGCATAAGAAAGGGGTCCAATTTCATTCTTTTGCATGCGGCTGTTGTTTTCCTAACACCATTTATTGAAGAAGTGCTCCTTTTCCTGTTGCAAATGCTTAGCTCTTGTGTCATAAATTAATTGACCACATATGGGTGGGTTTTTTGGGAGAGCTCTCTATTCTGTTCCACTCATCTATGTGCCTGTTTTTATGCCAGTACTATACTGTTTTGATGACTATAGTTTTGTAATATAGTTTGAAATGAGGAAGTGTAATGCCTCCAGTTTGTTCTTCTTGCTCAAAATTGCTTTGGCTATTGTATTCCATATAATTCTCTTCCATACAAATGTTAGGATTGTTTGTTCTATTTCCATGAAAAATGCCCTTGTAGGGATGGCATTGGATCTGTAGATTGCTTTGGATAGTTGGACATTTTAGCAATATTAATTTTTCCAATCCATGATTGCTAAATATCTTTCCATTTATTTGTGTTTTCTTCAATAGAGACAGTTTTACTTCTTCCTTTGCAATTTGGATGCCTTTCATTTCTTTCTCTTGTCTGATTGCTATGGCCAGGAGTTCCAGTAGTATGTTAAATAAAAATGGTGATAGTGGACATCCTTGTCTTGTTCCTGATCTTAGAAAAAAAGCTTTCCATTTTCACCATTGAATATGATATTGAGTATGAGTACAAGCTATGGGTTTGTCATATATGGCCTATATTATGTTGAGGTACATTCCTTCTATACTCACTTCATTGAGAGTTTTTATCATGAATCGATGTTGAATTTTATCAAATGCATTTTCTATATCTAAGGAGATGATCATAAAATTTTTAACCTTCATTTTGTTAAAGTGGTGTATCATATTGATTAATTTGTGGATGTCAAACCATCCTTACATCCATGGAATAAATACCACTAGACTGTGGTGTATAATCCTGTTAATATATTGCTGATTTTGGTTTGATAATATTTTGTTGAGTATTTTTTGGCATCTATGTTCATCAGGCTTATTGGCCTATAATTTTCTTGACGTGTCCTTGTATGCTTTTGGTATCAAGGTAATGCTGGCCTCATAAAATGAATTTGGAAGTATTCCCTTCTATTTTTTAGAAGAATTTGAGAAGAATCGATACTAATTTTTATTTAAATGAATTCTTTAAATGAATTCTTTGTGGGTGAGTTAAAGAATTCACCCACAAAGCCATATTATTTTGGACTTTTCTTCCTTGGAGATTTATGATTGCTGATTCAGTCTTTTTACTGGGGAATTTGTCCTAGCTCTAATTTTCTATCTCTTCATGATTCATTCTTGGTTGATTGTATATTTACAGGAATTTATTAATTTCTTCTAGGTTGTCAAATTCATTGGCATACAATGTTTATAGTAGTTTCATACAATCCTTTGTTTTTGTATGGTATTACTAAAATGTCTCCCCCTTCATTTATAATTTTCTTTACTTGAGTCTTCCCTTTTTCTTGGTTAGTCTAGCTAGACTTGTCTATTTTGTTTACAGTTTAAAAAAACCTGCTTTTAATTTCATTTATATTTTTCTATTGTCTTTTTCATTTCTATTTCATTTATTTCCACTCTAGTCTTTATTTCTTTTCTTCTACTAACTTTAGACTTGGTTTCTTCTAATTTATTCTAGTTCCTTGTTAGGTTATTTTTTCTTGATGTAGGTATTTATTGCTATAAAATTCCCTCTTAGAACTGCTTTTGTTGCATCCCATAACTTTTGGTGTGTTGACTTTCTGTTTTCATTTGTCTCAAGGTATTTTTAAATTTCTCTTTTGATTTCTTGTTTAACCCATTGGTTTCTCAATAGCATATTGTTTAATTGCCATATATTTGTGACTTTTCTAGTTTTCTTCCTTTAATTGATTTGTAGTTTCATACCATTGTGGTTGGAAAAGATGTTTGACAAAATTTCAATCTCAACTTAATGTTAAGACTTTTTTTGTGGCTTTACATTGATCCTGGAGAATGTTTCATGTGTGCTTGGGAAGAGTGTGTATTCTGCTACTGTTGGGTGAAAGGTTCTGTAATTGTCTATTAAGTCCATCTGATTCAATGTGTCATTGAAGTCTAATGTTTCCTACTGATTTTGTCTGGATGATCTATCTATTGATGGAAGTGGGGTATTGAAGTCCTCTACTATTATATTGCTGTCTACTTCTCCCTTTAGCTATGTTAATATTTGCTTTATATATTTAGGAGCTCCTTGGCATTCTTAATATTTTAACAAATACCTCTGGATAATATGGCCCTTTCTTAGTATGACTCAAACAAGCAGAATAATCTTGGTTCAGTGGAACATATATAAACACGATATGTTTCTTATACTTGAGAAGCTCGCAGGTCTAGCCAAAATGACAAATGTGGGACCACAGGAAAATTGAAACTTTTTGAAAGGGTCCCATAGGATAGGAGGCCTGTCCTGACAAAGTGTTTTTGAAGGATATGGTCATTCATTCCAGAACAAAGTTACCAGACCATGATAGCAGTCATGCCAAAAAGTTTTTCTTCTGTCTAGCTTTCAGGAAGTTAGCAGAAAAAAATAATGTAAGACACGCTAGAGCAGAAACAGGAGCAAAATTCACTGAAGCCATGCAGAGCCCACTTCCTCCTAGCAAAGGCTCCATCTGTAAGATTGCCACCCGGAAATGGAGAGAACAATAGTGCTCTCTATTTGGGCACCCTGAAATGATGCTAGGACTGGGTTTTGTAGTATTTCTTTTAGTCATTCGTGTTTTGAGTTCAAATGAACAAAACAAAACTGATTTTTGAGGCAATGTCAAAACAGCTTTTCTTATGCCATGGAAAGTTCCAGAAGTTTAAAAGTTGGAGGTGAAATCTATGGTGAAGGCAGTGGTATCAGAGTACACCACAGCAGTACAGGGAGAGAGTCCGGTAACTCATCTGAGTCCACTTTCATCCTTGATCACATACCCACACACTTGGTTTAGTTGTAGAACAGGTTACTCTGAATCAGAGGGAAATTCCAGTCAATACCTGTTGAGTGTTGATAATATAGCTGTCATTTTGTAGGGTGCTATGGTGTGGTAGGGACTGAAACACTGTGCTTCCTGTCCTTTGGTCATTTATTGTTCTTGTCTTGATGGGAAAAAACCTTCTTTTTAGGGGGGTAGAACTTGGTTTTGGTAGATTTAACGATTAGAGAGATAGTGCCCTTTAGATTATACTGTCCTATTTCCTATTTGTGTGTATTTGTACGCCATTGATTCATCTTCCTGGGACTTTCACCCAAACCACTTATTTAGTAGATGAGGCCTAGGGACTAGTAGTTGTCTATAAATTCACTCTACTACTCTTTGTGTGTGTGTATGTGTGTGTGTGTGAAATAGGACAACCCACTTGAATTCCTAGAGGTTTGGTTCTTCTCTGTCATCTGTAGGTGCTCTATGAACTGAGAATTGAGTATTCACATTAGAAAAAAATAAACTTGAAATCCCAATAAGGTCGTTCAAGTGTCTGGGTGGTCTGGGTCACATGTGTTCTAAATTCTTTTCTGAGCTATTGGCATTATGACACTGCCTATTGCATCACTGGCCATGTAAGCCAAGGGGTCCTAGTTGAACATGTGGTAAGCATTCTACTGCAGAATAATGATATCTCCCTAAGAGGAGTGTTGACCTTGGCTTCCATCACTAATTGAGAAGATAAAATTTGAGGTTTAAATTCTGGCCTCACCATTTACTCACTGTATGACCATGAGAACTTGGGCAAGTTAATAAAACCTTTCTGAGCTATTGCTTTAATTCATTATCATTGAAATGGGGCTAATAATATTTACTGTGTAAGGTCACAGTGATGAAATGATAAAGTAGTAGAGTGTTGTTGTATAATATGGGCACATGGTGGCTGCCCAATGAATGGTGTCTGTGAATGAATGAATGATTAGTGTTTTACTGCAGTGAGAATTCAGAGAGAAAGGAGACAAAGGGGAAGCCTTCATAATATTAAGGGATGTGAAGAAATTCCTGATAAATCATGACTAATGGAAACTATTTCTGAAGGAAGATACTGAATTTCTTTCTTGTTAGATTCTTCAATATAAGACAATATCCATTTGTTGAGAGTTTGCTGTAGAGTGGACTACCTCCTGAGGTGCACTTTGGGCTCTGGGAAATGCTGTTAGCAGAGGAATTGCTATTGAGATTCAACCTATGAACGCAAACACTGATGCTTCTCATAAACCCATCCCTAATAAAGGTCCTACATTCTTGCTTGGTGACAGACTAGCTGGTTTGCCTTTGGCAGTTTTGTTTTCAAGTGTGACAGAAACAGAGCTCATACTGAAGCAGCATTTATAGGTCCTTTAAAAATGACTGAGATTACCACGGAAACTGAAATCAAAATGACAAAACACCAAGGTGGGGGGCACCCTTTGTTAATTGCTTATGAAGATATGTGAAAGGAATGGAAAGTTTGGGCCTGGTAAAATGATAGATCTGTTCAAGAAAAGGAAATGAAAAAATAGGTAACAACACCCCTGGGGATGCCCCAAACAGCACTGTTGAAATCATTGGCTCTGTGGAAACATTTTGATTAGTTTCAGTTACACTACCTGTCAGATTTATGCTGGGGTAAAAAAAAAAGAAAGCTTATGTTACATTGCCTAGTATATGATTTACACTGAAAATCTCATGAGAGTAAAACAAAATGGTCAACACATATACTTTTTGGTTGGATTTTAAATCCCTTTTTTACAAATTACCTGTCATTTCATCAACAATTAAATAAGAATGGAGAGTGCTTCCTAAGTCTCAGTGAATTCAAACACTTCAGATTTTTTTCTATTATGTAAAGAAGACATGGCCCAGCTATCCAATGCCAAGTGTAGACTGCAGAGTCTTATAAAAAACAAAGTGCTCTTATTCTTTAAAATTTCATTTAAAACTTACACATGTAGCAGAGAAGAAAATCAAACCTCTATTTAAAAAGTACACCTTTGTTCAAATGTTCTTTGTATAGACTATAGGCCTTTTAGAACAAATTGGTGTAGAACTCTCATACAGAAACAGTTTGTAAAAGCTGTAGGTTATTGAGGCTTGATGAGGAAGGTACTATTGTATATATTTTCAAGCCATATCTGGTTATCAGTGCCTAGTTAGCTGCTGGGAGAGTGACCATTTAATTCTTTATGAGTGAAGTTAGGAAACCATGTCAGGATGAGGACTGATAAGTGTGTGCTATTATGATGGTATTATTTAAGGACCAGTGATGCCCACCCAATTTCTGTTTTGTGACTCACTCCTCCTCTGCAAAGGGTTCTTGACCTGAGATTGAAAGCAAGGCATGAAAACTAAATGGGAAATAGAAAAGCCAGAAAAAGGCCACTCAAATGGAATCCACTTAAAGTGGGGACCAAAATGTCATAGTAGACGATGTAAAACAGGTTTGATAGGTATGATTTTTGAAAAATAAAATGAAAATTTATAAAAACAACTTTATTTTGTCTTATAATTAACAAAATAATTTTATAATGAAAATTATGCACTAGTCATTTGCTCAACCAAAAATAAATCAAGTGTTGGTTTGAGGGGTGTGAGACACTGTTAACTTTGGTGACCCTCAATGAAGCATGCTTCTTTGTATTTGTACTCTTATGAGTCCTTTTACATATTGATTTTGGGCTTGACCATGTCACTAGCTTTGGCCAATGGAACATTAACAAGGGTGAAGCAAGTGAAGGGCTGGTAAATCCTTGCACATTGGGCCTTGTTGTCTTGGGATGCTTCTAGGAACCCATCTACCATGCTATCAGAAAGCATAAGCAACCATGTGAAGAAGCCCACATAGAGGAGAATTGAGGCCCTCTAGCCAACTCCAACTGAGTTCCCAGCCTGTAGCCAGTACCAATTTCCAGCCACAAATATGAGACCATTTTAGATCTTCTAGACATCCCGACTCCAAGCCAACAACATGTGGAGCATAATAACCTCTAGGTCAACCCAGAGGGTTGTAAGAAGTAATAAATTGTGATAAGTGGTTAAATTTTGGGGTGATTTGTTATACAGCAACAGATAACTAAAACAGAAACTATTACCTGAAACTAGGGTCTTGCCAAAACATGAGGCATTGATTTTGAGTCTGGTAGAAGGAAGGGAGAAATTTGGAGGAATTACAAGGAGACTGTTAGTGGGGCCTGGAAGTTAGTGAGGAAATTCCCATTGGAAGCTGAAGAACAGGGAACCTGAGTTATGTGTTGGCAGAACAGTGATCAAAATGGCTTGTGGTGTTATGGGAAATAGAAAGGGTACCTAATGAACTTGTGAATCTAGCTAAGGAGATTTCTGGGAAGGATGTGGAAAGTGCCATCTGGCTTCTTTTAGCTGCCTATGCTAAAGTATGGGAGGAACATGCTGAGGCAAAGAAAGAACTCCTCAGATTTCATGCCAAATTTGAGCTAAAGAGGAGCTAGAATGTATGGGTTTGATAGTAAAATTGTTTTTCATCCCCAGTCTCTACAAGAACAATTTTCTCAAAGTAAGAAATGGCCTTTGTTTGAAGATGAAATCCAGGGTGCTGGTAGTGAACTATGCCCTCAGGGTCAAGGTCTGTGTTAAGGTATCTGAAAGGTGTGAGGAGTATCTCAAAGATCCTCTCAGCTAGACAAGAAGACTTCTAAGAATCTAATGGGTATTTTCCCATAAGATTCTGATCTGCAGCCCCAAACAGAGAGAAGATTGTCTTAAAGAGATTCATGAGTGTTATTTTGTTTAATAAGGTGAATATAATTTGATACATAAAAAATACAAAGTATGTAATGAAATTATACGAGCCTAGATTAAAAGGACAGGGGCAATTCAAAATGAGAAAATGCCTCAAGATCCTCAAACTCCTTGGAGGAAGCAAGCTGAGAAGAAAACTCAGCTGTACACCTGGGTCATTTCTCTTAGAACTCAGAACAGAGTCTAGAGCACAGAGGGTGGAGGTAAGAGCCACAAAAAGTCACTCTCAGGGAATAGAATTGGGTCATTATCAAGAAACTGGCTACATGTGTCTGGCTGGATTTCAAAATTGCGATGGACCAGTAACTACTGTGTGTCTCCCATTTTCAACCTTTTTGAGTAGAAGTACCTATTACAGTTTTCTTTGCCTTGACTCTTCTTTGCATGTTGACTGTGTGAGGACCAGAAAACTTGTCTCTTTAGTTCACACTTCAGATTAAAAAAAGCTCCACTCAGGAGAATTTGGTTGCTTCTAGATCTGACTTGGACGATGAGAGTCTATATTTGATGCCATAATGGGATGAGGTCTTGGGAGCTTTGGAGAGGGCATGTGTATTTTGAATGTGAAATGGACATGACCCATTAGAGGCCAGAGGGTTCTTTGTGGTAGACTGTACTTTGGTGGCCCTCAGTGAACTTTACCTCCTGGTATTCCCTCCTTCATTGACTCTGGGCTTGGCTATGTGACTAGCTTTGGAAAATGGGAATTTGGCAAGTTTGATGCAATAGGACACTTGATAAGCACTTGTACATTGGGTGTTGCTCTCTTGGGACAGTACTTCTTGAAACCTAGACACTAAGCTATGAAAAAGCCCAAGCAACCATGTGGAGGAGAACTGAAACCTCAGAAAACACTTGAAGCTAAACTCCCAGCCAATGGCTAGCACCAACTTGCAGCCATGTGAATGATGTCATGTTGGATTTTCTTGTCAATCCAGTCAATAACATGTGAAGTAGAACAACTACCAGATTAACTAATAGAACTGTGAGAAATGTTACACTGTCATTCTTTTAAATTATTACATGTATGGCTGGTTTGTTACATGGCAATAAATAAACCAAACAGGAAGTTAATAAGTTTTAGATAAAATTGTGTAACAGTAGGATAAAATATCTTCTACTTCACATTTGACTTTTTCCATATAATCACAAAAGGGCTATTTTTGTAAAAATATTCAAAAGTTGTATTTAGTTTTTCCCAAGTGCTTTGTTAATCCTTTGATAGTTGAATATCTTTATTTTTAAAGTATCTTTTATGTTATCATTCTTGTTTATTTTCTCTTTAACTGGCAAATTGTATTATAACACCATATATTTCAAATAGTTCTGCAATATTTCTTTCATCAACTTCCTGAAATTCTGCATCTTTTGCATTATTTATAATTTCCTTTCACAGTAGACCTCTACTGCATTTGAATTTATTATCTGCTATAATGGTGAGGTAGATACTGATGTCTTGAAGGGATTTGGTTAGAGATTAATTTTATAAGAAGTCAGTTTATTAATATATAGTTTTGCTTTATGATGACTTTGCTTCTTGTCAACAGATCAGATAATGTATGTTCATATAATGAGAGGTCCCCTGTACTGCTCTATTTATAGCTGAGCAGGCCCTGGTACAAGTCAGTGCTGGGCTTTCTGGTAAAAGCTGAGTTGAAGCATGTGTGTTAGGCTCATGGTCTAAGAGGAGTTTCCTACTTTTCACCGTGAATCTAAATCTTGGCACAACCCACTCAGGTTAAACTTTGGGGAGGGGAGAACTAGAGAGAAATTGGATCCCCAAGCCTGTTTTTGTTTTTTTTTTTTAAAGATTTCATTTATTTATTTGAGAGAGAGAATGAGATGGAGAGAGAGAGCATGAGAGGGGGGAGGGTCAGAGGGAGAAGCTGAGCAGGGAGCCCGATGTGGGACTCAATCCTGGGACTCCAGGATCATGACCTGAGCCGAAGGCAGTCGCTTAACCAACTGAGCCACCCAGGAGCCCCCCCAAGCCTGTTTCAGCATGCCTTATAGGTTATGGAAGAGGTGGGAAAAGGACAGATGAATTCTCTGAGAATTCAGCTTTTTCACAGTGTGCATGGGGGGAGGCTGAAGAGAAAGAGGTCTGCTGACCTGTGTGGCCTTTAAAGGCACCAAGAACCTAGTAGATGGGACCTAGTGAATGTCCTGGACTCTCATCAATAAAATTAGTAAACCTTCATCTCTTGTGGGAGGGTGGAGGTAGGAGGGGGTAGAGAAATAGAAGAGTAGACAGAGAGGACTGAAGAATCCCATCCCTCTGCAATATCCATCTTACTGGGGGGGAATCTACACATTAGGTGATGAGATGTGGGGAAGTCACCAGTTGAGGAACGAGGTAGGTCTTACATTCTGAGGGCAGATCACTCTGTATTTCTCTCCTCATTCTCCCCCATGGAAAGGAGGAGAGAGAACTAAGCAAAGGAATTTCTCCTCTGGGCAGAACCACTTCAGCAATGGACTAAGAGAAGGCAGTCATAGGACATGAGCTTGTCTGAATTGAAGTTCTCATAACTTAGTGTTGAAAAAAACTGCGAGGTTTTTTTTAGGTTTCTGTTTTTGTTTTTTAAATTTTATTTTATTATGTTAATCACCATGCATTATATCATTAGTTTTGATCCATGATTCATTATTTGCATATAACACCCAGTGCTCCATTCAGTACGTGCCCTCTTTAATACCCATCACCAGGCTAACCCATCCCCCCACCCCCCTCCTCTCTAGAACCCTCAGTTTGTTTCTCAGAGTCCATAGTCTCTCATGGTTCATCTCCCCCTCCAATTTCCCCCTTTCATTTTTCCCTTCCTACTATCTTTTTTTTTTTTTAACATATAATGTACTATTTGTTTCAGAGGTACACATCTGTGATTCATCAGTCTTACACAATTCAGAGTGCTCATCATAGCACATACCCTCCCCAATGTCTATCACCCAGCCATCGTATCCCTCCCACCCCCCCATTCCAGCAACCCTCAGTTTGTTTCCTGAGATTAAGAATTCCTCATATCAGTGAGGTCATATGATACTTGTCTTTCACTGATTGACTTATAAAGCCAAGTTTTCCTGAAGTCTGGCACTACAGGTAGGAGGGCATTGACTCCAAGGGAGGTTTGAAATGGAGGGAGCAGGTCTTGAGTGAAGATCTGGAGATTGGGACAAGATCAAGCTATGATTGACAAGAGTACAAAGATGGGAAGGAACAGATGTACTTTGAATTGGTTTCTTTTAAAAGGTTGTTCCAGGAGAGTTAGATCTACTTTCTATTGGTAAACGTTAAGCTTAGTTATAGGCACATAACTCATTTTTGTAAATAATTAGCAGAACATTTATAGTTCTTTTATAGCATAGCTATAATGTACCCCTCAAAGCCCACCCTTCTGAGTTTAAACATACAAATTCAACATGCAAGAGAACATTTAAACTGAATAAACAGTTTTAGTGGGGAACAAACTTTCAGAAAGCTAAAGTTGTATGTTTAAAGCTATGGAACATATATATCCATTAATTCATTCAACAAATAAATATTGAGCACCTGATGAGTGCCAGTCACTATACCTAGTGTTCATATTATTAAAGCAGATTCGGAAAACTTATTTTTTTTTAAAGATTTTATTTATTTATTTGACAGAGAGAGACACAGCGAGAGAGGGAACACAAGCAGGGGGAGTGGGAGAGGGAGAAGCAGGCTCCCTGCAGAGCAGGGAGCCCGATGTGGGACTCGATCCCAGGACCCTGGGATCATGACCTGAGCCGAAGGCGGTCGCTTAACCGACTGAGCCACCCAGGCGCCTAAAGAAAACTTATTTTTAAAAGCTGTAATGTATAAAGTGGGGTCACTGGCACTAAGTCATAATATTTTTAAATGGAACAAAGTCAGTAATGGGAAATTTGAAAAAAGCAGATATTCTTCTACGAAGTACTTTACCTTAGGCACAGAAGTTGCTGAAATACCACAATTATGCCTTTGCAATGAGAGCACAGATAGAAAGGTTAGTAAACGCAGAGTGCAAGTGAAAAATCACTTAAGGAAAAAACACTAATTGTGATGCCTTCAGGGTATTGTTACAAATGAATCAATTGGATGCCAAAAAAAGGGCTGTAATCAGCACTATCTACTTTCATTTATGTTTCAGAGCATTTGTTAAGCCCTTTAATACAGTGCTTTCATAGTAAGCATAATACCCAAATTTCTTCCACACTTTCTATTCATTTCTCAAGTCATCGCAATGTCCTACCAAGCCAAAAATCCTGTGAGATCCTTCCTCCAGGATAAGAGACCATTTCTCCAGCAAGATTTTCAACAGGATTTTAACTCTTCTGTCAGCTGGCAAAAACATTGAACCAGCAGATTGAAAACACACAGTGGTATGTATGTTTGGAGTCTTTGTAAACTTTCCCAGGCACGCTATTCCATCAGCTTTGCACATCCCCGGAGCAGATACTGATGAGCTGAGATATCATGCAAGTGCTCAGAGGTGAAAATTGGTCTAGTATGCAGTTTGTGAATTTATAGTCTATTGAGTGGGCCCAGCTGTGGGCCTTCCCTTCAGCAGGAGGGCTCTTCCCTTTTAAGAACTTTGTTCCACTCCAGCCTCCATGGCTTCTACCACCTCCCCAGGAGACTTCACTTCCTATGGGAAAGAGCCCCTTGTTGACAATATCTCAGGGAAACTCAGGGCAGCTTTATGATAATCACACATATACCCTCTTTCCACCCTTTCTTAACTCTAGCTTGTTTTTTTCCCCCATTTCATTCCAAGGACATTGATGTGAAAAGAAGATCAGTGAAAACCATCTTGCTTTAGGTCTGAGGGTTAGTTATACTCTAACGTAAAAAAGGGAAGCTTGTCTTCTTAGGGATTCACCTGACATCTGGCATGCTTAATCTTAACCCAGTCAGTGACACAGACATTTAAATGAAGGTGTTTCAGAGGACGTTGAACTAGATTTTCAAGGTGTTCTTTCTTAGATAAAGGCTATGCCTTCAAAGGTAATTTTTTCTCTCCCCAATTTATCAATGGTACTAATGTGACTTTGAGCACATGGTCTGTTTTATTCATTTTTATTCCCTCGGGGACTTGAATAGCGCCTGACACATAGTAATTGAAAGGTAAATGTTGAAAGTTATTTATGGAAACACGTACTGAGTGATGATTACAGAATATAAAATGCTCAACTCATGCCTTGTATTTCCATTTAGTGTCTAAAAATTTACACAAGAGGATGTTGGGAACTTGATTTGATGGACTTAAAAATATCATAGGAATCTTAGAGTCTCATCTTGATTACTTGAAAAATGAACTGGTCTCCCTGTTTCTGTTTTGCCTGTTGGCAGTGTCTTCATCAAGGCAGTGGAGTGAGGAAGGAAGCACAGTGCATTGTTATGGGGTGCTTGTTGACCCCAAACTTAGCTCATTCCCCGCCCCCCCCCCAAATGCAGATGGCAAAATGGCACAGATTAAGATGTCTATCAAGAGTTTAGGCTCCTGTTTCTGTCCTTTCCTGACAAGACAGAATTGTCATAGACTCATGGTCACTGGAAGGGTCATTTGGGCTAAATATTTGTCTCTAAATTGGATGTATTTTCAACTAGGTAGACAGTGGCTACATGTTCTAAACCCACCTCCTGAAAATGTACCATGCATTAATGTTTTTTCTCAGCAGTCCCATAACATTCCTGTGATAAAGCAAGATTCCAACAGAGTTTTAACATACAAAGTTATCTCATAAGGAGGAGGCCCCATTTGGGAGCCAGGGGACCCCAGGCAGGGATTCCTAACCCCATGCCCCATTCCCAGCACCCCCGACTGCCTATAGCTATGTGACCCCGGGTAAGGCATTTCACCTCTTGGGATTCCAGCTTCTTTATCTATGAAATAACATTGGCTTCCTGCCTCCCAAGGATACCAGAAGGAAGAACGAGTTAACATTTACATAGCTGCATTGGGAGCCTCCAAGAAAGGCACTGCATGAGTAGGAAATATGATATAATAGGAAGAACGTCTTCTATTTTTAGAAGATAGAACATCTTCTATTTTAGACTCTGGTTAGTCTTTCTGGGTCTACTCCCTATGTACAGTAGTAAAAGAATAGGCAAACATAAAAGAAAGTTCTGAACCTAATTCAGATAGGATAACTTTGAACCATAGCTGCTGGGGGTTTTTGTTCCTTTGTTAACTTTGGGGTGAGGTAACTGGATTACGATTGGGAGAAGTATTCGACTCTGGACTGTATTTAGGTAAAACAGATAGGTACTTCTGTTGGAGAACAGCTGTAGGCATAGATGGAATAGCCTAAGTTTGGAGTTCATCAAGATGGTAAGCTCCTGGAGGGTAGGAATTGTGTCTTAATGTCTTGATGTCTCCAGGATCTTTCCAGAGCCTGACACAGAGCTGCAAATTAGTGTTTATCTAATGAGTGCACTAGGATCTGAACTGCAGCTTCATTCACCAATATTGTGCCCCTTTTCCTTAATTGTAAATTGGGAGTAATATACTCTCTTTTCAGGCTACCGTGAGGGCTAGATGAGTGATATGCATAAAGTGCTCAGCTCACTGTCTGATGCATTTTTGGGGGCACATAATCTCTGTAACTGTTGTATATAACACAGTAACTGTTGTCTTTCTCACCACTAATGTTGGCAACACGGGATAGTGCTGTGGC
The DNA here is from genome assembly GCF_011800145.1 of Mirounga leonina. Taxonomy (NCBI): domain Eukaryota; kingdom Metazoa; phylum Chordata; class Mammalia; order Carnivora; family Phocidae; genus Mirounga; species Mirounga leonina. The sequence goes on from NW_023270453.1 coordinate 9,272,555, forward strand.
CAAAGCACAGAGGAGTCCACATCCTGGCCATAGTATCTATCAGCTCCCAGAGAGCAATGGTATAAGAGGGTGCTAAAATTTGATCTCCTTAGCAGGTCAATATTTGAAATATAGTCCGGTGTGATAAAGGGTCTTGATGTCCTTTAAAGATCTTCTGTTGTAACACACATCAGGACAATATGTAGAACAGATTTATGAAACAAAATTAATGACCATATGGCTACCACCACAGTCAAGAAATGGAATGTTGTCAGTACCCTCAAGAATCCATCACATGCACATAGATCATTTCTACTCTTCTCTCGCTTAACATTACATCATGTTCATGTCATTTGGAATTTGTTAAAATATGTTTAATTGTGACAAACTATTCAAATCCATAAATTGTGACAATTTATAAAGCAGTCCCTGATTGTTGGCAGTTTGGGTTTTTCCCACATACTGTATTAAGTTCTTATAAACACAGATCTCTTTTGTTCTCCTGATATACCAGTTGCTCCTTGCATAGTTACCACCATTTCAAGCATTATAGCTGTACAATATATTTTAATATCTGGAAGGGCAAATTATCCCTGCCAGTCCTTATTTATTTATTTATTAGATTTATTTATAAGATTTATTTAGAGAGAGTATGTGTATGTGCAAGCAGGGGGAGGGGCTGAGGGAGAGGCAGAGAGAGAGATAAGCAGGCTCTGTGTTGAGTGCAGAGCCCAATGCAGGGCTCAAACCCAGGACCCTGAGATCATGACCTGAGCCAAAATTAAGAGTTGGACGCTCAGCTGACTCTGCCACCCAGGTGCCCCTCCTGCCAGTCCTCTTTTAAACATGTCTTAGCTATCCTACTTACTAGTTTTCCTGCCTTTTTTAGTTTGAAACATCCTCAAGCTAACAGAAAAGTTGCAGATTCAGTACCAACAATTTTTTTTTCTGGAACTATTTGAGAATAAGTTGGTCCATGATGCCCCATTACCTGCAAATATATTAGTGTGCATTTCCTACAATCAAGGCTGTAGAAATCGAAAATTAGCTCTGATATGTTACCATCATTGAAATGTCAGGTTCTACTCAAGTTTTGCCACTTGTCCCAATAATATCCTTTATAGCAAAAGGACCCAGGGCAGAATCATGCTTTGCATTTATGCTTTTGCATGTCTTTTCCATCTCCTTCAATCTGGAATAGCTACAGGGTCTTTTACTGATTTTTGTGAACTTGACACTTCCAAAGACTATAGGCCAGTTATTCAGTAGAATATTGCTCAGTTTTGTTTGATATTTCTTCACTATTATATTTGTGTTACACATCTTCAGCAGGAACATCATGGAAGTGATGTTGTCATTGCATTTTACCAAGTAGCATGTGATTTCAATGTGTCCCATTACTCAGGATGTTTATTTTGGTGAAGGTGGTATCTGCCAGGCTTTTCCAACCATAAAGTTATTCTTTTTTTCCTTTGTAATAAATAAATATGTTGTTGGTAGCTACTTGTAACTAGGTAAATATCCCTAAAATGTTCTGTTTATTCATTCATGCATTTACTACTGTAAATAGTAAGCTATTTACAATTACAATTGTCATAAATAGTAAACTTTAGGTTATAATCCATTACTATCATTATTAATTTTAATTGATCACTGGGAGCTCCTTCAGGCTAGATTGTGTGTGTGTGTGTGTGTGTGTGTGTGTGTGTGGACATGTCCCTGTTGTTCACTGAATACTCCCTTACTTTTTGACTTTTTTGGCACAGCAATACTCCTCGCTCATCCCACAACTACTCTATGGAATCAGCCATTTCTCCAAAGAGCCCTGGTTCCTTTGTTGGAGAATGATATTTAGAAACGTGAATCTGAGGACTAGGTGCACTTATTTCTTCTGTGTGTTATTGCTCCTGGCTCTCTCAGTAGACAGAACTGGGGAGTGTGTGTGTGTGTGTGTGTGTGTGTGAGGGTGTCCCCAAGTCTTAGTGTAGTCTTAGGTCTTAATAACTTCAGAAGTACAAATGCTATAAATAAACAAAAATCACTGGGAAGGTTAGTTATTTATACCTCTTTACATTTAGTTTTTTGAATTTTGAATAATAAATTTTTATCTTAAGGTTTTATTTGTGATAATTTTATGCATGAGAATTTCTAAGACCAGTGGATTGGTTCCCAGTAGTGGAGGTTCCCTTGCTTGGCCACCTCTGTCCGATGTATCTCCATTAGATTTTTTTCTTGTGGGATCACATCAAAACTGTCATGTACTCATCAAAACAACATTCTTCCAACACACTAGATAACCTAGGTGAAATGGACCTAGAAAGGCACAAATTGCCAAAACTGACTCAAAAAGAATTAGAAAATCTGAATGGGTTTATATCAGGTAAAGAGATTGAGTGAGTAATCAAAACTCTTTCCACAAAGAAAAGCTCAGGTAGCCATGATTTCCCTGGTGTATTCTATCAAACATTTATTTATTTTTTGTTTTTTTAATTAAAAAAAAGATTTTATTTATTTATTTGACAGAGAGAGAGAGAGAGACAGTGAGAGAGGGAACACAAGCAGGGGGAGTGTGAGAGGGAGAACAGGCTTCCTGCTGAGCAGGGAGCCCAATGCGGGGTTCAATCCCAGGACCCTGGGATCATGACCTGAGCCGAAGGCAAATGCTTAACAGCTGAGCCACCCAGGCACCTCTCTATCAAACATTTAAAGAAAAACTAATACCAATAAATCACAAAATCTTCCAAAAAAAAAAGATGGGAGGACACTCTCTCACTCATCCTATGAGACCAGTCACACTTTGATACCAAAACAAAACAAAACAAATGAAAAAACCCCCATCACCACAAGAAATGAAAAATACAGACCAATATCTCTTGTGAATATAGATGCAAAAATCCTCAAAAAAATACTAGCAAACTGAATCCAGCAACATCTAAAAAGGTTTGTACACCATGACCAAGTAGGATTTGTCCCAGGAATGCAAGGTTGGTTCAACACATGAAAATCAATGCACCATATTAACAGAAGTAAGACAACACATAATCAAATCAATAGACAAAGAAAAAACATTTGGTAAAACCCAACACCCTTAAAGAAAAAATATAACAAATTAGAAATTACAAATAGGAGGGAACATCCTTAATGTGATAAAGGGCATCTGTGAAAAGCTCATAGCTAACATCATATTTAATGATAAAAGACTAAGAGCTTTCTGTCTACAATCAGGAAAAACACAAGGATTTTGTTCTTGCCACTTCTATTAAACATTGTGTTGGAAGTTCTAGCCAGGCTAATTAGGTAAGAAAAAGTAATAAAAAGAAATAAAAAGGCATTAAGATTGGTAAAGAAGAAGTGAAACTACCTCTATATGCTAATGACATGATATTTTATAGAAAAATCCTAAGAAATTGACAAAAAATATTGGAGCAGATATATGAGATCATCAAGGTTGCAGGATGCAAAATCAATATACGAAAACCAGTTGTATTTCTACACACTAGCAATGAAAAAGCAAAAAATGAAATTAGAAAAACAATTCCATTTACAAATAATATCAAAAAGAATAAAATGCATAGGAATAAATTGGATCAAACAAGTGCATGACTTGTACACTGAAAACTACAAAACACCATTGAAAGAAATTAAAGAAGGCCTAAATAAATGGAGGGACATCCCACGTTCATTGAATAAAGATGATAGTACTCCCCAAAGTGATCTACAGATTCATCCCAGGAATGCCAGATTGGTTTAACACACAATTGCTAGAATAAAAAACAAAGACCAATGTTGCTGAGGATGGAGAAATATGAACCCTCATAGATTGATGGTGGGATTGTAAAATGGTGTCATTGCTTGGGAAAACAGTTTCCTCAAATGTTAACATATATTTATCTTAGGACCCAGCAATTCCACTCTTAGGTATTTACCTGAGAGAATTTAAAACATATATTCATACAAAAACTTGTAAATGAATGTTCACAGGAGCATTGACCATAGTAGACAAAAAGTGGAAACAACCTAAATGTTCAGTAATTAATGAATGGATAAACAAAATATGGTATATCCATACAATAGAATATTATTCAGCCATAAAAAGGAATGACGCACTAATTCATATTAAACATGCATATACCTTGAAAGTATGCAAAGTCAAAATAGCCTAACACAAAAGGCCACGTACTGTTTTAGTCCATTTATAAGAGGTGTCCAGAATAAGAAAATTTATAGATATAGAATGTAGATTAGTAGTTGCCAAAAATTGAAGGGAGAGGAAATTGGCAGTGACTGGTAGTGGGTCTGGGGTCTCATTTTGGGGTGATGAAAATGTTCTGAAATTACATAGCAATAGTTATGCAACCTTGTGAATATACTAAAAACCATTGAATCGTATACTTCAAGGGGGTGAATTTTATGGAATGTCAGTTATGTCTCAATAAAGCAAAACCAGTAAGAGTCTAAAACCCTCATTTTTTGTATGATCTGAAAGCTAGAATTATAAAGGAAATCTTTTATGTTATTGAGGAATAGCTGATGAAAGTTTTACAAAATTTGAAAATTGACTAGAACTGTGTATAGCACAATACAGTAATTATGCGAATTTAAAACATAGTTTTCTTTATTACCATTGACATACACTAAACTGCACTTATTAAAATGTACAATTAGGTAAATTTTGACATATGAATATACTCATGAGAACATAACCACAATAAAAATAAAAAGCCTATTCATCATCATCCCGAAAGGTTTCTTTATATCTCTAATTCTCACATCTCCCTGGGCCCTAGGCAACCCCTAATTTTATTTCTGATATTATATATTAATTTGCATTTCTTAGAATTTTACATAAAAGAAACCATATGATATATTCCTTTTTTAAGAATCTGGTGTCTTTCTGTTAGCATAATTACTTTGAGATTCTGCCATGTTTTGTGTGTATTAATAGTTCATTCCTTTTTACTGCAGAGTAATATTTCATTGTATATCAGTTTACTCATTTATCTGTGGATGGACATTTGGGTTGTTTCCGGTTTCTGACTATTTCAAATAAAGCTGCTATGGACATTGATATACAGATCCTTGTATGGAATATGCTTTAATTCTTTTGGGTAAATACCTAGGAGTGGAATGGCTTGATCATATGTTTCGCTTTTTAAGAAACTATCAAATTGTTTCCCGAAGTGGTTGTATTGTTTACATTCCCACGAGCAGTGCATGAGAGTTCCCATTCCTTCACATTCTCAGCAATACTTGGTAGGTCCAGTCTCTTTAATTTTTGCCATACTAGTAAGTTTGTAGGGTATCTTGCAATGGTTTTAATCTGCATTTCTGTAATGACTAACATTGTTAAGTATTTTTCCATGCAGTTAGTTGCCAACCTTATATCTTTCTTTTGGTGAAATGTCTGTTCAAGTATTTTTGCCCATTTTTATATCAGGTCATTTGTCTTTTTATTGGGTTTGAGAGTTCTTTTTGTATCTGGATATGCATCCTTTATAAGATATATGCTTTGCAAATATTTTCTTTCGGTCTATAGCTTGATGTTTCATTCTCTTAGCAGTGTCTTTTGAAAAGCAGACGTTTTAAATTTTGATAAAGGCCAATTTTTGTCTAACCCAAGTTAGCAGAGGCTTTGTCTTAAAAGCTATAGAGGTCATTTTTGCACATCATGCAAGGTAGGGATTGAAGGCTTTTTTTCTATTTTGTTTTGATTTGTTTTTTTGGCATACAGATATCCAGTTGTTCTAGCACCATTTGTTCAAGACACTACCCTTCAATGATTGCCTCTGTATCTTTGCAGAAAATCAGTTATAGAAAATCATATATATGAGTTTATTTCTGCACTCCTTATTTTGTTCCATTGACCTATGTGTCTGTGTTCACAACAAAGCACACGATTGATTTCGCTAATTTTATTATGTCTTAAAACCAGGTAATGTTAGCCTTCTAACTTTGCTCTTTTTTTTTTTTTAAGTAATTTTGGCTATTCTGAGATCTTTGCATTCTTTTTTCTAAAAGATTTTATTTATTTATTTGACAGAGAGACAGAGAGCACAAGCAGGTGGAGAGGCAGTCAGAAGGAGAGGGAGAGGCAGACTCCCTGCTGAGCAGGGAGTCTGACATAGGGCTTGATAACAGGACCCTGGGATCATGACCCGACCTGAAGGCAGACGCTTAATTGACTGAGCCACCCAGACACCCTAAGATCTTTGCATTCTGTATAAACTTTGGAATCTGCTTGTTAATTTCTACTGAACAGTCTGCTGGGATTTTGATCGGGATTGCATCAAATTTGCAGATCAGTTTGGTTAAAATTGACGCCTTAACAATATTGAGTTTCCTGACCTGTTAGCAAGACATGTATCACCGTTTTTCAAAATCTTCTTCAATTTCTCTCAGTAAATGTTTTGTAGTTTTCAGTGTACAGTCTTTCACGTATTTTTCAGATTTATTTCTAGGTATTTTATGTATTTTGGTGCTACTGTATTATTTTTTAAATTTCAATTTCCAATTGTTCATTGTTAGTGTATAGAAAACAACTGACTTTCATATATTGATCATGCATTCTGCACCTTGTTAAACTTGCTTATTAGTCCTAGTAGCTTTTCTCTAGATTCACTCGTATTATCTAGATAGAATATTATGTCAGCTGTAAATAAATGGAATTTTACATATTTCTTTTCACAATGCTTTTTATTTCTTTTTATTGCTTACTACTGTCTAGAGCCTCCAGTAATGTGTTGAATAGAAGTGGTAAGAGTAGACTTAGGTGGAAATATTCAGTCTCTCACATTAATGTTAGCAATAGATTTTTCACAGATGCTCTGTATTGGGTTGAGGAAATTCCCTTCTTTTTTTTTTTTTTAAGATTTTATTGATTTATTTGAGACAGAGAGAATGAGAGAGACAGAGAGCACATGAGAGGGGGGAGGGTCAGAGGGAGAAGCAGGCTCCCCTCCGAGCAGGGAGCCCGACGCGGGACTCGATCCAGGGACTCTAGGATCATGACCTGAGCCGAAGGCAGTCGCTTAACCGACTGAGCCACCCAGGCGCCCCCAGGAAATTCCCTTGTATTGCTAGTTTACTGAGAGTTTTTTTTTTTAAGAGTTTATTTATTTATTTGAGAGAGAGAGAGAGGAGAGGAGGAGGGAGAGGAAGAGGGAATCTGAAGCACACTCTGCGCTGAGCACAAAGCCCGATGTGGGGCTCGATCCCACAACTGCAAGATCATGACCTGAGCCAAAATCAAGAGTCGGATTCTTAACCAACTGAGCCACCCAGGCTGAGAGTTTTTAATCAAGAATTTTCTCTCTCTCTTTTGTAAGCATGTAACATGTATATTTCTGAGTTTATTAAAGCTTGAAATTGCACTAAGACTTTGAGACAAAGATGTATATCCATACATGCACAGTCACACACCATTATATTTCTACATTATTTAAAAACATTTTATATTATATTGAAAACCATGAACCACATGGCTTATTCTGTTTTTCTCCCTTTTCATATTTGTAACTCCTTTCTTTGGCAGTAGAAACCTGGCTTCTATTATCCTTAATATATTTATGTTTTTTTTTTTTTTTAGATTTTATTTATTTATTTGAGAGAGAGAGAGAGAGAATGAGAGACAGAGAGCATGAGAGGGAGGAGGGTCAGAGGAAGAAGCAGACTCTCTGCCGAGCAGGGAGCCCGATGCGGGACTCGATCCCGGGACTTCAGGATCACGACCTGAGCCGAAGGCAGTCGCTTAACCAACTGAGCCACCCAGGCACCCCTATCCTTAATATATTTGCTTGTTTGGTCAACTTCCTGTGTATCCATTCTCCCATCACTGCCACCATCCCATATCTCCTGCAGATTTACTTGGGCTCTCACACTCACTGGACTGCTGGTGCCTTCCCTAATATGGACACTCTCTTTACCCTGCTAAGCCTCTGACTCCATGCCCTGAGCTGCCCTTCTGCATGGACACCACCTTACTCTGACCATACTTTGACACTTTGCACTTGCAATCACCTTCCACGTGGAAGCTCTTCCCACTAGCTTATGCACTGACATCCTGTACCAGACAACTATGTGAACGTTCTCACCCGGGTTGGCTTCCGAAACCCGTGTTGGGCTGTACCGCTATAAGGCCCCCTCTTTGCCCTACTCAGACATGCATCTCTGCAAAGGCTGATCTCCCCCATGGTTATCTTCCTCAGTTTCTTGGGCTCTAAAGTCCCATGACATACAGTTCATATGCAGAGACTCCCTCCTAACCCTGCTGGAGCTCTGACATCCTGTGCTGGGCCATTCCTTTGCATAGAGCTGTCCTTACCCTTTGTGGCTCATTCCTGCGATGGAAACTACTTATTTTGTTTGGTCTCCTATATCCCTCTTCCCACCCCAGCTTGGACATATGACATATTTGGTCCCAGAGGGTTTAGGACTGAGTTTTTCGGGAAATGATATGAAGAGGAGAAAGAATAGAAGAACTCACTCATTTACTTATTGTGATTAACTTAGAATAATTTTTTTTAAATCAAACTTAAAAAACTTCCATTGTGCTTTTGATTGGGATTTTGCTAAACTTATTTTAGAAGGAAATGACATATTGGCAGTACTTGGTCTCTCCATCTTTGGATGGTCCTGCTCGATTACTGCAGAAGAGTATCCCATAGGGCAACTGTAGCCACAATTAAGGTCAGCTAGAGCTGTAATTAAGGTCAAAGCTCAGTATGCTCCAGGGGACAGGTACAACTATGATCCAGGAGGAAATAGCCCATACACTAAAGGACTTGCAAGACTCTGCCAATATATATTGACAGAATCTGGGCAGAACTAAAGTAGGCAGAGTTTAACACTAGTTCTGTCCAAATTTATTGATATTGATGCATTTACCAGAGAGTGTAGATTCAATGTACTGCTAGAGGTGGCTCTAAGAGTTTCCTTGGTTGGTTGACGAAAATTTAGATTCAGTGATAGCATACATTTAATGAGGTTGAGATGTCAGGGCTTCCATGGCATAATGTGGAGGAGGGAATCCAAAGGCTTAAGAAGTTAGGAATATTGAACTGAATGTTTTATGTGTGACCTGCACAGCCAGCTCCCAACCACATTCCACAAGATGGCCCAAAGACACTCCATTCACAAAAGCAGGGAGATATATATTAGTGGTTGCTCTCCTTTCTAGGCAAGGCATGACTGTAGAGGATGCCACCATTTAGTTGTGTTCCCTGATTGTAAAGGGGATGATGGGATTTTGAAGTAGTGGGGGACAAGCAGTGACATTTAACTGCCTAAGACAAGCCCATCTACTGTAAGGACAGGAGGGACATACTAGTAAATGTTTTGAATGTCGGAGATCTTTGGCAGTGGCTAGTTGGTCATGGTGTCCCTCAGAAGTAAATATATGGAGTCTACTAGAATATTGCTTGATCTTTATAACAGGAAAAACTGTAAGCCTCATAGCAGAAAGTTGCCACCGAGGAGAGTTGAGGCCTCTTACCCAGTTTCCAGACATAGGTAAATTCACAGAGACAGAGCCCTTTGATTGAAGGGTAGACCAGCTACCTTGAGGAAGGACTCTGCATCATTGCCACAAGTATACATTGTAATTATTCTTCTAGGACTTCTTTAAAAGGACCAGAGGCAATTTACTGGAATGACTGCCAATTGGAAAAAGGAAATACCAAGACGTTTTGGGGATTTTTAGACACCAGCTCTGAAACGATCTTAATCCCAGAGGGCCCCACCACCAAAGTAAAATTTTACAGTGTTCAGATTATAGATGAAGTGTAGCTCAAATCAGACCCATATTGGGCCAGTTTGGTTCAGAGACTCAGCTAATGGTTATTTTCCCTGTTTCTGGAGGTGTATATGGAATAGACATAGTTGGCAAGTGGCAGAGTCCCCCACATGTGCTCTCTGATCCATGGGTGACGGCCGCTAGGGTAGGAAGGGCTACGTGGAAGCCCCTAGGATTTCCATTCATACCGAGAAAGGAAGTCAGAAGTAATACTGCACCTCGGGGGTGAGGGGCGGGGATTGTAAAAACTAATACGGAGGCTGAAGGCATGAAAGAAGTGCAGGTAGTGGAAGCTCTGACAGTTGTTTTTTTCTTTTTTCTTTTTTTGTGATGCAAATGTCTGATTGAAGCTTTGATGGCTGAGGCATGCACTTCAAAGAGGCCTGCACTTCAAAGACAGCTATCTTGAATAAACACAGTGCAGCTACAGGACTAGATGAAGAGTCAAGCTGCCCCCAGGCTCCTTTCTTTTAGAGATCTCAGTTGATTTTGATAACTGAGCATTTGAGCTGCTGGTTTTTCTAGTTCCAGGCTGTAAACTTCTGGTCTTATGTTTTAAATTCACCAGTGAAGGAGTCTGCTAAACCCTAGGCATCCCACCCTCAACCCCAATAAAAGCAGAACTCCAGACCCCTGCTCTTTTTCTACCCGTGACCTTGCCGTGTGGCCTCAGGTGTTCTGTGTAATTTCCAGGACTTGTAAGTAATAAACTTTTTTTCGAAGTGTCCTGATGGTTATTGCTGAGGGCATTTTGCATTCATCATGAGAACCACAAGGGCTGGTCCAGACCCCAGCTGAGACCTACGCAAAACACGATGCTTATCACATCTCCCTCCCTGAGCTCATCAGTTTGGCCTGGGCAAAAGTCACATGGATCTTGAAGAAGGAGCAATGTCTACTGCAAACTAATGAGGTGGTAACTAAAATTTCAGATGCTGCCCCAGATATGGTATCTTTCCTGGAGCAAACTGACATGTTCCTTGGTGTTTGTTTTGCAGCTGCTGACCTGGTGTATGTCTTTTTCTCTATACCAATTTGTAAAGACCACCAGAAATAGTTTGGCTTTACTTGTCAGGGCTAACAGTACACTTTTCCAGTCTTGCCTCAGGCTAGGCCAATTCTGCTCTTTGCTACATTTATTCTGCAGAGATCCTGATTGTCTTGACATTCCGCAAAATATCATACTCTACCTCACTGATGACATTATGATGATTGGCCCTGATGTTCATAAAGTAGCAGATACCTGAGAGGCGTTCCTAATGGGAACTCGAAGGTGGGAGATAGATCCCACAAAAATCCAGCGGCCTGTGACCTCAGTGAAGTTTCTGGAAGTTTAAATGTCACTTTCCCAAGGGAAAGTAAAGTTGCTGTTCTTTGGACCACCTACAATGAAAAAAAAGGAAAAATGCTTGGTGAGCCTTTTTGTATTCGGGGAGCAATATATACAGTACACACAGCATTTGAATGTGCTACTTGGATCATCTACAGAATCAATGATAAGGCTACCAGTTTTAAGTAGAAACAAGGAAAAGAATGTCCTGCCACAAGTTCAGCCTGTAGTATAAGCCACGTATCACTTGGGGCTTTTTACCCATCAGGTCCAATGATACTTAAAGTGTCTGTGGCAAATGGGCATGCCATAAGGAGCCTCTGGGCAAGCACCGACAGGATAGTCACAGCACCAAGCTCTAGGATTTTGTAGCAAATCTATGCCTTGTGCTGGATATGACTATTTTCCTTTTGAAAAATAGTGGTATGTATCATTCTGAGTCCAAGGGCCTGAGAAGCAGGGGACCTAATGGTGTAAATTCTGAGGGTAGGAGAAGATGAGATGAGATGTCCCAGCTAAAGGAGTGATGCAAGGAGAAAAAAGATGGAGTTGCAAATTCCTCCTTCCTCCACTTTTTGTTCTATTCAGGCCCTCAGTGGATTGGATGAGGCTGGCCCATATTGGGGAGGGCTGCCTACTTTGCTGAGTCCACTGATTCAAATGCTAATCTCATCTGGAAACATCTTCACAGACACACTCAGAAATAATGTTTAATCTGGGTGCCCTGTGGCCCATTTAAGTTGATACATAAAATTAACCATCACAGATTGCTAAGGACTTGAAAGAAATAGATTTGGAAAATGGGTGACAAGGATGTCTGGGGAAGAGGTCTGTGATGGACCTCTTGGAATGGTCAGATTATAAAGATGTTTGTGTCCCATCCACCCATTTGGTCCCCCCCAAATGAGGACCAAAGGCATTCACTGAAGAGAAGCTCTCAGTAATTAGGTGGACAAATCATGTACTCTGTGGATATCATTCTCTCTTCCTAGCCACTCCAGTGCTTGCTCAATGGACCCATGAAAAGAGAGGCCATGGTGGTAGGATTAGAGGCTATGCATTGGTTTGACAGCGTGGATTTGCTCTTACCAAGGCTGACCTGGCAAACACCACTGCTGAGAGCCTACTGAGTTAGCAACAGAGGCCAATACCGATCCCCTAATATGGTCCCATTCACTGGGGGAACCAACCAGCCACCTGGTGGCAAGCTGATTACATTGGACCTCTTCCATCTTGGAGAGGACAGAGATTTGTCCTCATTGGAACTGGCACGTTCTGGACCTGGATACACCTTCCCTGCCCCACAATGCCTCCGCCAGTAGCACTATCTATGGACTCATAGAACCCCTTACACCCCATCATGGTATCTCCCACAGCACTATTTCTGATCAGTGATTTCCATAGCATTGCTTCTTTTATAGCAAAGGGAATGCAGCAGTGGGCTCTTGGCCATGGAATTAACTGGTCTTCTCCTATACTCCATCAACTAGAAGCAACTGGACAAATTTTGAAAGCTCACTAATGTAATAGAATGGCTCACTGAACACTCTTTTGTGTCAGTTGAGAGTCATACCCTGAAAGGAATGGGTGCTATATTAAAGAATACCAGGGGGTGCCTGGGTGGCTCAGTCAGTTAAGTGTCTGCCTTTTGTTCAGGTCACGATCTCAGGGTCCTGGGATAGAGTCCTGTGTTGGGCTCCCTGCTCAGCAAGGAGTCTGCGTCTCCCTCTCACTCTCCCTCTGTGCTCTCTCTCTCTCTCAAATAAGTAAATAAAATCATAAAAAAAAAAAAAAAGAATACCAGATGTGCTTTGAAACAGAATAATCCAGGATGCTGTTTCCCCACAGTCAGAACATATGGGTCTTGGAATCAAGGAGTGGAAGTGGCTCATTCACTTGTAAGCCCAATCATTCATTGATAGAATTTTTGCTTCCCACCCTGGCTACCTTGCACTCTGCTTGTATGGAATTCTTAGTCCCTGAAGAGAAGATGCTCACCAGAGGACACCCTCATGGCCTGAGGTAAATCACCCCAGTCGGTGCGGCACTCTGCCTGACCTGACAGAGGAGAAGAGAAGCATGACTGACGTTTCTGTGAAGAATCCAGGAGAATGGCAATCTCTCAAAGGTGCTCGTTTTTGGAAAATACATTCTGGGTAGGACTGGAAGAGTTTGGATTCTGTCAAGTTTATAAAAGAAGAGAGAAATCAGCCATGCATACATATTTTTTTTATTTGCTTGTCTGATTGGAAAGAAAAGTCAGGGTTTTATGATCTGTTGAGTGGACAAATCTTTCCTGGGCTTCTGAGATGCTTGAAGATGCAAATGAAAAGCTTGCTTACCATCTTGTCTGTTTAAGTTACAGCATAAGACTAACACAGAGCAGGGTTGCTGGTTAATACAAAATTAATGTTAGTCCAATGACATACTGCTTTAGTGATCCTTGGCGATTATGCTAAGGTTATTACTATGCATATATTCACTTCTAGATGAATGGTCCACTTGCACCTTTAAAACATTGCCTATTTTGTTCATATTCTCATGTTGTAGTTAAACGCACATACTCCAGAGTCTGATGCTGGGGTTTGAATCCCGGCTCAGTCACTTTCCAGCTCTGTGATCTTGGGTAGTCAATTAATCTCTCTGTGCCTAAGTTTCCTTATCTACAAAATGAGGATGATGGCGTATGTACTTAAGAGTGTTGTTTGAAGGATTAATTAAGGTAACACATTCAAAGTCCTTACAGTAGTGCTTGGCCCACAGTAAGCAATGAATACAAGCTAGCAATTGTTAATACAATTTGGCAATGCTTGCTCAAAGTCTGCTTGCCAGGAATACAAACCATTTTATATCCCCTCTCTCTGTGGCAAACCTGCAGAATGCCTATTAATATCTGTAATGGACCAAATTGTATCTCCTTCCCTCCCCCCCCCCCACAAATTCACAAGTTGAATCCCTGACCCCCAATGAGACTGTATTTGGAGATGAAGACTTTAGGAAAGTAATTACTTCCTTAGGTCACATGGGTGGGCCTCTAATCTGATAGATTGGTGTCCTTATACAAGAAGGAAGAGACATCAGAGATCTCTCTCTCCATGCAGGAAAGGAAAGGCCATGTGAAGACACAGAGGGGAGGCAGCTGTCTACAAGCCTGGAAGAGAGCCCTCCCCAGAAACCAACCCTGATGACGTCTTGATTTTGGACTTCTGGCCTCTAGAACTGTAATAAGAGAAATGTCCGTTGTTTAAGCCACCTAATCTGTGTATTTTGTCATGGCAGCCCTAGCAGACTAAGACCATGACATGATAAAGTTTCCTAATTTACATGTTCAGTGAGAGACAAGTGAGCAGTGCTGACACATAGTGTCGGAGGTCATCCTTGAGCACCATTTACCCATCGTGTGAAAGTCTGGTATCTACCATGGGGCATGTGTGTATGTGTGGGGGGGTCATATACACTATCAGGACTACTGTTCACTTGATTCCTTCTAATGATAACTGTTTTTTTTTTTTTTTCTGCAAAATTCATCAAAGCCCTAGGCTGACTACTAGATATGCAGGTATTAGTTATTATCTGTGAGAAGCCCTCGCTCTTACTTCTATCTGCTTTTAGGCTCATCACAGCGGACTTTGTAGGAATAAGAACTTGGTTGACTGAGTCACTGATCAGATTCTGGGCTAATGTGACTGCATGTCAGCTGGGGCCTCCCATACCCTCACCAGCTGGGCAGTGCTGGCTGGAGTACTGATCATTCCAGTTCTGGGGATGCCCAAAGGCCTCCCTTGGTTGTCCCCCTATTGCCTGAGGCTGCGCTTCTCACCGCTTCTTCCTCCGGAGTCCCTGTCCTGCAGGCGTGGGATCTGGACCACAGAGTTGCCTTTCAGACTACAGTCACAATGAGCACTCATGAATTAAATTGCCCTAACTGAAGATTTAGGGATCACAGAAAGAAGATTTGGGGGCCATAGGGAGGTGAGGCACAGCCTTGAAACTTCCTCTCCTGCTTCTTTATCCTCTTTTCTCCTTACCTTTCCTTCCAGAATTCCCTAAGAACTTTCCCTTCAGTGCATGGAAGGATTTAGCTGGGTTCCAAGACTCAGACTTGCAGAAACCCTAGTAAATAAGATGCTTATAGGACAAAGAGTCTTCCATTTTAATGCAGTTCTGCTTATACATTTATTATAAATATATATTACATACAATATATACGACGTGCAGCACGGAATGCATGATTATATGTACGATGTAATACATATGTAAAAATATTATAAATATAGTTATAAATAAACATCCTCTTTTTTCTTCTTCTTACTACATTAGGAACACTTAACGGCAATCTGGGGATAAAAGGAGCTGCTGAGCTGAGAAAGAAAGAGACTGTTGAGTCTGAGTCTCATCAGACTCACGCACTGACTTGTGAAAAGCTGGTTGGAATTTACTTCCTAATTTATTCCACAGGTGTAGGGTGTTCAGAATCTGGCAGTAGGAATTACATAAATCATGCAGCTTTAGGAAAATCAGGACAAAACGGCTTTTCAAATCTTTATTAAGGGTTTCCTAAGATTATCATGAAATAATAAGCAACATGAAAGAGAGTGAAAGAGAGAACTCTCCAAAAAAGTTTATTAGCCCACGCTGATTCACCTCTGCGAGGCAAAAGTCAGATTTGATTTCTACGCGTTTTGACCCTAAAAGAACTACACAGAAAACGTAAACGCGTCTACCGAGGAATCATGCAAAGCAACAACGCTCATTGTCAGGAGACCGCGGGTTTGGAACAGGCTTTCCGTCTGGAAAGCTTTAACCCAGCGCATCCGTGGGGCGCTGGAGGAGGGCTGGGCCGCCGCCCCCGGCAGCGAGCGACCTTCTCGCGCAGCCCCCGCGCTCCCCCCACCTCCGCGCCGGGGCCTGGGCGGTGGGGCGAGACGGACACGGCGCGCAGCGGCTGCCGAGCGCCCCTGGCCCGGGGCCCACCTCCGCCGCGGCCGCCCCCCCGCCCTGGCCCGCCGCCGCCCACGCCCCGTCGCGGGGGGCAGGCGCAGGAGGCGGGCGGCTGGCCCCTTTAAAGCGTCGCGGGCGAGGGCCGGGCGCCGTAAGCTCGGCGGCTGAGAGAGCGGCGCTCCGAGCCCAGCGCGCAGGGCTGCCCTTCGCCGGCCGGCGGGGCGGCGCTGTCGGCCCCGGGGCGGGCGCTCCGGGCTCGCCGACGCCTCTCGCTCCCGGCGGCCGCGCGCCACGCCGCTCCGTCCTGCTAGTCCCGGGAGAGCCCGCCATGCGCCCAGGCTAGTGCGCCCAGGGCGCAGCGCCGACCCCGGCCGCGCCGGCCGCCCGCTCCCGCCGCAGGCATGCTGCGCCCGCTGCTGCTCGCGGCGCTCTGCCTGGCCGGCCGGCTCGGGGCCGCCCGCGGCTGTCAGCTGCCCTCCGAGTGGAGACCCCTGAGCGAGGGCTGCCGCGCCGAGCTGGCCGAGATCATCGTGTACGCCAAGGTGCTGGCGCTGCACCAGGAGGTGCACGGCCTGTACAACTACCTGCCGTGGCAGTACGAGGCCAGCGACGCGGGGCTCTTCTACTCGGCCGAGATCGAGATGCTGTGCGACCAGGCGTGGGGCAGCATGCTCGAGGTGCCCGCGGGCTCCAGACTCAACCTCACTGGCCTGGGCTACTTCTCGTGTCACTCCCACACCGTGGTCCAGGACTACTCGTATTTCTTCTTCCTCAGGTGAGCGCGGCACATCCCGCCCACTCCTTCTCCTGCAGCTATCCGCGTGACTTCCCGAGGGCCCCGTTATCCGGAGCCAGGTCAGGAACAACAGGGAATCCTGTCCGTACCATTTTGGAATACGCCTTGGGCTCCTTTCCTTACTCTCTATTCTCTCTGCTCCGTGGGACGTCTCGACAAAGGTCCTGGGGTGTATTTGGCTAAGGCTGTTAAAACACAGAACAACACCCCAAGACAGGGATGATTTCAGTGCTTAAAGCGTTGAAGAGTGTTTCAGGCAAAAGCCCAAAATAGTTTCCAAAAATCCATTTGACTCTTCTTTAAATTTATACTTTTAATTGGATTCCCTGGGAGTAGCTTGGGATGGCGAGGGGGGTAAACACCAGACTTTGAAATCAGATTCTCGTTGGAATTCTGGCTCTGCTCTTCCTGTGATTTCTGAGCAAATTGTCTTTTGAAGAACCTCCGGATCCTCAGTTCCATAATGTGAGAAACCGGGTTATGCCGAACACCTGGTGCAGGTTAGCTGCAGAAGGAATAGTCACTCTTTTCCCCACCTGCTTAAATGCCAGGATAGGCATGGTGTGGAATGCCGCGCAGCTGTCCCTTTGTTTCACCCCCTTATCCACCACCAGCCGACCTCAGCGCTGGGCTTTTCAAAATAGCAAAGGTTTATGTGGGGGCCTGCTGGGGGGCGGGGCGGGGAAGACCTGGCTTGTAGTGCTTTGAAGAGTATAGGTGAAGCAGGCGGGAGGTTCTCTGACTGGAGACTCCTGGAATCCTGTCAAGTTCCATGAAAGTTGGCCTGCAGTCAATTCGCGTGTGTAAGAATTCAGTCAATGGGTTTGAAGCAGGTGGAACCCTAAATGCATTGGCTGTCTCCCGTTGAATTAGAGTGATGTAGAGCAGCTGAGAGAAGCCTTGAACTAGAATGTAACCTACCTATCAAGCTAGTGAGTGAATTAATCCACAGTTGAGGCTGGTAATGGTTCCAGTCTTCCCAGTCCCTGAAGCGGCAACAAGGACTTTTGGAATGGCTAGGACCCCAGTCTGCGGATTCACTTTTAACCTCTTGAGATTTCACATCCCTCTGAGAAAGAAAACCGTGAGATCCACCGAGGGGCGTTCATAAGCTCATGGCAACACATGTTTCCCCTATTGAAGCCAGAACCTCTAAGTTTAGATTACATGGCGTGCTTTGTGTTGGCTTGAGTGGTTTAGTGAGATTAAGTTGTTTTTCTTTTCTTTCTTTTTAATTGCTGGGGAAGTATAGTTTCTAAATAAAGTCAGCAAGGAGTGAGCTAGTATCCTTGATACAGAGAAACTTAACTCAGATTTCTCATATTTCTCTTTAGGAAGGATACTGAGACCCCAGCTATAAAGCTATTAATCACTGAAACTTTATTTTCCAAAGAAAAAAGAGCTGCAAGACTTGAGCAGACGTTATTTTTTCCTGATTTTTATCATGAAAGAGCTTTGTCCAGTGGCTCTGTGGTGGTCAGCCAGCTCTTTAATCTTTCCCTCTGACATTTACAAAAAGTTAGGGCAGAAATACAGAGTCAACTGGTAGTCTGACAGATTTCCATTTCACAGGGCTGTGTTGCCCTGAAGTTAACAACTGCATACAAATCATTCCTCCCCTGTTATTCTGGGACCCAGTGAGACAAGAACAGATTCTGGGCAGTGTCACAGGGGAAAGTGGCAGTGGAGGCTCCCTGGTGAACCCTACATCCCCTCTTTGTGCTGGAGGGTAACTTCGACCTCTTCTCCCTCTACATGATTTCTTTATCTTTCCAACAGGTGATTTATTCTTAGCTCTATAAAAATGTTAACATCTATATTGCACTCACTCTATGCCAGACACTTTATCTAATGCAGTCCTTCCACTACCAGCAAGAAAGTGCTATTCTCCTCCTCTTTTTACAGACTGGGATAGTGAAGCTTAGATAATCGAGGAAATTCATCTCTCTTTCGATAGAAGATCAGTAGCAATGGCAGGATTCAAACCTGGGTCCTTAGAACTGGCTTTCCTTTGATCAAGAAACAAGGAACACTCGGTGAGAAAGAAGGCCACTTGGGAGACCTACAAGTAGACAAACACATATGCATCCCCACCCCCTGCAGCCCTTCACCTAAACTCCCCTCTGGGAAAACCTTAAGGATAGACTCATGCAGTGTGAGGCAGAGAAACATTTAGAAATAGTAAGTCCTGTAATGAGAGCCATGTGAGACCTAGTTGCGTAATGGCAAGACCGTCAGTCTTTACAACTCTTGATTAAGGCTGCTATACCCTATGGCTGTCCAGTCTACAGTTCTGCTTTTTTTCTTTTTTTCCCATTAGGATGGATGAGAATTATAATCTCTTGCCTCACGGAGTCAATTTCCAAGATGCCATCTTTCCAGACACTCAAGAGAACAGAAGGATGTTTTCCAGCCTTTTCCAGTTTTCGAACTGTTCTCAAGGGCAGCAGTTGGCAACTTTTTCCAGTGACTGGGAGATCCAGGAAGACAATAGGGTAAGAACTAGCTGTTCCCTGGGTCACAGCAAAATAATAGACCAACTACATCTTGTCTGAATTCCGTGACCAAAGGAGTCCAGAGTGCTCTTCCAGAAGCCCAGACCAAAGAGTATTATCCCTCCTGTTACTCTGGCCGTTAAAAACAAAACAAAACAAAACAAACCCCAAAACACTGCTCATAAACTGGATTCCTGAGGCTTTACTCTGGGGTTCCTCATAAAGTGAGAGAACAGATGGAATGAAGGTTGGCACATGGCCTCAGTTTCCTTTTCTGTGAAATGGAAACCGTCTACATCATAGGGTTGATACAATATGATTTAACTATGTAAAAAAAAAAAAAAATTAGAGCCTTTAACCTAGTGCCTGGCAGAGTAAGTACTCAGCACATGAGAGCTGTTAGGACTATTATATCATTACTGTCATTGATTGCATAAGGCTCTAGGGACTCTTCTAAGGGAGAAGAAAAAGTCGTCAAAGAAATGGTTGTCCGAGCTAACACTTTCATGATTGTTAACTCTAGTTGTGAAGACCTAGAGGTACAGGGTGGCCAAAGTGGTTGTGGAATTGTAAGGGTTAAGATAATTTGGGGTCTGAAGATATAAAAGGGACCTGCCCATCTGGGACAGATGCCAGAGTTGGAGGCAGATTTTGAAGACTGTCCCTTTCCCAAACGGCATTGCCATACTGGAGCTGGGATGATGTAAGACTGGGTCAGTAGAGGAGGTGGCCCCAGTCCCAGTCTCCCATCCGAGATGTTTTTAGGACAGTGTGACAGACTGCTGGGAGCATTCTGATGTGGGGTTTGAGGTATCCCATGGGACAAGGACTATTTTTATGGGTTGATGAATTAATTTGCACATGGTAAGTGGCTCCCATGGGTCCCCAAGTCTAGAAGTGTAAAATGGTAGTCAGTGGAGTTTCTCTCCCACCTGTGATGCCCGCCCAACCCGGTTCCCACCTACTCTACAAACAAGTAGCTATTGTTCCTAGTTTCTTATAAATGTTGGAGTATTTCCATCCAACAAATAATTCAAACTTGTGTTATTTACTGTTGTCTTTGACACAAATGGTAGCCCACTATGCACACTTTGCTGTGCATTGCTTTTATTCACAAGTACATTCTGAAGATCTTTCTGTATCAATGCAGATAAAGTTGCCTTAAAGGCTGCCTAGTGTGTTCCATTGTGTGCATGTGTCACAATATATGTGATCAGGTCCTCTGTTAATAGGTGGTTAGGTTAGTTTCCAGTACTTAGCTATTACAAAGAGTGCGGGCATGGAGGATATTATACATACCTCATTTTGTGGGACTGCAGAGTCCAATCTTTAGCCAATATTGTGTGTCTACTATAAAGAGCTACTGTGTTAGATGCTAGTTTTTCAATGTTGAGCAAAATACAAAGTGCCTGTTCTCCTGGAGTGTGTAGTACTAGTGTTGGTGATTGACAGAATCAAAAGACCCCATTAATGATTGCATACTTTTAAATGGAAACCTATGCTCCAAAAAAATCCAGGAATCTGGCCTAGACTTAAGGGTAAAGAAAGCCTTCTCTGTTGACTTGATACTGGAGCTAAGATCTGATGGATGAAGAGGCATCCTAGTTAATGTTGGGATCAAGGAGAGAGGAGTGCAGTCCAAAGGCCCTGTGGTGGCAGAGTTCATGGTGCCTTTGAGGGAATGAAAGAAAGCTACTTGTCTGGAGCAAAGGGAGTGAGTGAGAAGGATGGGACAAGAGCTGGAGGTGGGGCTAGATCTAGTGAGGATTTTGGCTTTGTCCTAACTGTAATGGGAAACCTTTTATGTTGTGAAAGGAAGGGGCGATGGGGATCAAATTTACATTTTGAAAGCCCAACTGGGTTGGAAGGAATCCAAATGATGTGGTGAGAACAGGTAGTAGTTATAAAAGCTACCAGGTAGTTGCTGGACTATGGTAGAGGCAGTAGGGATGGAGTAAAGTGGAAAAATTGGGAAGAGATTTAGAAAATAAGTAGGTGTTCCTGATGGTTTGGTTGCAAAGGAGGTGGAGGTAGGTCAAAGATAACTCCTGGGTTTCTGGCATGTGAATTGCATGCCAGGACAGACACGGAGAAATGTGAATAGGAAAGGTTTGGCAGGGGAATTCATATGTCAGATACTGAACGTACAGAGTTGAGGTGTTTTTGAGCCATCTGAGCCATTTTGCGCCAAGTGAGATCTTGAATAGTGGTTGGATCTATCCGTTCAGAGCTTTGAGAAGAGCTCTAAGTGGCAGATAGACCTTGGGACTTAACAATAATTAGATGTCAGTTGAGGCTGGATGTGAATGAGATTTTCAAGGGAGAGCACATAGAGCAAAATATAGGCCCTAGGGTAGGACTGAGCCTTGTGGAATGCGAATACTGGCTGAGAAGGAACAGTCAGAGAGGTAGAAGAGTCAAGGAAAGCTAGAAGAGTCAAGGGTAACAGAGTGTTTCTAGAAGAATGAGTGATCATCAGAGTCAAAAGCTGTTGAGAAGTCAAGTAAAATGATGACTGAGGAGTAACCTCTCTTTGGTGACCTAAATGAGGACAGTTTCCATAATATGAGGGAGTAAGGTGGTGGGGCATGAGTGAGGGTAGACAACTCTTTGATGAAGTTTGCCTGTGGATGGTTTACTACATATAATAAGGCTGCAGGTGAAGTGTAGAATAGTTGAGGGGAGGGGTTTGTTGTGTTTAAAGATGGCAGCCTGTTCACACCACTTGGTCTCTGTTTTCCTACTCCTCAGACGCTGTCTATTCAAGTCGACTGAATGACCCAAGGGCAGGGATATCTGTTTTGTTTACTGTTGTGTACTTGGTGCATTTTTTTATGGGTCTTACACATTTGTTAAATGAATCCTGTCTCTCATCCAGACAGATCTGATGTCTAAGGAAGCAGAAGCCTCTGTCTCTTTCTGCCTCATTTTCTACATTAAGATCGAAAATCCATATACAGTAAAAATCACTCTCTTGTATATGCTGTTATGAGTTTTAATAAATGCACATTACCGTATAATCACAACTACAACCACAGTGCGGAAAAGTACCATCACTGAAGAGAACCTCCCTTCTGCCCTCTTTTTGGTCAGACCCTACCCTCACCTGAACTCACGGGAACCACTGATATGTTCTCCAACACTAGTTGTGCATTTTCCAGACTGTCCTATGAATGGAATCTACAGTATGTTTTTTTTTTTTTTTAATTTTGGCTGCTTTTACTTAGCATAATACATTTAAAATTGTGTTGTTTATTAGTAGTTCACTTTGTTTTTAATTACTGAATATTCCATTGTAGGGATGTATTATGGTTTTATTTATCCAGTCATCAGTTGAGAGAGATTTAAGTTCACAAATTTAGACTACTAGACCTTCCATAAAGACACATGTACAGGTTTTTGTATGCACATAAATGTCAGCGTGTCTTCAGTAAATACCTAGGATGGGTTTGCTGGGTCATACGGTAAGTGTGTGTCTAACTTTGTAAGAAACTGCAAAACTTTTTTATGAGAACAGCAAAGTTTTGTATTCGTATTAGCAATGTATGCAAGCTCTAGTTCTGCATCCTCATCAGTACTTGGTATGGTCAGAAAAAATAGACTTTCTAATAGGTGTGTGGTAGTATCTCACTGTGTGCGTGTGTTTGGTTGGTTCTTAGATTCCACATCTAAGCTCATATGGTAATCGTCTTACTCTGTCTAACTTATTTCACTTAGCATAATGCTCTCAAGGTCCATCCTTCGTCCATTGTTGCAAATGGCAGGATCTCCTTTGTAAAGGCTAGATAATCTTTGTGCGTATATATACACCACAGTTTCTTTATCCCTTCATCTGTCAGTGGACATGTAGGTTGCTTCCCTGTCTTGGCTATTGTGAAAAATGTTGCACTGAACATGGGAGCGCAGATAAGTCTTCAAGGTACTGATTTCATCCAGTTTGGGTTTATATCCAGAAGTGGGATTGCTGGATCATTTGGTAGTTCTATTTTTAATTTTTAAAGGAACCTCCATACTGTCTTCCATAGCAGCTGTATCAGTTTACATTCCCACCAACAGTGTATGAGGGACCTACCTCCTCTCCACGTCCTTGCCAATACATGGTATCTTCTAGTTTTTGGATAATAGCTGTCTTAACACGTGCGAGGTGATACCTTATGGTGCTTTTGGTTTATATTTCCCTGATGATTAATGAAGCTGAGCATGATTCTGTGTGTGCTGGCCCTCTGTATGTCCCTGGAAAAGTGTCTAGTCAGGTCCTCTGCCCATTTTTAAAAAAAATTTAAACTCCATTTAGTTAACATATACTGTATTATTAGTTTCAGGGGTAGAATTTAGTGATTCATCAGTTACATATAACACCCAGTGCTCATTACATCAAGTGCCCTCCTTAATGCCCATCATCCAATTACCCCTTCCCCCACCCACCTCCCTTCCAGTAACCCTCGGTTTGTTGCCTATAGTTAGGAGTCCCTTAGGATTTGCCTCCCTCTCTGTTTTTGTCTTATTTTATTTTTCCTTCCCTTCCTCTATGTTCATCTGTTTTGTCTTTTAAATTCCACATGAGTGAAATCACATGGTATTTGTCTTTCTTGGACTATTTTGCTTAGCATAATACCCTATAGTTCCATCCACGTCATTGCAAATGGCAAGATTTCATTCTTTTTGATGGCTGAGTAAAATTCCATTGTGTATATATATATATAATATACCACATCTTTATCCATTCATCTGTTGATGGACATCTGGGCTCTTTCCGTATTTTGGCTATTATGAACATTGCTGCTATAAACATTGGGGTGCAGGTGCCCTTTCGGATCACCGTTTTTGTATCCTTTGGGTAAATACCTAGTAGTGCAATTGCTGGGTGGTAGGGTAGCTCTATTTTTAACTTTTGGAGGAACCTCCATACTATTTCCTAGAGTGGCTGCACCAGCTTGCACTCCCACCAACAGTGTAGGAAGGTTTTCCTTTCTCCACATCCTCACCACCATTTGTTGTTTCTTGAGTGGTTAATTTTAGCCATTCTGACTGGTGTGAGGTAGTTCTGATTTGGATTTCCCTGATGCTGAGTGATATTGAGCATTTTTTTTCACGTGTCTATTAGCCATTTGTATGTCTTCCTTGGAGAAGTGTCTGTTCATGTCTTCTGCCCATTTCTTGACTGGATTTTTTTGGTCTTTTTGGGTGTTGAGTTTGGTAATTTTTTTTTTTTTTAAGATTTTATTTATTTGACAGAGAGAGACACAGTGAGAGAGGAAACACAAGGAGGGGGAGTGGGAGGGGGGAAGCATGTTTCCCGTGGAGCGGGGAGCCCGCTGCAGGGCTTGATCCCAGGACCCTGGGATCATGACCTGAGCCGAATGCAGACGCTTAACGACTGAGCCACCCAGGTGCCCTGAGTTTGGTAAGTTCTTTACTTTTGGATACTAGCCCTTTATCTAATATGTCCTTTGTGAATATCTTCTCCCATTCCATAGGTTTTCTTTTGGTTTTGTTGATTGTTTCCTTTGCTGTCCTCTGCTCATTTTTAAGTCCGATTATTTTTTGCTGTTATGTAAGTTCTTTGTATGGTTTGGATATTAACCCCTTATTGGATACACCCTTTGCAAATACCTTCTCTCATTTAGTAGGTTGCTTCTTCATTTTGTTGATGGTTTTCTTCACTGTGCAAAAGGCTTTAGTTCGATGCAGTCTCAATTTTTTATTTCTGCTTTTGTTGCTTTTGCCTGAGGAGCCTTACACAAAAATTTGCTCAGACCGATGCCCAAGAGTTTACTGCTTATGTTTTCTTTTAGGAGTTTTATAGTTTCAGGTCTTACATTTAGAGTTTTTAATCCATTTAGAATTTCTTTTTGTATGTAGTGTAAGAAAGTGGTCCAGTTTCATTTCTTCATGTAGCTGTTCACTTTTTCCAACACTGTTTATTGAAGAGACTGTCTTTTCTCTGTGGTATATTCTTGCTACCTCCTTTGTAGATGAATTTACCATATATGTGTGGGTTTATTTCTGGGCTGTCTATTCTGTTCCTTTGATCTGTGTGTCTATTATTGTGCCAGTACCATACTGTTTTGATTACTACTGACTAGTAGTATAGCTTGAGATGTGGGAGGATGATCCCTCCAGCTTTGTTGTTCTTTATCAAGATGGCTTTGGCTATTCATGGTCTTTTGTGGTTCCATACAAATTTTAGGATTGTTCTATTTCTGTGAAAAAATGCTATTGGTATTTTGATAGGGATTACATTGAATGTGTAAATTGCTTTGGGTGGTATGGACATTTTAACAATACTAATTCTTTCAATCCGTGAGCATGGTATGTCTTTCCATTTGTGTCTTCAACTTATTTCACCAGTGCCTTATAATTTTCATAGTACAGATGTTTCACCTTCTTGGTTAAATTTATTCTTAGGCATTTTACTATTTTTTTTTTTAAAGATTTTATTTATTTATTCACGAGAGACAGAGAGGCAGAGGGAGAAGCAGGCTTCCAAGGAGCAGGGAGCCTGATGTGGGACTTGATCCCAGGACCCTGAGATCATGACCTGAGCCGAAGGCAGACGCTTAACCATCTGAGCCACCCAGGCGCCCACATTTTACTATTTTTGATGCAATTGTAAATGGAATTGTTTTCTTAATTTCTCTTTCTGATAATTCATTATTGTGTAGAAATGCAACAGATGTCTGTATATTAATTTTGTAAATTAGGGTTTCCTATATTTAATGTCATATCATTTGCACATAGAGACAGTTTTACTTCTTCCATTCCAATTTGGATGCCGTTTCTTTCTTGTCTAATTTCTCTGGTTAGGACTTCCAGTACTATGTTGAACAAAAATGATGGGAGTGAACATAACCTTGTCTTGTTCCTAGTTGTAGGGGATACGTTTTTGCTTTACATTGTTGAGTATGATGTTACCTGTGGTTTTTCACACATGGTGTTTATTATGTTGAGGTATGTTCCTTCTGTACTCACTTTGTTGAGATTCTTTATCATAAATGGGTGTTTGATTTTTGTCAAGTGCTTTTTCTGCATCTGTCATGATAATCTGATTTTTATCCTTCATTTTGTTAATGTGCTGTATCATGTTGGTTTCCCACTTGATTGTGGTGAATGATGCTTCTAATAAATTTTTGAATTGCGTTTGCTAATATTTGGTTGAGGATTTTTGCATCTCTGCTCATCCAGGAATATGGGCCTATAATTTTTTTGTAGTGTTTTTGGTTTCGCTAACAGAGTAATGCTGGCCTTGTAGAATGAATTTGGAAACACTGCTTTAATTTGTGTGAATAGCTTAAGAAGGATAGGTATTAACTCTACTTTAAATGTTTAGTAAAATTCACCTGTGAAATTTTCTGCTCCTGGAGTTTTGGGAATTTTTGATTACTGATTCAGTTTCATTGCTAACAGTCTATTCAGATTTTACATTTCTTCCTGATTCAGTCTTGGAAGTTGATATGTTTTTAGGAATTTATCTGTTTCTTCTAGGTTTTCCAGTTTGTTGTATAGTTGGTAGTTGTTTCTTATCCCTTGTATTTCTGTGGTGTTAGTTGTAACTTCTCTTTCATTTCTGAGTGTGAGTCCTCTTTTTTTTTTTTTTTCCCCTTGATGAGTCGGTTAAAGGTTTATCAGTTTTATCTTTTCAAAAAACCCATTCTTAGATTGATCTTTTCTATTGTAATTTTAGTCTCTATATCATTTATTGCCCCTCTGATCTTTATTTCCTTCCATCTACTAACTTTGGGCTTTGTTCTTCTTTTTCTAGTTGCTGTAGGTGTACATTTAGATTGTTTGAGGTTTTTGTTTTGTTTTGACCTAGGCCTCCTGCATCACTATAAACATCCCCCTTAGAGCTGCCTTTGCTATGTCTCAGATTTTTGAACACTGTGTTTCTATTTTCATTTGTATCAAGGTGTTTTTTGATTTCCTTTTTGATCTCTTCCCTGGGTTAATAACATGTTGTTTAGCCTTTATATGTTTGTATTTTTTCCAATTTTTTTTTTCTTGTAACTTCTAGTTTCTTTTGTGGTCAGAAAAGATGCTTGATATGAATTTAGTCCTCTTAAATTTGAGACTTGTTTTGTAGCCTAACTTGTGATCTATCCTGGAGAATGTTCCATGTGCACTTGAAGAGAATGTGTATTCTGCTGTTGGATGAAATGTTCCATATATGTTTGTTGAGCCCATCTGGTCTAACCTGTCCTTTAAAGCCACTATTTCCTTACTGATTTTCTGTCTGGATGATGTATCAATGCCATAAGTGGGGTGTTAAAGTCACACTCTTAATGTATTACTGTCAGTTTCTTTTATGTCTGTTCATATTTGCTTGATCATATTCATATGCTCCTATGTTAGTTGCATAGGTATTTATAATTGTTATGTCCTTTTGTTGGATTGGTTTCTTTATTGTTATGTAATGCCTTTCTTTGTCTCTTGTGACAGTCTTTGTTTCAAGTCTGTTTTGCCTAGTAAGTATTGCTACCCCAGCTTTTTTTTTTTTTCTTCCATTTGCATAGAATATCTTTTTCCAACCCTTGACTTTCAGTCTGTATGTGTCTTTAGGTCTGAAGTGAGTCTCTTGTAGGCAGCATATAGAGGGTCTTATTTTTTTTAATCTATCCTGTCACCCTATATCTTTTGATTGGAACATTTAGGCCATTTACATTTAAAGTAATCATTAAAAGTACTATGTACTTTTATTTTGTTGATTTATGGGTTTTTTTTTTTTTGGTAGTACTTTATTTTTTTGAAGTATAACCTATCATGATATTTGTACGGTAACTCTATATACTTCTCAGTGCTCATCATGATAGGTGCACCCTTAATTCTCTTTATCTATTTCAACTAGTCCCTCACTCTCTTCTTCTTTAGGAGCAGTTTGTTCTATGTATTTAAGAGTCTGTTTTGGGGCACCTGGAATGGCTCAGTTGGTTAAGCGTCTGCCTTTGGTTCAGGTTGTGATCCCAGGGTCCTAGAATTGAGCCCCACATCAGGCTCCCTGCTCATCAGGGGTTGGGGTGGGATGAATGTCTGCCTCTCCCTCTCCCTCTGCCCCTCTCCCTGCTTGTTCGCTCTCTCTCTCTTGCTTGCTCACTTTCACTCTCTCTCAAATAAAATCTTTAAAAAACAGATTTTTTTTTGTTTGCTTGTTTTCTTAAATTCCACAGATGAGTGAAATCATATGGTATTTGTTTTTCTCTGATTTCACTTAGCATCATACCTTCTAAATCCACCCATGTTGTTATAAATGGCAAGATCTTTTTATGGCTGAGTAATATCCCATTGTGTATATATACCCCACATCTTCTTTATCTGTTAACCTATGGATGGACACTTGCGTTGCTTCCGTATCTTGACTATTAGAAATAGTGCTGCAGTAAACATAGGGGTGCATATATTTGAATTAGCATTTTTGTATTCCTTGGGTAAATACCTGGTAGTTGAATTACTGGATCATATGGTAATTCTATTTTTAATTTTTGAAGAACCCTTCATACTCTTTTCCACAGCAGGTGTATCAATTTGCAGTCCTGCTAACAGTGCACCAGGGTTCCTTTTTCTCCATATCCTTGCCAATATTTGTCATTTCTTGTCTTTTTTATTTTAACCATTCTGACAGGTATAAAATGATACCTTATTGTGGTTTTAATTTGCATTATGCTGATGATGAGTGATGTTGAACATCTTTTCATGTGTCTGTTGGCCATTTGTATGTCTTTCAAAAAAGTCTATTCAGATCCTTTGCCCATTTTTAAATTGGATTATTTGTTTTTCTTGGTGTTGAATTGTATAAGCTCTTTTATATATTTTGGATACTAACCCCTTATCAGATATGTCATTTGCAAATATCTACTTTAAGTAGGTTGCCATTTTGTTTTGTTGTTTCCTTTGCCGTGTAAAAGCTTTTTATGTTGATGTAGTCCCAATGGTTTAATTTTGCTTTTGTTCCCCTTGCCAGAGGTGATGTATCTAGAAAAATGTTTCTATGGTTAATGTTAGAGAAATTATTGCCTATATTTTCTTCTAGGAATTTTATGGTTTCAGGTTTCACATTTAGGTCTGTAATCCATTTTGAGTTTATTTTTGTATATAGTGTTTTTATAGTTCTTCTTTTGCTTTCTTGTGCTTTGATGACTTTGTTATGCTTGGATTTCTTTCTCTTTGTTATTTGTGTGTCTATTAAAGGTTTTTGGTTTGTGGTCACCATGAGGTTTAGTTAAAACCTCCTATGCATAACAGTCTATTTTAAGTCGTCAGTTGCTTAGGGTCTAACACATTCTAAGAGCACTACATTAACAACCCCCAGCATTTTATGTAATTTATGCTATATATTACATTTTTATTTTGTGTATCCCTTAAATAATTACTGTAGATCTGGTTGATTTTGCTATTTGTCTTCTAATTTTCATAATAGCTTTATAAATAGTCAATACACTACTTTTATGTTTGTGTTTGTCAATGAGATTTTTCCTTTCCCAGTTTTCTTAAGTTTATTGATGGCCTTTTCTGCTTAAAGAAGTACTTTAACACTTCTTGTAAGGCCACTTCAGTGGTGATGAGCTCCTTTAACTTCGGCCTGTCTGGGAAACTCTTTCTCTTTCATTTCTGAATGATACATTTTGCCAGGTAGAGTACTCTTGATTATAGGTTTTTTCCTTTTAGCATGTAGATTATACTTTGGTGTACTCCCTCCAGACCTATAAAGTTTCGGCTGAAAAATCTGCTCATGGTCTTAGGGGTGTTCCTCTGTACATAACTAGTTGCTTTTTTTGTTGTTGCCTTTAAGATTTTTCTTTTATCTTTCACTCTTGTTTGGGGTTCTCTAATTCTTGGGCTTGGATGTCTGTTTCCTTCACCAGGTTAGGGAAGCTCTCAGCTATTATTTCTTCAAGCAAGTTTTCTGCCCCTTTCTCTTCTCTTTCTGGGAACTACATAATGAGAAAGATAATCTGCTTGATGTTATCCCAGAGTTCCCTTAAATTATTCTCCTTTGTTTTCCTTTTTGCTATTCACCTTGGAGGATTTCCACTACCCTCTCTTCCAGATCACCGCTCAGTTCTTCTGTGTCCTTGAATATGTGGTTTATTCCTTCTAGTGGATTTTTCATTTCAGTTATTGTATCCTTTTTTTTTAAAATTTAAATTCAATTACCCAACATATAGTACATCATTCATTTTTGTTATAATGTTCAATGATTCATTAGTTGCATATAACATCCAGTGCTCATCACATCACGTTCCCTCCTTAATGCCCATCACCCAGTTACCCCATTCCCCCACCCACCTCCTTTTCCGCAACCCTCAGTTTGTTTCCTGGAGTCAAGAGTCTCATATGGTTTGTCTCCCTCTCTGATTTCTTCCCATTCAGTCTTCCCTCCCTTTCCCTATTGTCCTCTGCACTATTCCTTATGTTCCACATATGAGTAAAACCATATGATAATTGTCTTTCTCTGATTGACTTACTTCACTTAGTATAATATCCCCCAGTTGTATTCTTCAGCTTTTATTGTTTTTTAAGATTTTCTCTTTGTTGAAGTTCTCACTGTGTTCATCCGTTCTTCTCCCAAGTTTGGTGAGCATCTTTATGGAAATTACTTTGAATTTCCTATCAGGTACACTGTTTATCTCCATTTCATTTAGTTCTTTTTCTGAGGTTTTGTTCTGTTCTTTCATTTGGAACATTCTCCTCTCTCTTCATTTTGCCTAGCTCTGTGTAATTAGGTAGATCAGGTAGACATTTCTTGGTCTTGAAGGAGTCCTGTGGAGCCCAGAAGTGCAGTCCAACTGGTCACCAGAACCAGATGTTTCAGGGGCATCCCCTGAGTAGGTACATGTTGTGGCTGGGCTGAGACATGTGGGCATGCTGGTAGGTGGAGCTGATGAGTGGAGTAGCTGGCCGAGGGTCCTACCTGTGGTTGCTGTCTGCACTGTTGCATGGGGCTTCATTCCCTACCCCTGGGCAGGAGCCGCTTTGGTGGAGCACTGGTTCTAAGGCCATTAGCCAGGTGTGGGGGGACAGGAACCACTTTGTAGGGGTGCTGGTCCCAGCTGAGACCACCTGCTGGGTGTGGCAGGGTAGGAACTGATTGGGGGGGTATGTCTGGCACAGCAGGAGCTCATGGGGGGTACTGGTTTTGGCTGAGGATGTGTGCTGGGTAGGAGCTGCTTTCATGGGGGGGGGGGGCATTTTGCCAAGGCCACATGTCAGGTGTGGTGTGACAGGAGCCACATTAGACAAGTACCTGCTGGGGTGGGTGGGTGGGGTACGGCATGTTTGCAGTGGTAGGGCAGGGGTAGGGCAAATGGTGCT
Source organism: Mirounga leonina (assembly GCF_011800145.1). NCBI lineage: Eukaryota > Metazoa > Chordata > Mammalia > Carnivora > Phocidae > Mirounga > Mirounga leonina. Next base: position 9,304,192 of record NW_023270453.1, read on the forward strand.
AGCAAGGTAGATGGGAAGTGTCAGAACTGTTTCGCATCCATGTCAGGCTAGCTAGGCAGGAGAGCAAGAAAAATGGCACCTGCCAGCAATTACATTCCTGGATAAAATTCCTACAGATCCGTGCTCCTCTGGCACATGCCCTAGAATTGGTCAACTAATGTCCTTCATGTGTGGTCTAGGTGCTTATCAAACTGTTTACTCTGTGCTGGGTCTTGGAGCAAGTGAGTTTGTATATGGGCCCTTTAAGAGTGGAATCTTGGTGTTCTATAGCCCTTCTGCTCTCCTGGAGTTAAGCTCCTCTGATTTTTTTTTTTTTTTAAGATTTTATTTATTTATTTGACAGGGAGAGAGAGCACAAGCAGTGGGGAGTAGGAGAGGGAGAAGCAGGCTCCCCACTGAGCAGGGAGCCCGATGCAGTGCTTGATCCCAGGACTCTGGGATCATGACCTGAGCTGAAGGCAGATGCTTAACTGACTGAGCCACCCAGGTGCCCCCCGACCTTTTTTTTTTTTTTTTTTTTTAAGCCAGGCATTATGGTGGCTCATCTTGATGCAGGTCCCTATGTGGGCTTTGAACCCCTCCCTTCTCATGGAGGACTTCAATCCCTGTGATATCCCTCCTGCTTGTGGGTTATCATGCTAGGGGTGTGGGTCCTGACTAGACTGTGTCTGCCATTCCTACCCTTTTCATTGCGGTCTTTATATCTTTGGTTGTGGAAGAGTTGTTCTGCTAGTATTTAGGTTATTCTTTGAGAGATTTGTCTATATGTAATTGCAGACTTAGTGTGTTGTTGAATGAGGTGAGCTCAGGATCCTTCTCTTCTGCTATCTTGATCCTAATCCCACATGCTGTGTTCTTAATGTCACAGTTTATGTTGATAAATATATTTATTAACAAAATTTAGTTTTAGTTTCTAATACTTCTGTTTTTTAGCTTTTATAGTAGTAGGAGTAATTTGCCTACCACTGTTACATTGCTGCAGTATTCTATTTTTGTCTATATATTTACAAAATATAAATATTTTGTACTTAAATATTCCTACTTAATCTCTTAGGTTTCTGTTAAATGTCTTTTATTTCAACTTGAATTCTCTTTAGCATTTTTTTTTTTGTAAGGCATGTGGTGAACTCTCTAAGCATTTGTTTGTCTTAGGAAGTCTTTATCTCCCTCTCATTTTTGAAGGTTATTCTTAGTTGGCTTTTTTTTTTTTTTTCAGTACTTTGCATATATCACCCCACTCATTTTTCGCCTGCAAGTTTTCTGAAAAATCCTCTGATAGTCTTTTTGGGGAGGGGGTGTCACAAGTCCCCTTTCTCTTGCTGCTTTGAAAATTCTACCTTTATGTTCTGACAGTTTGATAATAATGTGTCTTGGTATGGGCCTCTTGAGGTTTATCTTATCAGTGTTCTTTAGGTGTCCTGGATCTGGATGTCTGTTTGTTTCCCCAGGTTTGGGAAATTCTCAGCCATTATTTCTTGGAGTAAGCTTTCTGCCCCTTTCTCTCCCTCTCGTCCTTTTGGGACTCCCATAATGTATATCAGTTGGTCTTCTTGATGGTCTCTTAAGCTATCTTTGCTCTTTTTCATTTTTTCTTTTTGTTCCTTTGATTAGATGATTTCCACTGACCTGTATTCAAGCTTACCAATCCTTTCTGGCACTTGTTATGGTATGCTATTGAGCTGCTTTATTGAAATTTTCAGTTCAGTTATTCTTTAGCTCTAGGATTCCTGTTTGGTACTTTTACATGTTTAAGATTGCAGCATACAGACCTTGTACATATGTTGTTAGATTTATACCTCATTATTTCCTTTTCTGGTGTTATGATCGATGGTATTCCTTTTAATGTTCTTATTTTTAATAGTCTGTTGCTTGTCTATGGAAATACAATGGTATATTTTTCATAGTAACCTTGTAACCCACAGTCTTGGTAATCTCACTTATTCTAAAAGCTTTTTATAGATTGCATTTTCTATGTAAATGATCATTTTGTCAATGAATAGAGTTTTATTTCTTTCAAGTCTATGTGTGTTTTGTTCTTACTGCATTGGCTAGGACTTACCATATGATCTGCCTAGTAGTGGTGAGAATGGACTGCCTATTTTAAGTACGCTAGCTATAGTTTTTTTGAAGATAACTTTTATCGGGTTAAGGATGTTTGCTTTTATTTCTAGTTAGCTAAGAATTTTAACCATGAGTTGAAGTTGAATTTTGTTTAATGCTCTTCTTGGATCCGAGACGATCATGAGATTTTTCTTTAGTTTGTTAATAAAGTGAAACTACGTTGATACTCAAACACTGAACCACACTTACATTCTCAGGATAAGCCTTACTATTTATATATTGATGGACTTACTTTGCTAATATTTTGAGGATTTTTTAATACCTTGTTCATGAGGAATATTTGTAATTTTCTTGTAATCAAAAAAGGGTATCAGAGTAATAATTTCACAAAATGAGTTTTGTTCCCTCTTGGATGAGATTTTGTTAAGATTTTTTGGATGAGATTGTGTAGAATTGGTATTTGTTGTTGTTGTTGTTGTTAAATATTTGTGTATTACCTTACTAGGGATACCATAACAAAAAACCATACAATTGGTGGTTTAAACAATTTTTTTTCTCTCAGTCTGGAGGCGAGAAGTCAAGATCAAGGTGCTAGGAGAGTTGGGTTTCTCTGAAGCCTCCCTTCTTGGCTTGCAGATGGCTGCCCTCTTGCTGTCTCTTCACATGTTATGCCTTTGTGTGTGAGCATCCCTAGTGTCTCTCCAGGCATCCTCATCTCCTCTACTTACAAAGGTACTAGTCATGTGAGATTGGGGCACACCTAAATGGCCTTGTTTTAACTTAATGACTTCTTTAAAGGCCTTGTCTCCAAATAGTCACATTCTGAGGTAGTGGGGGCGGGGGGGTCAGAGCTTCAAATTATGAATTTTGGAGGGACACAATTAGGTCCATAGTTTGGTAGAATTTTTCAGTGAGTTATCTGGTCCTGGAGTTTTCTTTTGTTGGAAGGTTTTAAACTACTCATTAAATTTCTTTAATAGATGAGTATATTCAGGTTATCTATTTCTACTTCTCTATATCATGATGACCCTGCAGACCTGAGTCACGGTTGGCCTTAAGGTGGGTGAGAAAAGAAGTCAGAAAAAGAGAAGAAATCCAGAGACTTACTCCATACTCTCTAGTACACTGGGACCCCTTTCCTGGGTCTTTTGGATAGGAGTGAGGGATTTGTCCTGCAGTTGGTGCTGTATAGTACAATGATTCAGCCTCTGTTGGTTCAGGTTCCATTGTCTCTAATTGTTTAGTTTTCAGAGTCATCAGGTGGTTGCCTTTTGTATTCTGTGCAGAGATTTTAATTGTAATCAGTAGGAGCCATAGGCTGTGTTTGACTTATTTTATCTTGAATGGCACTGGAAGTCGATCTTTATTTGATTGGGCCCATTAAGAACATCATGGGAGGGAAAGGGAGGGAAAGAACAGCATTACTTGTTTTTTTTTCCCCTCATGATTAAAAGCAAATAGAAATGGGAAAGAGAATCTGTAGTTTTTAAAGTGAGGTTTGAGCCAGCAGTTAATCAAGAAAATCATAAAATCGGGCGCCTAGGTGGCTCAGTTGTTTAAGCGTCTGCCTTCAGCTCAGGTCATGATCCCAGGGTCCTGGGATCAAGCCCTGCGTCGGACTCCCTGCTCTGCAGGAAGCCTGCTTCTCCCTCTCCCACTCCCCCTACTTGTGTTCCCTCTCTTGCTGTGTCTCTCTCTGTCAAATAAATAAGATCTTAAAAAAAAAAATCAAGAAAATACCACATCAGAACTCAAAAAGTGAGTCTCCTAAAAGCTAGTTGCAGTGCAGAAACTGAAACCTTATCAATGAACTTTTTGCATTCCTACAGGAAAATCCATCTTTAGTCTGTCTTGCACTTTAAATGGATTTTTTTTTTAACCCATGCATGATTTTGTAACACGGTGAATTGACTATATGGAAAATTAGTTCACAGAATTACACAGATCTTGCAAATGTTGAGACTTGTAATTATGCAGTATTAAAAAATCCTATTATCATCATCGATCTCATCAAGAAAGTCTTTTTAGCATTGAGAAAATGTCAAGCACACAGAGGCAGGTTTCTTAAAATTCCAATTTTTGCTTGAAATCTTGAATTTTATCACTGGCAACAAATACTGAGAGTGTTTTTCTTTGAAGGGACAGGCTTACTTTATCCATTTTAAAGAAAATGTCTATTGAATACTCAATACTGAATGAATATAGTTTGTAATTTTTTTAAGTGAAAATAGTGTTTCAGGAAGAAAGCCACTAGATCAGCTCAGAACTCAGTCACCTGAGTGTTTTTGCTTGAGATCACCGCTGTACTTTGATAAGCAGCAGTCATGCTTTATGTGTGCTTCTGATTTCTTCACACACAGTATTAAAAATGTGTATTCAAGGGTCAGGATTTAATTAATGATTTTTACTGCTTTATCAAAAATATTAAGTTAAGCGTGCCTTTTCTTTTTTTGCCAACACCGCACTGAAGAATACAATGACTATTAATATAATCTGATGCTAGTGCCTGCCTTGATTTGCACCAGGTGCCAGTAGTTTTAGTTACCTTTCCTTCTCTACCAACAGTGCAAATGTCAATACAGTGACAAAGACCTCTCAGTATTATTCTAAAAATAGTTTGATCTCTTGGAGGCACTGAAAGGATCTTGAGATCCCCCAAGAATCCTCACACTTTGAGAACCACTGCTGTAGATCAACTTGGTGATGAGAGAATAGAAGAGGAAGTGGTACTTGAGTGCTCAAGGGTGGGGGACATTTCACAGTCAGAACTGTGAAACTGTGTGACCTCACACTGGGGGCCAGAATTTCAGAAGACCCAGAGTAAGCGTTGAGCTGGGGATGATTCCAGCAGTTGGGCATCCAGCATTGAGAATAGTGGAAAAATGCATAGTCAGGGTTGAACCACATTGTGGAAGGCCATGGATGCCTTTGGAAAGAATCCATGGCTGGGATTCAGGAGCTAAGGATTCTAATTGAGACACTACCACTAACTAATGTTAATCTTGGGCAAATCCATTCACCTTTATGGATCTTTGTGCCTAGGACATAATTAATATATGCTTAATATTCTTTGGAATTATTTCATCTCTAGAAAATGAAAGGGTTTTATTCTTTAGAGAGTTCTACAAACACTAAACATTTTTATTTTTGTTCTTAATAACAGCATTGCTTCAGATGAGCCAGGACAAGTCAAGTGGAATGTGGGGAGGTGGTGACAGAGCTGGAAGTAAGACTGTGATCTCCTTACTTCAAGTCCATGCTATTTATCATCTTCATCCTTCCTGCTTAGTGGTCTCTTGCCTCCCAAACCAGTGTATAGAGTAACTATTACTTCTCTGACCCACTTTATACCTGCTTTCCTTCCTTTATCCAGCTGGTCTGGTTTTGTCCTCCAAATATGCCATTAGCACAAATTGAATTTTCTTTGTGGTACTTATTACAAATATAATTAAGCAATCATTAGTGCAAATATTGGTTTAATATCTATGTCCCCCATCCAGAGCATAAATTCCCCATAAACTACTAACTCATTGTATTTCCAGGACCTAGCACAGTTCACTCACATGGTAGGCCCTCCTACTATTGTGATATTTAATAATCTCCAAATTTACATGATTGATGAAGACAGTAAAAGGGATCAGTAAGGCCTTGGGGTCTAGGAAAAGTTCAGAGAAGAGAGGAGGTTTGATCTGGATGTTGTAAGATGACCTATAATAGACTTTTCAAAGTGCTTTTGAGGGATGTAGCATTGTGCTATTCACTTACCTTTTAGGTGAAAACTATTAACTTACTCTCAGATTGTCATTACTAGACCGTTCCTTTGGCCAGAAAGAGCCAAAACTGAAGTACACAGGGTGGTGGTCTTTTTCACTCATTCATACCTTTATTTGATGCATATTTATTAAACACATACCCTGTGTGAAGTGCTGAGAATTCAAAAGAGAACAAGAGAAAAAGAGCTCCCTGCCCTTTTGAGGCTTACATTGCAATGGAGCGAGGGAGGGACAGTCAATACATCTATTGATACCTGGGTCAACAAGAAAAATGTCAGATAATCATAGGTGTTTGGCAAAGACTTAGGATGGTATGATAGAGAGGAACAGTAGGTACTTTAGGTTGAGGAGATAACAAGCTGAAATCTGAATCCCACAGGGCCAGCCATCAAAGATCAGGCAGAAGAGCATTTCAGGTAGAAGAGAAAGCCAATGTCATTAGCCGAGGCTGAAATGGCCTGGCATACATGAGGGTTGGGAAAAGGAGAAGGAAGCATTGCTGTTGGGGGAGAAATGGAACAAAGTGAATTAGGAGAGGTCAGCAGGAGCCAGACTATTGAGAGTTGTCTAAGCAAGGGTAAGAAGTGTAGCCCTTTATGCTCTGGGGAGCCATTGAATGGAGCAATCTGATCTGAGTGATAAAAGCTTGATTAGGGGACAGCAGTGGCACTGGAGAGAAATGGCTGGATTCAGGGTATACTTCGGAAGTGGTGCTTTTCCTGTGTTCTTCCAATTTGTCCTTGATTGGTCCACTCTTCTGTCCCTACTTTTTAAGACCTCTACTCTGTGTCCTATTCCTGCAGGGCCTTGGCCATCCCCGAGGTGTTGGCTAAATATACCATTTTGTGCAGCAAAATGTTACACTTGCTTTAAGATCTTCATCTATTAACTAGTAATTTGCCTCCTTAAAAATAAAGCTTTAAGACCAATACCATATGATTTCACTTATATGTGGAATTTAAGGAACAAAACAGAACAAGACCAAAAAAACCCAGACTCTTAAATACAGAGAAAAAACTGGTGGTTGCCAGAGGGGAGGTGGGTGGGGGGATGGGGGAGATGGGGGATTAAAAGTACACTTAACATGATGAGCACTGAGAAATGTATAGAATTGTTGAATCATTATATTGTACACTTAACTAATATAACACTGTGTGTTAATTAAAAAAAAAAGTTTTACGGTGGCAATTTGCATCTTGATCCGGCTTTCGAATGAGTCTTGGGTACTAACCCGAGTCAGTACCAACTGTGACACTGCGTATCACTTAACCACTCTGAACTCCATTCCCTTATCTATCTGATCATACCTGCTAGGCTCCATTCATGGCACTGTAATAAGTGAAAGGACCTATTTAAACATGCAAAGTACCGGGTATGTGTGAAACGTTCTATCATGGCTCTCATGCCCCTTTGTATATGCCTGGTCTCCTCCATCACATAGAGCACAGGCATAAGAATAAAAGATCTTGAGGCCAACAGACCTTGATTCCATCAATGATGATTTTTGAGTACCCCCTGCATTCTTGGCACTGTGTCGTCGATTATGGAGAATATAGAAGAAAACTTGGATTCCGAACTCCAGTATCCAGTTAGATACTGTTAACCCACGTGGCAGGCTGGATACTGCTGCTCGGCCTTATGTGATAGGAGGGGTTTGGTTAGGTGGGGAGGAAGAGTGTGAATGAGTTCAGACTGAACGTGTGTTAGAGTTCAGTAGAGTTGCATGCAGGGCAACCGAGGGCAAATGAGGATACATAAGTGAGTGAGTCCGCACTGGAAGTTCTTCACTCATTTTTGAGTATGGGCAGCTCACACTAAGAGGAGGATTCCCTCTGACATGCAGAGGTCATGGCTTGTGGCTGTACTATGCAGGCGATCATTTTCTTTGCCATCAAATACAAGTTACTGAAACACAACCATTACTCTTAAACATCGATTGATGCCATCACTGTATAGTTACTTAAAAAAAAAAAAACAACCCTTAATTTAGAAAAATTAGGTTGACGGGTGGTTGCAAAGAAAGGGAGAGAGGTGATTGGTATTCCTCACCCATTCTCCCCTACTGTGAACGTCTTGGATAAGTAGAATGCATTAGCAAAATCAGGTAATGATGGGTAAAGTCCACAGAGCTGATTCAGATGTTACCAGTTATGCACGTGCATACCCAAAACTCTATGAAATTTTGTCACATGCATAGCTTTCTGTCCTTACCACTGCAGTTAATGTACAGGACTATCCTGGGGCGCCTGGGTGGCTCGGTCATTAAGCGTCTGCCTTCAGCTCTGGTCATGATCCTGGGGTCCAAGGATCGAGCCCCACATCGGGCTCCCTGCTCAGTGGGAAGCCTGCTTCTCCCTCTCCCACTCCCCCTGCTTGTGTTCCCTCTCTTGCTGTGTCTCTCTCTGTCAAATAAATAAAATTAAAAAAAAAAAAAGGTACAGGACTATCCTATCACCCCAAGGCTCCCCTTGTGCTACCCCTTTATACCTATACATCTCTCTTGACCATTCCTGCACACTGGCAGCTACTAATCTGCTTGCTCTCTTTGTCTAGAATTCTGTTGTTTCAGGTACTCTAGAAGTGTGACACACAGTATGTAACTTTCTGAGATTTTTTTTTTTTTAAAGATTTTATTTATTTATTTGAGACAGAGAGAATGAGAGAGAGAGAGCACATGAGAGGGGGGAAGGTCAGAGGGAGAAGCAGGCTCCCCGCCGAGCAGGGAGCCCGATGCGGGACTCGATCCAGGGACTCCAGGATCATGACCTGAGCCGAAGGCAGTCGCTTAACCAACTGAGCCACCCAGGCGCCCCTGAGATTTTTCTTGACTCTATCTTTTTTCCAAGCTTAATCCAAGTTATATTTATTGCTGAGTAATATTCTGTAATGTGAATATACCATCATTGTTAAAGCAGTCACCCACTAAAAGACATTTAGGTAGTTTCCAGTTATTAGCTATTATAAATCTATTCTGAATATTCAGGCAAGGTTTTGATGTGGACCTGAGCTTTCATTTTCTGCAATAAATGCCCAGGAGTATCATTGCTGGGTCATATGGAAAGTCCATTTTTCATTTTAAAAGAAACGTGCAAACTGTTTTCCAAAGTGGCTGAATCATTTATATTCCACTAACAGTGTGTGAGTGATCCAGTTTTTTGCATTGTTGCCAGCCTTTGGTATTCCCACGGTTTTTGCTTTCAGCCAGTTTTTGCTTTTAGCCATTCTGATAGGTATGTAGTGCTATCTCATTGTGGTTTCAACTTTCTTACTTATTGAGCTATAATTCACAGGCCATAAAACTCACCTTTTTAAAGTATACAACTCAGGGGCACCTGGGTGGCTCAGTTGTTGGGCGTCTGCCTTCGGCTCAGGTCATGATCCCAGGGTCCTGGGATCGAGCCCCACATCTGGCTCCCTGCTCGGCAGGAAGCCTTCTCCCTCTCCCACTCCCCCTGCTTGTGTTCCTGTTCTCGCTATCTCTCTCTCTGTCAAATAAATAAAATCTTTATTTTTTTTTAATTTTTATTTTTTTTTAAAGTATACAACTCAGTGGCTTTTTAGTACATTCACACATGTGTGCAACCATCACCATCATCCGTTTCCAAAACCTTTCCATTCCTCCAAAAAGAAACCCGGTACCCACTACCAGTCACTCTCAATTTTGCCCTTTTCCTAGCCTCTGGCAACCACTAATCTGCAGGGCCTATGGTTTTGCCTATTTTGGACACTTCATATAAATGGAGTCTTATGGTATGTGGCCTTTTGTGTCTTGTTACTTTAACTTAGCATAATGTTTTCAGCATAGATCCATGTTGTAATATGACTTATTACTTCATTCTTTTATAAGGCTGAATAATACTCCACTGTGTGGTTAGATCACATTCTGTTCATTCATCAGTGGATGGACATTTGAATCGTTTCCAGTTTTGCCTGTTTGGAATACTCATGTGAACGTTCATGTATAACTTTTTGTGTGGATGTACATTTTCATTTCTCTTGGGTCTGTACCTAGGACTGGAATTTCTGGGTTATATGGTAACTCTATGCTTAGCCTTTGGAGGAACCGCCAAACTGTTGCCCAAAGCAGCTACACCATTTTACATCCACACCAGTGTATGAAGGATTGTTTCCCCACATCTTCACCAAATACTTGTATTTCTTACTGATTCTAGCCATCCTGGGAGTGAAGTGGTATCTTATGGGTTTGATTTGTATTTCTCTAATAACTAAGGCTGAGCATCTTCTCATGTGCTTACTGGCCATTTGTATGTAACTGCTTTGGAGAAATGCCTAGTCAAGTATTTTGCCCCATTTTTAATTGGGTTGTCTTTTCATCATTGGGTTGTAATAGTTCCTTATATGTTCCATATACTAGACCGATGCCTCGAATCACAGCCTATTGATAATAGTGCTGTTGGCTAGGAATGCCTGAGGTGCTCGCTCAGGCCTGTACTCCTTGTGCTGAAGCCACCAGAGACCTGTTACCTGCTGGAGCCCATGTTGCTATTACGATTGCAAGATGCAACTCAGCAGCAACCATCGGGCGACTTTGCAGGGGAGGAGGGAGCCCCGGGATTTATTGCAGGTTTTGGTGGACACAAACACACTGATGGCTACACAGCAAGGTCACAGGGAGAGAGGGGGAGAGAGAGGGGAGCACGGGCCTGGGGCTCTACCTTTATTAGGGTCCAAGGGCAAAGTGGCTAGGGTCTTAAAGGTTTACTCTTCATTGGGCAATTGAAAACCTAAAAGCAGGAATTGGGGCACAGGAAGGGGCAAGTGGGGTCACTCATGTGGCCGTTTATCTAGGTTATCTAGGGCTTTATAAAAGGGGAACTTCACGGTGGGTGGGCAGCCTGGTTTCTTATCTAGTTCAGCTAGTCACTGGGTCAGCCAGCTGGCAGAGTATTTTTTTGAGATGGAGGTCATTGAAATGGATGCCTTGACAATCAAAAGTTAAATGTCAGAAACTTACATGATAATAAAAAACTTAATGTCAAGCGTTTCCACTGTGTAGACCCTTACCAGACCTACGATTTACAAACATTTTCTCTCAATCTGTGGGCTGTCTTTTCGCTGAGGTCTTAACTTGTATTTCCCTAATGACTAATAATGTTGGACATCTTTCCGTCTGCATGTTTATCATCCATATGACCTCTTGGGTGAAATGTCCATTCAGGTCTTTGGTCTGTGTTTGTCCTTTCTTCCTACTGGACCTATGGCTGTAGACGTTTCCCTTTATAAATTCAACTTCCTCACACTTCTTGAAGCAACCCTTAAAGTGGATCAGAGACACAACTGTGAAGCCAGTCACAGCTATAGGTTTTTTTTATAGTGGCACAAGCTATATATCATGAAATCTACTCTGTTAAGACTGTACTGTACACCTAAATTTGTTAACCATATGCACATTGCCTTATAACAGATCTCTGAAACTTTTTCCTTTTGCATGACTGGAACTCTAGACCCATTGAATAGCAGCTCCCCTCCCTCCCAGCCCTTGGCAACCGCCATTCTCCTTTTAGCTTCTAGGAGTTTGACTACTTCAGATACCTCCTATAAGCGGAGTCATTCCATATTTGTCCTTCCGTAATTGGCTTATTGTACTTAGCACGATGTCCTCAAGCTTGATCCACGTTGTAGCGTGTAACCATTAGCTGTGGCTTTTGACCCATGCTAGGTCAGTTCTCATGTTTAACTCACTGATAAACACACGATCTCAACATGACTCTGTTTCTCCATCAGCAGAATGGGTCACGGTAGGTCATTATGGCATGGAACGTAGGAGTAATTAAACTCAGAGCTTTGTAAATAATTAGTACCCTTGTCCTGTGGATGGCCTCACAGATGCCATCAGTTCTAGCACCCATTCCAGAAAGCCAGAAGTCAGCAGGACGAAGTGCTCATCCTGGTTTGTTAAGAAGCTTCACTGAGTGGCCTCATTTCTTGCTTAATTTTTAGTTTCTTGCATAGTGAAGTTCACACTTCAATCCCAAAGCCTTTCCAGAGTACCTCCGTCTCTGTATACTGAGATGGAAAGAGAGGGAACCCTATGGGAGTGTGGTTCTTCATCCAGGGTCTGCTGCGCCCTTTAGGAGGAGAATCCTCTAGCCAGCCTCCACCTGGCCACAGGAGTCACCTCAGTCCTGGGGAGTTACTATGGAAATGTGCTCCAGGACAGGAAGTGAAGGAAATAAAGCATTCCTAGAGTCTTGTGGGCTGGGAAATAGAAGTTCTGACTTCGTTCCCATAGTCTCCTGCAGTTCCTTTGTTCATTAAATTCTTTCTTAATGTTTCATTGTCCCCATGTGGACAAGGAGGCTGAATGTGTTGACTGTCTGTGCAGGGGTTCTGCAGAGAGGAACAAGAGTTTTTTAAGCTCTCCAGCCATCGGGATGTGATTTTCAATAAGACATGGTGATCATTTTTCCCCTTCTGTCTTGGAAATGGAAAATCTGCCACCATCTGAGCTCTCTCTGTGGACATCTTAGCTAATGCAAGCTTTTCTTGCAAAGGCGAAAAATCTACTTGCCTTATTGCCCACCCCCCACACCCCACCCCCCCGCCCCCGTAGGCCCTTTGCTTCTACATTATCCTGCCCAGCAACCCATCAGCAACTTCAGCTCTCGCCTCTCTCAGCACACACTGGTTTTGCAGACAGGAGGGGACAATTCTCGGGGTTAATCTCAGTGGTTAGAACAAACGCTGCTTGTGAATCTTGGGCTGTAGGAGGTCTCTCCTGTCTCCCCCATACTGCTCTGGCTGTCACTGGACAGACCCTCAGGAACATTGTCAAGCTTCGGTTCCCCTGGCTGGTTCTCTTCTTTTAGTTAAATCAGCTGTGACACCTGGCAGAACCATGCTTTCCCCACTCTTCCCCGCCCAGGGCTTAGGTAGATTCGGATGCTGCCAGCATGTTCCAAGGGTCACTGTCCCTGGAGTGCACTAAGGGTCAGTCCTTTTTTTTTTTTTTTTTTCTGTGTAGATACAGAATGAAGAAATGTCAGGGGCTAGAAGGAGCTGAGAAGCCACCTAATCCAATCTCTTAATGCAACATCACCAAAGAATTTCTTTTTTTTTTTAATTTAATTTTATTATGTTATGTTACCATACAGTACATCATTAGTTTTTGATGTAGTGATCCACAATTCACTGTTTTTGTATAACACCCAGTGCTTCATGCAGTATGTGCCCTCCTTAATACCCATCACCGGGCTAACGCATCCCCCCACGCCCCTCCCCTCTAAAACCCTCAGTTTGTTTCTCAGAGTCCATAGTCTCTCGTGGTTCATCTCTCCCTCTGATTTCCCCCCTTTCATTTTCCCTTCCTTCTCCTTATGTCCTCCATGCTATTGCTTATGTTCCACAAATAAGTGAAACCATATAATAATTGACTTTCTCTGCTTGACTTATTTCACTTAGCATAATCTGCTCCAGTCCCATCCATGTTGATGTAAAAGTTGGGTATTCACCCTTTCTGATGGCTAATATTCCAGTGTATATATGGACCACATCTTCTTTATCCATTCATCTGTTGAAGGGCATCTCAGTTCTTTCCACAGTTTGGCTATTGCGGACATTGCTGCTATGAACATTGGGGTGCATATGGCCCTTCTTTTCACTACATTTATGTCTTTGGGGTAAATACCCAGGAGTGCAATTGCTGGGTCATAGGGTTGTCTATTTTTAATTTTTTGAGGCATCTCCACACTGTTTTCCAAAGTGGCTGTACCAACTTGCATTCCCACCAACAGTGAAAGAGGGTTCCCCTTTCTCCACAACCTCTCCAACATTTGTTGTTTCTTGCCTTGTCAATTTTTGCCATTCTAACTGGTGTTAGGTGGTATCTCAATGTGGTTTTGATTTGAATTTCCCTGATGGCTAATGATGATGAACATTGTTTCATGTGTCTGTTAGCCATTTGTATGTCTTCTTCAGAGAAGTGTCTGTTCATGTCTTCTGCCCATTTTTTGACTTGCTTATTTGTTTTTTGGGTGTTGAGTTTGAGAAGTTCTTTATAGATCTTGGATACCAGCCCTTTATCTGTAGTGTCATTTGCAAAGATCTTCTCCCATTCTGTGGGTTGCCTCCTTGTTTTGTTGACTGTTGACTTTAAATACAATAATCATAATTTGAATGATACAACTATTAACAAATTAGAAACTAGCATAGGATTCTAAAAGTGTGCAAGCCTTTGTCACAGCTTTGTGGTAAAGCCAAATGGTCATAGCAAAGCGGGAGGTGAACGACTGCACACGCACGTGAAATCACACGTGTGCACACAGCCACCCACATGCACACAAAAAGTAAAAGGAAGGACACTTTTGCACAGTATCAGATGGTAACCCTGTACGTGCTTTCTGAGTTATGTCTGTTTATTTCCTCAGAGGAGAGGGTCCTTTTCCACTTCCTTGTTCCCTGGCTGGATCAAAGGGTTGATGTCTGTTTTCTGGGCGATGGTTGTAGTTGTGCGTGGAGACAAGGCTGGTCTCTCTGTGCTGTCTCTCTGGTTTTCCTCTCTGGGTTCTCCCTGCAGACCCAGGTTGGCTTGCCTGCTGGATGCCCACAGCTTCCTGCCTGGTCTCAGTGTATCATTGTCCAGGCCTCACCGATACTTGGCTGATCCATGCTGTGTAACCCCAAGGCTTTGCTGGACAGTTGAAGCTGATCCCATAGAATAAGTCAAGGTAAAGTGATAAAAGCAATAGGAATGACATTATTTGCTTTCTGTAAACTTGTACATTCGAGAGCTTTTGATACCTTAATTCTAAAAAAAAAAAAAAAAAAGTAAGTGGAACATGCCTTTCAAACAAGAGGGGGAAAATAGCTTTTTTTTTTTTTTTTAATTTTTTTTAAATTTTTTTTATTTTTTAAAAGATTTTGTTTATTTATTTGACAGAGAGAGACACAGCGAGAGCAGGAACACAAGCAGGGGGAGTGGGAGAGGGAGAAGCAGGCTTCCCGCCGAGCAGGGAGCCCGATGCGGGGCTTGATCCCAGGACCCTGGGATCGTGACCTGAGCTGAAGGCAGACGCTTAACGGCTGAGCCACCCAGGCGCCCGATTTTCTTGATGCTACAGTGGGTCACTCAAGCCACGTGGCTGATCCAATGATGCACAGCCCAGGCCTGAGTGTTTTCTTCTCCCTGGTTGTTCCTAAGGAAGATTAAGCCACATTTATGCTAGGTGTGTCTTTTATAAGTATCTGTGTATAATTAGGTTATAAGCTACTAATGAACAGGAATCCTATCTTTTAAATCTGATTCTTCTTCTGGGCAGTAGGAACTTAATATGTATCTACTAATGATGAAATAGTAATATGATTGAAGGAGTCACTAGGAGTCTTTCCTAGTGTTTGCAAACTGCTTATAAAGCCTTATTGGAAAGGCCCCGCGAAGGCTTGGATTTTGCGTTAAAGGAAACACTAATTGAAATCTTCTAGTGAAGGTCGTTTCTTTTCCTTCTAGCCAATTCATGTTGCAAATAGGTTTCTTTCACGGCTAGAATTTTCTGCTTTCTGGAGACTTGAGGAAATTAGTTTTAGATGCTTTTGTCAGCGTTTTGATCGGCTGCTAGGTGGGGCAGTGGGTTTGCTCTCCTCAACAGTACTGATCTCACCAGGCATGTAGGGATGCCAAGGAACAACACAGAACATGCTGCTTAGGCTCTTTTGGGTGCACACCACAAGTGATGGATACTATCTTGAGTGATGGACTAGGGCAGACCCAGTGGTTGAATCTTAGTACTGCTCCAGACTAATTTCTGGGACTGTAGGCAGGTCATTCAGCTTCTCTGAACCTCAGCTGCTTTATCCGCAAAACTGGGATCATGATCTCTTTTCACAGGATTATTTTGAGATTTAAATGAAATACTTACGCAGCACACTTGGCACAGAGTAAGAAGTGTCTCGCTGGTGAATGGGAGATCTGTAATTCGGTAAATCCCCAGATGGCATGCATTTTGGCCCATTTAATTGCCATCTGAGAATGTGATGCGTGTGTGCATGTAGAGCTTGCAGATCAAGAAACTTTGGACTTCCAAGGGGACATCTCTTCTCTTTAAATCTTAGACCCCAGAGGGTAGGCAAGGAGACCCAAAAGGCTGGCATGCTGTGAAATGTCTCCTGTTTTGGCATGTGGGATTCTCTCTCTGGGGACAGCGTGTGTTTGATGCCTGCCATGTGGGGTGGGGTGGCAGGGTCGGGGGGTTGGTTCTGGGCAAAGAGAGTCCTTGAGGCAAGTAGCCTGGCTGGATGCCCAGGACTCCTATCATCATAGATGGCATGTGTCTCCCCAAATTCATGTGGAAAAATCCTCTTCCCCAATGTGATGGTTGGGAGGTGATTTAATTGCATTGGTGGAACCTACGTGATGGGATTAGTGCCCTTTTAAGAGCGACCTCAACAATCTCCCTTGTCCCTTCTGACCTCAGAAGAGGGCTGTCAATGAACCAGTAAACGGTCCTATGCAGACAACAATTCTGCTGGCACATTTAACGTGGAATTCTTAGCCTCCACAACTGTGAGAAGTAAATTTTTATTGTTTATAAGCCACCTGTTTAGTCATTTTTTGGAAGTTTTTATTTTAATTCCAGTTAGCGAACATAGTGTTATATTGGTTTCAGGCGTACAATATAGTGATTGAACAAGTCCATACATCCCCCGGAGCTCGTTGCAAGTGCACTCCTTAATCTCCATCATTGAACCCATCCCCCACCCCCTTCCCTCTGGTAGCCATCAGTTCTCTATAATTAAGAATCTGTTTCTTGATTTATCTCTCTCTTTTTAAATTTGCTCACTCATTTTGTTTCTTAAATTCCACGTATGAGTGAAATCATGTATTTGTCTTTGGCTAATTTGCTTAGCATTATACTCTAGCTTCATCCATGTTGTAAATGGCAAGATTTCATTTTTTTTTTTTATGGCTGAATAATGTTCCATTGTGTATATATACCACATCTTCTTTATCTATTCATCAATCGATGGACACTTGGCTTATTTCCCTATCTTGGTTATTGTAAATACTGCTGCTGTAAGCATAGGAATGCATGTATTCCTTTGAATTAGTGTTCTTGTATTCTTTGGGTAAATACCCAGTAGGGCAATTGCTGGATCATAGGGTAGTTCTATTTTTAACTTTTTGAGGAACTTCCATACTGTTTGCCAGAGTGGCAGCACCAGTTGGTATTCCCACCAACAGTGTGAGAGGGTTCTGTTTTTGCCACATCCTCACCAACACTTGCTCTTGTGTTGATTTTAGCCATCCTGACAGGTGTGAGGTGATATCGAATTGTAGTCTGATTTGCATTTCCCTGATGATTAGTGATGATGAACAGCTTTTCATGTCTATTCGTGTCTTCTGACCATTTTTAAATTGGACTATTTGTTTTTGTAAATGGGATTGTTTTATTAATTTTCTGCTGCTTCATTATTGGTGTATAAAAGTGCAACAGATTTATGTATATTGATTTTGTATCCTGTGACTTCACTGAATTCGTGTATCCATTCTAGCAGTTTAGTGAAGTCTTTTGGGTTTTCTATATATAGTATCATGTCATCTGCAAATAGTGACAGTTTTACTTCTTCCTTACTGATTTGGATGCCTTTGATTTCTTTTTTGTTGTCTGATGGCTGTGGCTAGGACTTCCAGTAATTATGTTGAATAAAAGTGGTGAGAGTGGACATCCCTGCCTTGTTCCTGACCTCAGGGGGAAAGCTCTGTTTTCCCCCATTACGGATGGTGTTAGCTGTGGGTTTTTCACATGTGGCCTTTATTATGTTGAGGTATGTTCCCTCTAAACCCACTTTGTTGCGGGTTTTTATCATGAATGTATGTTGTACTTTGTCAAGTGCTTTTTCTGCATCTGTTGAAATGATTATATGGTTCTGATCCTTTTTTGTGATGTATCATATTGACTGATTTGTGAATATCAAATCTTGCAACTGAGGAATAAATCCCACTTGATTGTGGTGAATGTTTTTTTTTTTTTAATATTATTAAATTCAGTTTGTTGATACTATGTTGAGAACTTTTGCATCTATGTTCATCAAGGATATTGGCCTGTAGTTCTCTTTTTGGGTGGTGTCTTTAGTTGATTTGGTATCAGGATGATACTGGCCTCATAGAAAAAATCTGGAAGTTTGCCTTATTTATTTATTTATTTTTTTTGGAAGAGTTTGAGAAGAATAGGTATTAACTTTTCTTTAAGTGTTTTCTAGAGTTTGCCTGTGAAGTCATATGGTTCTGGACTTTTGTTGGAAATTTTTTTTAGTATTGATTTGATTTCTTTGCTGGTTATCCATCTGTTAAAATTTTCTATTCCTTTTCCAGTTTTGGTAGCTTATGTTTCTAGGAATTTACCCATTTCCTTTAGGTCATCCAATTTGCTGGCATATGGTTTTTCATAATACTGTCTTATGACTGCTTGTATTTCTGTGGTGTTGGTTATTTCTCTTCTCTGATTTATGATTTTATTTATTTGGGTCCTTTATCTTTTTTTTCTTGATAAGTCTGACTAGAGGTCTTAACAATTTTATTAATTTTTTTCAAAGAATTAGCTCTGGGTTTCATTAATCTTTTCTCTTGTTTAAGTTTCTATATCATTTGTTTCTGCTCTAATCCTATTTCCTTCCTTTGCTGGTTTAGGTTTTGTTTGTTCTTTTTCTAGATCCTTTGGGTGTAAGGTTAGATTGTTTATTTGTGATTGCTCTTCTTGAGGTAGGCTGTATTGCTATAAACTTTCCTCTTAGCACCGCTTTTGCTGCATCCCAAAGGTTTTGGACTGTTGTGTTTTCCTTTGCATTTGTTTCCATGTATTTTTTATTTCTTCCTTTCATTTCCTGATTGGCCCATTCATTGTTTAGTAGCATGTTATTCAACCTTCATGTTATTTGTGGTTTTTCCTGATGGTTTCTTGTGGTTGGCTTGTAGTTTCATAACGTTGTGGTCAGAAAAGATGCTTGGTATGACTTCTATCTTCTTGAATTTGTTCAGGCTGGTTTTGTGGGCTAATATGTGATCTAGTCTGGAGAATATTCTGTGCACCTGAAAGGAATGTGTATTCTGTTTCAGAAAGGAGTGTTCTGCATATATCTGTTAAATCCATCTGTTCCAGTGTGTCATTCAAAGCCATTGTTGCCTTGCTGATTTTCTGATCTGCCCACTGATGTAAGTGGGGTGTTAAAGGCCCCTATTCTTATTGTATTGTTACTGATTAGTTCTTTTATGTTAGATTTTATGTATTTGGGTGCTCTTATGTTGGGTGCATAAATATTTACAATTGTTACATCTTGTTGGATTGTCCCCTTTATTATTATATAGTGTCCTTCTCTGTCTCTTGTTACAGTCTTTGTTTTAATGTCTATTTTGTCTGATATAAGTATTGCTACTCTAGCTTTCTTCAGACACCCATTTGCATGATAGATGTTTCTCCATCCCTTCATTTTAAATCTGCGGGTGTCTTTAGGTCTAAAATGAATCTTCTGTAGGCAGCTTGTGGATAGGTCTTGTATTTTTTTTATCCATTCTGTCATCCTATGTCTTTCTATTGGAGTGTTTGGTCCATTTACATTCAAAGTAATTATTAGATCTACCCTGTCTTGTAATTTTTAAAGTAGGCTGAATAGACTAAGCTACCTGTCAATATTATGATCCAGTGGTCTTACTGGATTTTTTTTTTTAAAGGCTTCATTTTTTTTAGAGAAGTTTTAGATTCACTACAAAATCAAATAGAAGGGACAGATATTTCCCATATAACTTCTGCCCCCAAATAAGCATAGCCTCCTCCATTATCAACATCCCTATCAGAGTTGTATATACGTTGCAGTTGATGAACCTACATTGACTCATCATCATCACCTGAAGTCCATAGTTTACATTAGGGTTCAGTTTTGGTGTTGTACATTCCATGGGTCTGGACAAATATATAATGACATGTATCTACCATTATATAGCAAACTAAGATTCTCCTATGCTCTATCAATTCATTCCTCTCTCCCTCTTAGTCTTACTGGATTTTTAGCAAGAATTAAATGATTTTGCAGATTGGACAGGACATATTTAGAGATCTGTGTATCTTTATTTGCATCATGAGATAATGAATAAAAGTAGGTTCATGGATCAGATGAAGAAAATTCTATAACCTGTTTCTTTGCGGCTGTGGATTCTTGCCTTTATAATTCAACTTCATGTGGTAGAATTCTGTCTTAGAATTCATAGTCACTCCTGCTCCCCATCCCTGCCACTCCTTATCTTTCACTTCTCCATTATAATAGATAGTCGAGGGGTAGGGACCATGTCTTCCTCATCTTTGTCTCCTGGAGCTTAACACACAGCAATTGGTCAGCAAATGCTCGGTGAGTGAGTGAGTGAATGCTCACCTACCAGCTCCTAAATTGTCACTTGCTTTCATTCAAGCTTTTCCATAATCTTCTGCTGACCACAGGCTGCCCTTCCCTCATTTACGCTGCTGCCCTTGCTCATTTTTCTATTATTCCATCTAGGGGAAATAGGGCAGAGGCTTGGGTTTCCAGAGACATGAAAAGGTTTCTTCGCACCAGGCCAAGGCACATGGCTTTAAGCAGAGAGAGCAAGGGTGTGAGTTGGTTGGGATGGCATTGCTCCACTGTCTGGACCCCATCCGGGGAGATATGGGGGCTTAGGTGCAAATAATAGCAATCTTAGCCCTGGGGAATTCTCGTTTGTCTTTAAGGCAGTAGAAGCAGTGTGGAAGGGTATGTCTTAGGGATCAAGATCCCATGACTACACCATGTCCTGAATTTCTAGCCTATCTCATTGAAACCTGGGGAAATTAAATTTTGTGTATGCAAACTGGGACTGGGTTAACTCTATCACCCTCAGTGACATGGTTAAAGGATGTCAAGAGTGAAATGCCTTGAGGTAGTTCTGTGAAAGTTGCAGGTTGAATGTACCATGTGTCCATTTTTTTTTTTTTTCTGTCAACTGCTAGGGGCACCCCTTTGAATGGCAGAGGGTGCTGGCAACAGAAGAACTACTGTTAGCGGGACTTGCCCACCTGAGGCCTGGCAGTGGTCACCTGCCTTCAGAGCCTCCTGCTGCTGGTTTGGCCATTTACACAAAGGAAGACTTTTGAGTCTCAAGACCAGGGAAGGGGTGGTTCAGTATTGATATGCCCATCCTTCCTCTAATTGAAAAGCAACCAGGGGCAGATTGGTTTGGTGGATTTGCTTTCTCTTTAAGCCTTTTTCTTCAAAGACTCCTGAAACCCATCGTGTTCCTGTTCCTTTATAAGGTTGAACTAATACCCACCCAGCAGGGAGAGTGGGAACTGAGCAGAACATGGGAAGGTTCTTGTCTGTTTAGAACTTGGGCTGGTGGCTAGGCCCAAAACAACCTTGGTTTGTTTCTTTTGGAGGGCTTGCAGAGGCCTGGGATGTGCATGTGTGTGTAAGGGGTCGGTGGGAAGACATGTGAGGACCTTCTTCACTAAACCCTCTGAGATCGGCCAAGGACAAAAAGACCCAGGGTAGAGGACATTTATGTGGGGCAGGGGCTTAGTCCCTGCTGTCTGCTGAGTCAGGGGCTTGGGAAGAAGATGTGGACAGGGTGTTGAAACCCACAGCACTAGACAATTAAAAGTTTTTAATTTATTTTAGAGAGAGCATGTGAGCAGGAGGAGAGGGAGAGAATCTCAAGCAGACTTCCTGCTGAGGGTGGAGCCCAAAGTGGGGTTCAATCTCATGACCCTGAGATCATGACCTGAGCTGAAACCAGGAGTCGGATACTTAACTGCGCAACCCAGGTGCCCGGCACTAAACAATTTAAACCCATGGGACGGACTGACTAGAGAAGCCCACATAATGATAATCATTTAGCGTGGACTTAACTCCTGGCTTTGCTAGCTTTTTGAACTTTGAGAATCTCTTAACCATGAGAGCCTCAGATTTTTCACTTGTCAGGAGACCTACAAGGTAGGTATAACAATACCTACCTTGAAGAGGTTGTGATTTCATGAGCCAGTGTATATAAAACACTAGGTACCACAAGTCTCTGATACAATTACCATTTTTCAAACACCTACTATCAACTATTAAACTGGGGGAGGACTGTTAGCAGACCTGTTACTGAGGAGACTATGTTGTAGCTCTAATGAAATCCCAAGAAGATCCAAATCTGGTCATCAATCATTGTCCCTGGATAGGATTCAAGAATTTGGCTGTGCTTTGTGCTCTACTAAGACTCATTGAGGACTCCAAGATATCAAGACACCAAAAGCCCACAGAAAGCCCCTCAGTTGGGCAGTGATTGAAGATGATGGGAGCTCACCCATGTAGTGGGCAGCAATGACCCAGGTGTTTAGAAGTGTATATGCCTCTGCTGGTGGGTCAGTACCAGAGGGTGCCCCAGGACTGTTCAGGGCTGCATCTACTTCTCTCTCCTACAGTCTTACAGAAGCTTTCTTTCTTTTTTTTTTTTTTTTTTTTTAAAGATTTTATTTATTTATTTGAGAGAGAATGAGAGACAGAGAGCACGAGAGGGAAGAGGGTCAGAGGGAGAAGCAGACTCCCCGCCGAGCAGGGAGCCCGATGCGGGACTCGATCCCAGGACTCCAGGATCATGACCTGAGCCGAAGGCAGTCGCCTAACCAACTGAGCCACCCAGGCGCCCTTACAGAAGCTTTCAACAACAGCATGCCATGCTCCCATTTTGCCACACAGAAAGACATTTCCCAGACATGCTGCCCTTTTCTATTTGGTTACTCAAAGTGACAGTTAAATCATGCCTTGGAAGTCTCAGGGGTATTTTTTTTTTTTTAAGTCCTGTGAATGTGAACCATGAATGTGAATGTCAGTACGAGCTCTGAGATCAGTCTACTCATGTCAAAAGATGGGATAATACAACCTACTTGGTATTAACTCCTGCTTATATTCTTAATGCACTTACAGTAAGGACTCAGTGAATAATGGCTCTGTTTTTATTACTGTGATTATCTTCTGTCTTCTCCCCCCCATACCTCCATCTTCTCCTTCCATACTCTACTTTCAGTTTGGGTTTCAAGAAGTTTCCAGGAAGGGGTGTGGAATGTTGGGACCAGCTGTCTTGTGGAAGCTGTATTTATCCTGCCCCCCATCTCCACCCATCCATCTCTGTTGCATTGAGTTAGCCCAGTTTTCTTCCTGTGTGCCTGGAAGAAATCAGATCTTGCTATCCATAAGGTTGGTTGCTACCATTGCACGAGCTGGCAAGAGTATGTCCTTATGAGACCTTGAGGGATGGGCTTCTAGGGCAAGAAGAAGGAAACGAGCAGACCATTGGCTTGGGTACACATAGGGCTTCTCTGGGCTGTGGGAAGAACTCTCCTAAAACAATATGTCAATTTTTTGGGGGGGGGGGCTCCGGGGGAGATCCTATTACTATCAAAAACTAGTCCTCTTGTTGACCCTCTGGTCTACCTTCCTTTCTTCTCGAAAGCTGGGGATATCCTGTTGGCTTGGGGGTGCAGCTCAGTTTGGGGCTCCCTAACTAAGAGCTCAGGTCTCAGTCCCATTTGTTGACTCACAGCCAGAGTTCACTCAGTCTTTGCCCCATGCCCTCTACTTGCCATTACCTCCTGTTCTGTTTGGGTCACCATTCCTTTCCTCCTTTCCTGCCCTCCACACCCCTCTGCCTTTTTAAGGATATTATGAGGCCAAGTTTCAGTGGATACAATGGTCACATGTATGTTTTCCATATTTCATGATTGCTATCACTTAAATATATCAATCTACTATCAGTCAGCTCCATCCCCTCTGCTGGTAGAAATAACAACTGTAAAAACAATTTCACAGAAAAACAGGAGGAGAGGAATGTGGCCAGTCCCTGCCAGCAGGATAGTTACTTTGGTGGTAGTGGAAACCTGCGTCCTGCCCTGAACTGTCCTGTTCTTGTGTTCTGTTGATGACGATTTTCATGGAACATGCCGACTGGCTTGGCCAGGTTCAGAAAGCAGCCCATCTAATAAATGGAAACTCCAGACAGGAAGTTTGAGAACCTGGCCCTGATTTCTGCACAGATATGATTATTACTTTTTTCACTGTACCCAAAAGGCCTTTCCTGTCCAAAAAGTTTCATTGTAGTGGCTGAGGTTATTTCAGATTTGGGTTGCTCTGGCCATCATTCATTCTCCCCTACCATTAGAAGGGCTACTGGCTGTGTCCTTCGACCATCTTGGACCTTTCTGGATGTCTGCCTAGTTTTTGGGTGTTTTCACTTCTCTTTGGACCTTCACAACCACAGATGATCTTACAGGTGAGAACCTTGAGGTAAGTGACCTACTCTAGGTCATAGAGGTTGGTAACAGGTAGGAAAAAAATTCAGGTTCTTTAATGTTTTATTTGGTACTTTCCCCCCTCTTTTTTCTACATCATGCTGCTTGGAGAAGAACTAGGGTGTCATTTACAAGAGGCCTTGGGCATACGAGACCTGGGTCAGGTTAATCTGGAAGTCCAAAGTCCAGTACAAGTTGGGAAACATGTGCCATGAGTGAGAGGATGCCTCCTCACTGACATGGAGACAGCAACAGCTTTCAGGTGGCCCTGTGAGCCCACTAGATAATCACTGCCTTTGACCTTTTGGAGGAGACTTCCATATTGGAAGACTATGCTTGGCTCCCCCTACCTTCTCTGAACAGTGCCAGTCTAGACAGGCAAGGACCAGTGGCCTTCCCCAAAGGATCTCCTTCAGGACTTAGGGATGAGGCCAAGCTGGGTTGCTTGCTGTCCTGCCCTTTTCCATTGCTTAGGTCTCCCACCTTGATTTGACTCTTTGTTGAGCCTCCTCTCTTCAGCCTTGTAACTCACCTTGTGGGTTGGGCTGCTGCAGTGGGCCCCGTACCAGGATCCATCCTGGGTTAAGGGTTTGTGCTTTGCTATGGTATTCTGTTTCTTACACACCTAAGGGCAAGTCTCAGCTAACCTCTTATCCCCATTGTTATCCAGCAGACTGTTTATGAGCACAAGAGACCTCAGGTCTTCAAGAAATAAAACAAGTTGTAGGCTTTGCTTTCTTTGTCTTCTCTGGGTCCCTAGCTGAGCACATAGTAAGGGCTCCATAAATAGTAGTTGCTATCATTGTTCTTAGGATTTCCTTTACTCCTCACAATTCTGAAATCAAGGTTGAATTTGTTCCCGTTTCACAGATGAAGAACCAGGCTTGGAGAAGTCTGCCCAGTCACATTTGTAAGTGAGTTGCAGCAGTGGGATTCAAACCCAGGTCAGTCCAGATCCGAAGTTCGGGTTCTTCTGTACCACCCTATTTCCCTCTATGGTGCTGTTCACCCCAGACTAGGCTGATTTCTGGGGTTCCTCATTTTAAAGGAACCTGGGGTTTCTAAGTGGCTATGGGACAGGTTTCTCACCCTAGTGGGTGGGGAATTGGCAAGAACCAAGACAGGGCTCTGGCAAAGAATGGGATGTGGCTCAGGGTAGGGAGTGAGGTCCAGCAGGGCATCTAGAATGCCAGGCTGGAGAATAAGGGAGAAGCTCAAATAAATGGCCTGGACCTATGGCAGAAACTGGAGGGCATTTGAAGTTTCGGGTTTGGAAACTGGGGGGCAAGGTGTGAATGAATCCTGAATACTCTGTGCTTTCTTGGACTGTAAGCCTGCGTGGCTATGAGTATAATGACAAAAAATACCACAAGTCAAGTTGGGGAGTGGGGCTGCCTTGGAAGCCTTGGGGTGGAAATAGTGAGCTTGGTCCACGTTGTGGATGATTTGAGGTAATGGTTTGATATTGAGGGTTGCTGTCCTATAGGCAGTGGGGATGAGAGGTGAGGAGAAGATACATTCCCAGCCTGGGAGGGAGCTGGTTGGAGCCATGAGGAAGAGAGAGTCCATCTCGGAGGAGACAGGGGAGAACAGAGTTTGAGAGTCCAGCCTTGGGGTTTGGCTGCAATTGGGGCTGGAAACAGGGATAAGACTCGGCAGACAGATGGCGACCCATGAGAGCCATGGGTGGAAGAGCAGAAGACCACAGTGTGGCGGGATGCACACATGGAGACAATCACATTGAAATTCAAGGCACGGAAAGGACATTGGATTTGGCAAGAAGGAAGTCATGTAGGACCCCAGGGAGCAATTTCCCACTTTTCCAAAGCTTTGCCTACAGTGGTCTACAATGAGAAGTTGTGCTCTGAGAGAGGGGTCTGAGGTCCTCAAAGAGTGAGTTCTGTTCACTGTGCAGGACCTGTTAAGACAAGAAAATATCCTAGTTCATTTTAGAAAGGATACTAACCACTTGTTTTTTCTGTCCCAGCATCGGTGCAGCTGATCACAATGGCCCCTTTCCTATTTATTTAGCAAGGTAGTTTTACTCCATGGTGTAAAT
Source organism: Mirounga leonina (assembly GCF_011800145.1). Taxonomy (NCBI): domain Eukaryota; kingdom Metazoa; phylum Chordata; class Mammalia; order Carnivora; family Phocidae; genus Mirounga; species Mirounga leonina. The sequence goes on from NW_023270453.1 coordinate 9,330,369, forward strand.
AGAGTCTACAAGGCCTCACCCAGGGATGGCGGGGAGGCAGTAGATAACTTAGGGTCTGATGCCATGTAATGGCAGTCAAGGACTTCCCTCCAAAATATGCTAACTTGGTCTATTTCCGTATTAGAGAGATTAGCCTTGACACGACACCTGTAAGTAGATAGATTCCCAATTTAAATTACGGCACTGAGAAGTCAGGATTTAATGATGTGCCTGGCTTTGCAAAGTGCTTTATAATTGCTAAGTTTATTAGTCAATTTATAGAGTGACTTTTAAAGAACTTTGTAAGAGTTTCTAATTTGTGTAGAGACATACTGATTACGAATGAAAAATAGGTCACTTAAAATGACAAAAGAATTAATTTAATTATCTTCTTTGCCTGGTAGAAGCCCTGAAGCTTGTAAAACTTAAAGTTGGGGCTTCTGGTAAATTAGGCTATTTATGAAATGGCACCAAAGTCCATGCATTGTGTTATGTATTGAAGTAGCCTTTAAAAAGCAGAACTGCCGTTTTGAGGGGGAGGTGAAAAGAGCCTGTGTCCACATCCTGCCCCATCTTGGGTAAGTCACTCAGTTCATTAGACTCTTGTGATGCAAGAGGGAGCTGGGAGGGAAAGGTATTCCAAAAAAAAACAGAAGCGCAGGAGGTTGAGATCTGGAACATTGTGTGGAACTGTGTACCCTGGATAGATCACTTAAAATTTCTGGGTCTCTGTTTCCACACTGGTGTCCAGTTGGGATAATAAAACCTGCCTTCCTCCCAGGTTTGTTGAGATGGTCCAAAGAGATAAAATACCGGAGATTGCTTTGACTGCCATCAAGCACTATACAAAACATGGCGTGGTGAAGCCTCTCCATTTTTGGAAAATGTTGGGATTTGAATGAGCTCAATAATCCATCCTTGGCTTCCTCACCCATGTTCTGATTTAAATGTGTGGAAGATTGGTTAAAAAAAAATTTTTTTTTAAATGATCAAGATGCTATTAGGAAATGTGGTTTCCTCTCTGTAGGTGAGTGGGCTGATTTTCAAACTCAGGATTCTATGGACTGGCCCACGTAGGTGGGCCCTGATACTCTTAACAGTTTCAGCTTTGATGAGAAGACTGGACTGGCAGCTCCCTGCAGTCAAACAGCTCTCAAGAGGATAAGGGGTGAGGGTAGGAGGGAGTGGTGCATGCTCATTTCCTGTTCCAGAACATACCAGTGAGAATTCACTCCCTGTACCTAGGGCAGTGTGAGTGAGGGTCCCAATGGAGACCAGGAACTACGTTTAACGAAAGATCCTCTACAGAGAAACTAGACATCAGGAGAGAGGAGATTCCTCCCATATATAGTACCATTTAGAAGTAATTCATTGCTCAAGAATGGATGCTGTGGGCTCTGAATTCAGTGCAGCCTATTTAAATCACTTCCAGATGCTTCTTGTCTATAGACCATGATAGGTATATTGAGACATGACTTTAGGAACATCTGGGAAAAGGCTTGCAAAGAGGATATATAAGTAAAATGCCTGGGTGGGAGATGCACTTTATATGCTGGAGACTCTTAATGATATGTAGTAGCTAAAATGAACTCTTTATTCATTTTCCTAGAACTCCGTGATTGATGATCCGAAGTGAATGGTATTCTGCATCCCATTTGCTGCCCACTTGAGTCAGACCTCCTTTTTCTACATGTTATTTTCTAGTTAGTATATAGTAATGAAGTCTTTTCTTTAAAGATGAGCACCCAGAAGTTAATGACTCATGATTGCAGGAGAAAAGAAGCATTAATAATTAACAGAAGATTACTGCCTGTGTATATACTTTGCCTATCATGGCTAATCACTTGTTAAGATGAACTGTTAGAGTCAAAAGCATTAGTTTAATAACAAATGACAATATATTTGTCTTTCCATGTGCCTTATGAGACCTTTAGTGACTTATATCTATTTTCTTTCTCTCTCTCTCTCTCCTCCAAACACACCCCCCCCACACACACAATCAAAATCTAACAATCTTTAGAAGTAGGGATCTTGAGCCCTAGGTGATGAACTTGCTAACCATAATTTCAAGATCAGTGTGTATGTGAGTGTGTGTGATTGTGAAATTATGCATACATGCATACATACAATTTGTAAAATGTTGGGATTTGAGAGTCCTTCTCTTATCACCCTTTAGAATAATTTTATATGCACACTTTAGTCCTGAAAGCCCATGTGTTCTCAGCACACTTACTAGCAGTGTAATTTTCGGTAAGTCGCTCACCCTCTTAGTTTTTCTTTCTTCATCTATAGAGTTAACTGTGTCATTGAAGATGCCTTTGGCTGCATGTAAAAGAGAAATCAACTAATGTGGAAACAATGGGGAAATGTATTACCGCATGAGGCAAGAGCAAAAGCTATGGCAGCTCCAGACACAGTATAATCAGGGCTCTGGGTACCCCCCCCTCCGGGTGACTCTCTTGGCTTGGTATTCTGTCTCTTGTGCCTTTGTCCTCAGATTAGCTTCCCTCATCATTGCAAAAAGGCTGCAGCAGTTCCAAGCATCAACTCCGTATTCAACAGGATCCAAAAGAGGGAGACTTTCTCTCATCCTGTGTGGCTTTTATTAAAACAAAAAGTATTCTCACAAACAGTCCCCCTTCCCCACAAGCAGTAGGCTTTCTCCTGTGTCATTGGCCAGAAATGTGTCACATACCTATACCTAGTGGGGTCTCCTTAATTAGCTTAGAACAATGAAGACCCACCTCCTGGGACAGCCCCTCCAGAAGTAATGGCCATGAGAAAAAGGGTGGAACTGTAACAACATTAGGGTTAATTAGGATGGGGAAAAGGATTGAACCAACCAATATAATAAACTCAGAGGATTGTTTTGAAGAATATGTGGCATAACATATGGCTTATTGAGTGAACACATACGAAACTCTTCAAACACTGCTTGGGACATGGGAAGTGCTTTATATGTGTGTGTTTATTGTAATGAATTTATGTGTTGGATAACTGAGTGCCTCACCAATGAAAATAGCATTATGAGTGGTGGTTTTATTGGAGATAAAAGAGGCAGATGTTAAAGGTAAACAAGGGAGGAAATTTAGTTGATACTTGGAGGCAAAGAGGAGACCAAGTAAGCAGTTGGCCCATATTTGGTCATCCTCTTTCCATTGGGAGGAGCTAGTACAGCCTTCTAAATAAAGGAAAAATGCTATTGCCCAAAGTGTTAATGAGTTCCAGCCCCACCAGTCTCTTTCCCACAGCTATTTTCTTTCATTGGTTGAAAGTGGTATTTAACAGCAGAAGTCTTTTAAAACAGCCAGAGGTTTCTTAACCAAATAAAAGCTTTAGACTTTATTGCTTTTCAGGGGGGTGGGGGGAGAATGGAGGTAGAAAATTGTGTGTTGTGTGTCTACGTATGTAAATTTAAATATCTTTTTATGAGATGTACACACATTCACTTGTAAGAAACCATGTAAAAACTATAGCTGTCTTAGCCAAGAAAAAGGAAAAGAAAAAAATTGGCTCTTGAAGCTTTTTAGCTATAACTAAAAATAATCTTTCTGGTCCACGTTTGATACATTACTTGAGAAGTCGCCTCTGTATCCTGAATTTTAGAGTTCATTTTCACGCTGTGTGCCTTAGGGTCCCTGTTGTATCTGCTGGTATTTGATGCCATTTGGGACTTAGGTTTTTGTCCTGGCTACTTCATATGGCATTTTAAATGTGACAGGTGACAACTGTAAAACTACTCTTCATTTCTTTAGAAGACAGGAAGCAGCAGTTCTAAATGTAAAAGCCCATTTCACACTAACGCATTGAGTTTTATTCTCACAGCCTTGGAGAGATTTTGGGTGTTTTCTGACTGTTGTGTTTTTCTTAAATGCAAAGCAAATGACTTTAAAGGAAAGGTGTCCACCTGACAGTAGAACGTGTCCTATCAAATCCTTCTACTTCAGGGAAGCCAAAGAAGGCAGGGAGAAATTTTGGAGCTCTTACTCTGGTGTGAAAACCGCAGTTTCTGTTTTCATGCTTTTTGGGCTTTTATCAAATTTTACTTTGAATCTTGTCAGAAAGTAATGCCCCATTATTTATAATCAACTGCAGGAAATCTGATGTTTGCCAGTCTATCTGGTTTGGCACTTAACATCTACAAGTCCAAATAATCATCCTTTATCAGAGGCTTACATTTCCTGCCAGTTAGACCCCTCAAAAAGGGATCAGGGATATTTCTCTGTGTTTCTGGAATAGTCTCTTTGAAGTTGAGACTGCAGCTAGCTATTTGGAAGCTTTGGAAGCGGGTAGTTAGAGCAAACCTGGATCACCAGGAGAGGGCTGAAATGGGAACTATACTGATTTCAGCTGAGTACTTGGGGGTGGGAGAGCATTTGTGCGTCTACTGTTTTTTTTTTTTTTTTTTAAAGGTTTTATTTGTTTGAGAAAGAGTATAAGCAGAGGGAGAGGGAGAAGCAGGCTCCCTGCTGAGGAGGGAGACAGATGTGGGGCTCGATTCTGGGATTCCAGGATCATGACCTGAGCTGAAGGCAGATGCTTAACCAGCTGAGCCACCCAGGCGCCCCTGTGTGTCTACTGTTCTATGAGCGTAAAATCCATTAACTTCCTAATGCAAAGCCCTCCTTTGGAAATCAAGCTAATGGACTTCACCAGCTGTACTAAGTTGTTGTAGGCTTAAGAGCAAACATGGTTGGAGAGTAGGATACATGTATGCCATGGTCCCAGAGTCTTTAGGAAGAAGCCACAGGAAAAGCACCTGAAATTATATATGCCAACATCTTTGCAAAGGCTCATAGTGACCTTTTCTATTAATAGTTTTGCTACATAGACTGTAGCTAGGATAATTTAAAACAGATGAAAGCTTTTCCCCTTTCTCTACATGCTATTTGGCTTTATTCTAATTATTTGGCTTTAAAGGAAATACTGGTCTTAAGAAACGAGTTGACCCACCTGCTCTATTCTTTCCTGATATGTTCTTGGGACAGGACATTGTGTGGGTAGCAGTCACTTGTAGGGCTCTGGTGATGCTAGGTTTTCACAACAGCCCTGTGATGTGTATACTGTTATTACCCTCATGTTGTAGATGTATAAACAGAGGCATGGTAGGGTTAAGCCACTTGCTGAAGCCACTGAGCTAGTGAGGGCAGAATCTTGCCTGGGGCTTGGGTCTGTGGGATTCTAAAGCTATGCTCATTCACAGCACGACATAGAGCTATTTCCTGATGGTGGTGCTCTCTGCCAACACCTCAAAGAATATCCATGTTGCTAAGAATACCAACCCAAATTGTAAAGAGTAAGAAAGTCTAATTGTTAGCAAAAACGCCCTTGTATTTGTGCAGAACACTTTTTATCCTATAGAATGCTTTTCCATTTACTATCCTGCTTCGTTTGGTCAGTAGGACTCATTCTGCAGGTCAGGGCAGAAATCCCCAGCTTGTGATACGGCGTTTGGAGTTTGGGCAACAGAGTTACTTGTTGACTTTTCCAAACCCTTGGCTCTAGGGCAGGGTTGTGCAACCTTGACCCCTTTTGGGGCTTCCTAGCCATTTCCCACATATTTTGCCGCCCCCCCCCCCCCCCGCCCCGCTGCTGGGTTCCCTTGCCCCACCTTCTATTTCGATTCTGTATAGCTTGTCATTGTGGCGGGAAAGCTCTTGAGCTTTGTACAAAAGTACTGGACACACATTGAGTGTTGTGGGCTTCCATTTGTTCCACATAGGTCAGGGTTGGAATGACCTAGTATAAATCTCCCGTGCCTGGCAGCTGCCTTCCCTGAGTCAATAAACAGATAAGCCTTGAACCAAGGGATGGGGAATTTCCATGCTCTGAGGCACCAGGACTCAGACGTGTGGTTTGGCTCCCCGTGATCTATCTTGCCCAGCCTTCCTCCATTCTGGCTTTTCTCCCCACATCTTCCCAAACACAATGGAAACAGGAAGAAACCATACAACAATGCCAAAGGTCTGTAGATCTAAAGGATAAAAACACAACAGTTACTCAAAAGTCTTACGTCTGTTCTTTTTATTGCTTTTCCCCCCAAGGACAGTACCATTATACTGAGAAAACTTTTAAGAAAGCAAAGGAAATTCTAGTTTTCCTGGAGTCTCACATGTATGTGTTCTGGGTGCCATGTGACAGAGTGGTAAGCATTGGGCTGGAAGAGGCCCCATCCCTGGCTTTTGCCCTGACCAGCCTTGAGATTCAGGCCACAGCACTTACCTTCTCTGGGGCTCTGGTGTTTGTATATTTGTTTGTTTATTGTAAACCAAGGGGTTTGCATTAGATGATTTTTGAGGTGTCTTTCAGCTTCGACATTCTGTTGTTTGAGTGAAGGAGATGCGGTGTCCGTAAAGATGATTTTCCATGGGCTTAATCCTTGGCTCACCCTCACCCTGGTATATGTAGAACACTTGGGTAATTAGTATTTGCTGAGGAATAATAAAGCATAGTCCTATTCTTCGTAGCTTATAAAATAATGAGGATGGATGCAATGGGAGGGGTGGCCTGCTCTAGTTGATGATAAATTAGGGCAGTTGTAGTAGTCTATCAGTTAGAATCGAAGATTGAATTCTTCATATCCTACTTGTGGACAGCTGCTGCTTCTGCCTGCCTTGTTTTGGGTAATGGCACCTGACTTTCCTTGGTTGTCCTTTCCCATTGGGTTGATAACCTCTCCGATCTAGGTCTGGCCATTTAGAATCCATAGTCCCTGGCCATGGGCAGAAACCTAAGCCATGCCAATGAGATTTGCTGGAACTACAGGGACAGAGGCTCTCCGTTCCCACTGGGGTTGTGGGGTGGGAGGAATGTACCCCTGATGCTGCTGGTGGTCATCTTCATCTCAATATGGGATGGACCTATTAAAGGTGAGGTTGATGCTGGGGGAAGCAGAGCAGAGAAGAGGGGGCTTCTGAAGGCATCATCAGCATTTGAGTATAGCTCTGCCAGAACATAAAGCGAGGTCTGGACTGGGCATTTATATTAGCCAATATATTTCTTTTACCTGCTCAAGTTTTGGATTGATTGTCACCTATAATTGAGTCTCAGTACTACTCTTCAGGCACTATTGTCTTTCTGTCATGTCCTCTGGGTAGCTTTTTACTGAATGGATTGAGTCAGGATGTATTTGACTTTAAGACTGTACCCACAGCAGTTTAAACAGGTAGGGTATTTATCAGTCTTCTATAACAAGAAGCCCCAGGCAACATGGGTCCAGGATTGGTATTTAGGGTCATTAGATGCTTAGGTTGTCCTCTGCAGCTCTGGCTTGGCCCTTAAGGTTGTCCCGTCGTGGAGCAATGTTGCAGCTCTAGAATTTGCCTCCTCACGTGGCTGCTTTATTTTAAATGGAAGTTTCTCCCCAATTTCCTTCATATTCTTGGGTTGTTGGTTTATTGGGTTTGTTTGCTTTCTTGGTCCCATTTTTGTTTAGATCAGAGAGAAATTCTAGCACCCTTTAGCAGACTTACTTTTATATTCTGTTAAAGAAAAGCAAACCCCAATCCTAGTTAAAGATGGTAAAGGAAGATTTCATTCAGTGCCTTTGCAATTGGAGAAAGAGACACAAGTGCATGTCTGATTTGTGTAGAGGTAACTGGGTGTTTTAAAGGGAAAATAAGGGGGACGAAGTGGGGGCTTGAGCAGAGACAGACAAGTAGAAAATCACAAAAAGCAGGTAGGTTGCTCACTGTGATAGGCCATCTGGGTTTGCTAACAGGTGCTTACTGAAGTTAGGCACCTACCTCCGCACAGAGACAGGGGTCCTGTCCTTCCTGATGATAACATTTCAAGGGAATAAGGCTTTCAGGTTGTTGAGGAAGGTATGAGATACATACATACCTCAAAGGGACAGGGGAAGGATTCACAATTGTAAGTTTTAAAATACATTATGAAAAGCAAGATCAGAGGCCTTTGAGGTTGTTGGCTGGAACAAATGGTAAATTCTTCTGAGTTTTTTCAGATAGGAACTCAAGAGGGACTGGGTCAAGTGAGGGACATGACTGAAGGCAGCTAGAAGCCATGTTAGTTTGCTTGAGTTTCCTAGTGTGGTGGAGTGAACCAAGTCCTTTGTGCCAAAAGTCGCTGTTCTTTCGGCACAAGGTGGAGGCCTTTGTTGGCTGGGGGGGGGCTCCGAGGTGCATGACCAAAAGCTTGGTCAAGGAGAGGTCTTTGTCATTTCCTTGGCCAGAATTATCAGCCCAAGATAGATGAAGCCATAAAAAGTTCTAGGCTTATATTGTGACAAAAGAAAGGTGATTTCTGTTATTAGCATAGAGTCTAACCTTAGACTCCTCAGGATTCTTTCTTGGAGCTGGGAGAAGGACCTCTTCTCTGAGCTGGTGAACAAAGTCAGGGTTACATGGGCAGGAAGAAGGGGATGAATGTGGCTTTTAGGTCTCCCAGTGGGTCTCTATGCCGACTCCCCAGCTATGATGGGCAGAGGGCCTGTTACTGTCCATCTTAACCATATTCCTGCTCCACAAAAATTCTAGAGGGAGGAAAATGGTCTGAAGAGCTTAATTTGTTTTGTTCCCTCAGGGACAGCCCAATATATCTTGAAAGGCATAGAATGATGGGGTAAGAATGTTTTCCTCTTTTTGACCATGGGGATGGTGGTTTGGCAGAACAGTGACTTAGTGACCAAAGTCACTGAGACAAGGATGAAGTAGTCATGAGAAGTGGAATCCTAACTGGAGAACAGGTAGTAGGATTTTCTTAAGCAAAAGACTACAGGTTGTCTCACAAATATGTCCTTGAAAAGTTAATTAGAGGGGCGCCTGGGTGGCTCAGTCGTTAAGCGTCTGCCTTCGGCTCAGGTCATGATCCCAGGGTCCTGGGATCGAGCCCCGCATCGGGCTCCCTGCTCAGCGGGAAGCCTGCTTCTCCCTCTCCCACTCCCCCTGCTGTGTTCCTGCTCTAGCTATCTCTCTCTCTGTCAAATAAATAAATAAAATCTTAAAAAAAAAAAAGTTAATTAGATTTTGAATCAGGAGAACTTAGTATTTAAAGGGATCTTATAGTGACTCTTTATGGAAATAGAAGTAAACAATTTTGGTGACTCATAACTGTTGGGTATATCAAAAAGTCTAAAGGCCAGACACATCCGAACAATAATAGAATTATTCTAAACATTTTAAAAATCAGTGATAATTCATCCCCCCAAATTGAAAAACAGTCTGCTGTCGTGGGTGGTGTGTGGTGATCGCATGAAGTACTAGGCTGTGAGTGACAACTGGTGATGTCTAGGTGGGCTAGTCCACAGGCTAAAAATGGAGAGGCAGATGGTAATGGATGTTGGCAGGGCTAGCATGGCAGTCTCACAGGTGACAAATGCATCGTGACTATAGAGGTCCCTTAAGTTTTCATGGATAACAGTCATTTTGGAGTGTTGGATTATAATTGGGCAAATATATATAATATATCCTATCCAATAATCTGTATAACTGAAGGAAACATAAGACCATTCAAAATAAACATTTGGGTTGCATGAAGTCTTTCATGAACATCACATTTGTTTGGATTTAAAATATCCAATTTCTGGAAATACCGATAATTTAGAATAGGTCAGATAATGGGCATTCTGGGTAAACTACTACAGTATTTGTTTTCTGACTGAAGGTTTTCAGATAATATTGTGTATCAGGACTTCACACTAGACCAGAGATTGGCAAACTTCAGCCCATAGGCCATACCTGGTCAGCTTGTTACATCCAGCCCACTGCCTATTTGTGTATGACCCCTCAGCTAAGTATGGTTTTTACAATTTTTAATGTAAAAAAAAAAATTTGTGACACATGAGAACTGCGTGAAATTCGAAATTTAGTGTGTTTAAATAAAGTTTTATTGGTTCACAGCTTTGATCAATTGTTTAAATACATATTGTATATGGCTGCTTCTATGTTACAATGGCCTAGATGAGTAATGGTCACAGGTCACATGGCCTTCAAAGCTGAAAATATTAACTGGCCCTTTACCAAAAAAGTGTGCCTATCCTTGCACTAGAGCCTACAAATGACTTCTGTTGTTCTCTTCTTCCCACATAGGTTGATCCCAAGAGAAAGACCTCCTATCTGAGCATTCCCTTGGGCTGAGTGCCCATGAGCTCCCTGGGGTTCCTCCTAAATTACAACCACACAGGGTTAAAACCTGAGTGAGCCCTCCTCTTAGCTCATTGTCCCTCAGCAAATGAAGAGGGAGATGGGGGGAAGATTTTTCCCTGTCCACATTTAAATAGTTGATGCCTGAGTAGCAGATGAATAACATCTCCGTGGTATCCCTATGAAAACATGATTAATCATTTACTTCCTATTTTCCTTTTGCCTCAAGGCATATCAGTATTTTATTTGCATGTGTATGTTTTAATCATTTAATTCCCTCAGTATTCCCCACATATTTAACTTATGGGGATATGCTGAGGTGGGCTAAGTGAGAGTGGGCAGAGAGGGGTCCAGGAGGACTGACTGGATCATTCTTTCATTCATACCTCTTGTAAATGCTTCCTGAAGAAGATCCACTGTAACCCTCAGGGAGCTCAAAAATCCCATGGGGGAATAAAATCATAACCAGGTAAAGTGCAACAGGATATACGAAAAACAATGGATATGCACCCAGTGCAGAGATAGCATAGCTGAGAACTTGGTTTATTCTGTAGAGGCTGGAGTTAAGGGCACGTGGTCAGGAAAGGTTTTGAAGAGGTCCTACCTGGCCTGGGACTTCAAGGAGGATGGTTCTATTTGTCTGGGCTCTCAAAGGAGGCCACTGTTTCAGGCAAAAGACAACGAATGTGCAATGGCACCAAGTCTTATAAGAAACCCATGTGTTTGGAGAATTCAAACTAGTTCATTATTGCTTAAGAATAAGTTTTAAGATGGAGCGAGAGGGGAAAAATGTGTCACTAGACAGGTAGATGGGAACTCAGAAGGTAGGAAGGGTGTCGTGGGTCAGTTTAGTGTTGTCTAGAGGATTCCAACCAAACATTTCAAGCTGGAGGCAGATAATCCTTGTTGTTTCTAACTAGTTCTCTAAACCTAGTGGAGCATATTTGTTGCACCTCAGTGAAACATGATGTCTTTGTAGGTTTAGGTAAATGTTTACATCGGTAAGTATTTTCGGGTTTGGGGATTGTCCTAATTTCTTTATTAAATTATTCATTTGAGTAATATTTATTGAAGACCTAGTTTGTGCCAGGGACTGTGGCAGGAACTAAGGATAGAGCAGTGAGCTGAACAAACTTTTCCCTTGTGGAGCTCATGTTCCAACTGGTGCCCACAAGCCATCTGTGTTCCTTCATTGTTTGGCTACATAGAAGGTTTGGGGAGAACCACGCAAGCCTGTTTTTTTGGTTTTCTCTGTTTTGGCCCAACCATTTTGGTCCCCTTCTCTGTGTGGCCACAGGAAGTAATTTTCTGTTTTGCACTTTTATCCCTTTTTGGTCAAAAGGGTATCCACGTGGCCATTTTAGTGCAAACACCAGAAGAATATCCGTCACTCTACAGGTGGGGGCTGAATGCCCTGGAAGGTGAATGCACATGAGACATAAAGTGAGGAGTTCCCAGGAGAACATGAACTCATCTGTTATTTGTTCCATCTATGGCTTCCCAACACTTTTTTGGCTGTGGCTCAAAGAACAACATCTTAGAACCAAAAAGGAAGTTTCACAAAATCATGAAAGCGATGCCCTCATGCTTACTGTTTTATCCTGCTTTACTTACAAATGCTGGCAGGGACCTGCTAAATTGATTTCACAACCCACCGCGACTGGGTCACTGCCTCCAAGCTAAGAGGCACTGCATGAAGTTGAACATTCCTTGCTGGCTGACATGGAGTTTTAAACTTTATTTCTCTCAGCTCTCACTAAGCAGCTGTTGATGAATTGTTTCAGCTTCTACTTGGCCTTTTAGAACCCAATCAACTGTATACAAACTGAGCTATAGATCATTTAGTCTTTGTGTCACCAGAGGAACCTGGTCCTCTGTGCCCTACTGCATACTCTGCCCTTGGTGGGGTAACCCAGGCTGCCCTGTGGTCATTACTTTGGGCATTAAACAGAGTCAGATGTGGTGGGAAAGTAGCGGCCTCTCCACACTCCCCTCCTTACAGAGGGCCTCACTATTAGGTCTGAATAAATAAATGATTCTGGCAGTACACCTTTCCCCAGAGAAAACTGCAGGTCTGAGCTTGTGCCCTCAGCTCTGGTTGGAGCACATAGGCTCTTTTAAGGGTTGCTGATAAGGGTGAGGAGGTGGGAAATTTAGAAATGTTTGTCTTCTCTGTTCTAATGGTGTGCAGGAGATTTAGCCAGAAAATCTAGGAGAAGGGGGAAAAATGACAAATACACATTTTTCTGGGGTTCACCAACCCTGGCATGTTCAAGCCAGGGTTTTAATAGAGAATACTTCACCTCATTCTGCTCTTTGCTCCTGAAATAATCTCAGTGGCAATTGCTAGAATCTGATAGGTTGATGGATGAATTCCTTCCTCTGGGTTCTTGCTTAGCATTTCTGCAGTGTCCTTTTTTTTTTTCTCAATTGAAACAATCCCTTGGGCAGACTAGCCCGGTGACTCCTTGGATTGATTCTCTCTCTCAAATATACATACTTGCAGGCTTCTGCGGGGGTGGGCGGGGGGTGCTTTGAAAAGAGTTTTCTGTTTGAACTTATCAGGTCCGAAGCCCTATTGATCATATTTAGTTTATTTTGATAAGTATTTATTGAGCTTTCGCTTGTCAGAGGGAGCCCTTGGGTTGGTCAGTGCACAGATGAGAGCTTCTGGAAGGATGGATGAGAAAAGGACCTGCTTCCAGGAGGTGATGGGGCTGGATCTGTGTCTTAAAGAAAGTAGCAGATGCAGGAAGGGGAAGTCAAAGGGCGCCAGCTTTGGGGAGGAGACAGCCAGGGGACCCAGAAAGTGCTGGTACGCTAGGAGAGTAGTCAAGTGCGTGCACCTGAAGCATGCTCAGACTGGTACAGTGCGATCCCCAATCCATTCCTGCCACCATTTTGATGCATAGGTTTCTGGGCCTACACAATTTCCAAACATTCATAACCTCAACCTGGTGTAAGTGTTTCATTTCTCAACAGTCTCTGCACTCATTGTGCTCTGCTTTCAGAGCAGTCCATGGTTACTCTTGTCTGGTCAGAAAACCCAGCTATAGTGGTATTAACGGAATAGTCTTTTGTCTAAGAATCTACTATGACCTCAAAGAGACAGGCCAGGCTATGACTTCCATTGACTTAGAATAGTGAGCCTGTGGTAACTTCTCTCCCAGCGAGCAAGCCAGTCATGTCATGTTGGGTTAATAGGCATGTATTGTGGAGGAGTGGGTTCAGCTCAAGGACCAGAAAACCCAGGAGGCTGAGGGAGAAGTTTGTCCCTCTCTCTTGTGACAGTCATTAGACAGTCCATTCTGGAATGGAACTCCGTGGGGTCAAGGCCTTCTATCTAGTTGCTGCACTATGCGTAACCTCTACTATGGAGTTCACCTCACTGTGCAAGGTGTCCACTCCAGCTCCAGCCATCATGTCTGCATTCCAGCCAGAGGGAAAGAGGAAAGGGTACAAGCATACTTTTTCCCTTTATGAAGCACTTCCCGGTAGTTGTGTATAGTCCTTCCACTAACATCCCATGCCAAAACTTAATTACATGACCACATTTGATTCAAGGCAGATGGAAATATGTGGGCTTTATTCTGGGCAGCTGTGCGCCCAATTATACAGTTCCTGTAGGAGCTCTCTGATACTGAGGAAAAGGGAGAACCAGTATTGGGGGACCACTGGCAGTGGTTTCTGGTTCTTTTGCCATTTACCTAACTAGGAGTCTTGCACCCCAGGAACCCTAAGATCTCCTGGGATGTTGCAGTCCACTTGCAGCCTGGATGCTGCCCTGGGATCCTCATAATGTCACCGGGTAAAGTGAACTGGTTTATGAGCACACTTGAATTGTGACCAGACTGGTTGGTCTTCAGTTGGTCCCCAGATCTTTTTTTTCAGTGCCATTAGTGACTAAAGGCATCAGACTCTGGGTCTAAGAAGGGCAAATCTTATCTGACAGTGACCTTCACATTAGAGTTGAAGTGAGAGATCAGCTACCATAGGAAAAGTCCCGCAAGTAGAGAGCGAGAAGGAAAAAGAAGAGGGGTCCAAGGTGAAGGTAGACCTTCTCCTGTGTGATGTATGGGCACTGCCTGCCTTCCTTCAGCCACATCAGATTCTTATCACTGACATCGATGCCTGTGAGGACATGCTCTCCCTGTTACCTGAGAGTCAGTATAGCGTGGCTAAGAGCTGGACTCTGGAGTCAGACTGCATGGGTTCCAGGCCTGGCTCTGCTGCTGAATGACCGGGACATCTCAGGTCTGTCCTGTAGGCCCAGCTTCCTCATCTAGAAACTGGGGATGATGCTAATCATAGAAGGCATCCCCCAGGATTGTCAGGAAGTGGAGCTTAGTATAGTGCCTCGCCCTTGGTAAGGCCTCCACAAATTTCAGCCGTTATTAATGTTGTCCTAAAGGAAATCTACAAGCCACTCCTGTCTTCAGGTAAGAGGCACTTTCTTTATTAATTCATTATAGCGTATTCTACTCAGTCAAGTACTGAGCACCTCCCATTTGCCTCCTCCTGTTGTGTGTACACACACACACATATAGAAGAGCGGGTTCTTGCCTGCAGGGAGGTTATAATCTATTTGAGAATGTGGACATCGTAGGTGATAGGGTAGCTTGTAGCTGAGGTGACAGACAGTGTGCCACACTGTGGAAAGGGAAAGTAAACTCAGCTGTGATTCCTTAATGTATTTTGGGCACCCAGCACCCAGGCATAGGGTAGATGCTCAAGAAATGTTTGCTGCAGAGAATTAAGCAGAAAATAATGATTGTGGAATCTTTGGCCATTTCTGGCATAAACTTGAGGAAGAGTGTCATATCCTTTGACTTCCTGGAAACTCAAGTCTAAATCATATTTACCAAATGCTTGATATGCAAGACCCTTGGCAAGCTAAACCCCTAGTCAGGAGCCCCTTTGCCACCTGATGCCTCTTTCTGAGGTGTCCTCAGAGCAGGAAGATGGCAGTTGCTTTAAGGCTACATCAGGCATACCTGAATCTGGGCAGGAGGCTGACTCAGAGTTGGGGGAAGGGGTATAGTTTTTGACAGAAAAAAGATATTTCTATTTATTCTATATATTTTCTATCTGGGGATAAAAACAGGAAGGAAAACCAGTAATAAGAGGGCTGCCCCCTACTTTCTTTTTTGTTTGGTTTTCTAGGACTTGATTCCTTCCTTTGGCTTCTGACCTCCCTTATTCATGTGGAGAAAGGTCTGTAGTGACTTCCAGACTTCCCCCAGGCAGTTCCCTGTTGATCAGTTCTTTCTTCAGAACTAGTAACACAATGAGTCAGGCTACAGGCTTTCTTGTTCAGTTCTGCTTTGTTTAGATTGAGGGGCAGGAGACAAAGGAGAGAGGGATCAATTATCTACCTTCTGTGTGCACTTGACTTATGTCATTAGCTTAATCCTCACCACCAAGGTAGGAAGGAAATGTGCTTATGTGTTCAGATAAGGATCCGAGAGGTTAAGTGCGTGGTAGTCAGGCAACTAGTTAGTGGTTGGGCAGGATTTAAATTTGGATGTGTCTGACTGCAGACCCTGGGTTATTTCTGCTACACTTTTCCCCTGGGGCTGTGGAAAGTTCACTCTGACCCTCAGGATACTTCTGCAGACTTGAAGCCCTCGAGGGTCATGGGGGGAAGGTCCTGTAGACCCTGTCTGTTGCAGTCTTCTATGTGCCAGCCATATACCTGAAAGGCGGCAGCTCTGTCCATGTCACATGTCCCGATGGTACAATCTCACTCCCAGGAGAAACAGTGAACAGGGCCATGGCTTAGGGAAAAATCTATTTCAATGACTCTTTTTCCAGATGCCTTAGTTTTCTTTTTTGCATTGTTGCTTTTGTAACTGAAATAGTCTGGTGTATTTTGAGCTGTTTTCTTTTCTGTGTAAAACATCTGCCAGCAGGGTCCTATACTTTTCAGAAAAATCTCCGTGTTTTTAGACATTTCAGTCTGGTGTATTCATGCAGAAGAAAAATTAGAGATGATGAGGGTCCTAGGACGGGCATTTAATCCACCCTGGCCAGGTCTATCCTACTTTTAAAGGCCTCCAACCTCCTTTGATGAACTGTGCTGGTACCAAACAATTTTGATGTTCTGGAAATTTGTAGGATTAGCCAGTTAGTTAATATTTTTATTAAATCATTCTCTGTAAGAAGAGTTGTGTTTTGGTCAGTCTTAATGCGATTGACCAGCCTTGATTTTGTCACTCTTCTAAACATTACGATTTGGTCAGAATCTCTGTGAAGTCATGCAATACTTTTTTTGCTTGGCCTCCATGTGAGAGATGGACCTTCACAGAGTGTCTAATTTATTCTTAGAGGCCAGCTGATATCTTGGCAGAATTTATCCACTCCTGCCATTTATTACCTACTAATAATCTTTGTTATAAAATATAAACCTTCCTTCTCAAGGAGCTTCAAAGCTACAGGCTTCAAGGGAAACAAAAGCAAAAATAAACTATTGGGACTACATCAAAATAAAAAGCTTCTGCTCAGCAAAAGGAACAATCAACAAAACTAAAAGACAACCCACTGAATGGAAGAAGATATTTACAAATGACATATCCAGTAAGGGTTAGTATCAAAAATAAAGACCTTATAAAACTCAACACCTAAAAAACAAATAATCCTATTAAAAATGGGCAGAAGACATGAACAGACATTTCTCCAAAGAAGACATAGATGACCAACAGACATGAAAAGATGTTCAGTATCACTCATCATCAGGGCAACACAAATCAAAACTATAATGAGATATCACCTCACACCTGTCACAATGGCTAAAATCAACTACACAAGAAACCGGTGTTGGCAAGGATGTGGAGAAAGGGGAACCCTCTTGCACTGATGGTGGGAATGCAACCTGGGGCAGCCACTGTGGAAAACAATATGGAGGTTTCTGAAGAAGTTAAAAATGGAACTACCCTACAATTTAGTAATTTTACTACTGGGTATTTACCCCCCAAAATACAAAAATGCTAATCCAAAGAGATACATGCACCCCTACATTTATTGCAGCATTATTTATGATAACCAAATTATGGAAGTAGCCCAAGTATTTGATAGATGAATGGATAAAGAAGAGATGGTATATATAATGGAATATTATTCAGCCATAAAAAAGACTGAAATCTTGCCATTTGCAATGACATGGATGGAATATATAATGCTAAGTGAAGTAGGTGAGTCAGAGAAAGACAAATACCGTATGATTTCACTCATATGTGGAGTTTAAGAAACAGAAGAGCAAAGGGAAAAGAGAGACAAACCAAGAAACAGACTCTTAATTATAGAGAACAAACTGGTTATCAGAGGGGAGGTGGGTGAAGGGATGGGTAAAACAGGTGAAGGGGATGAAACTAATATGAAACTAATATAACACTGTAGGTTAACTATAGTGGAATTAAAAAACCATAAAATGAATTAAAAGAGAAAGTTACAGATCCAATGGGTTGGACAGAAGTTGAGTGCTGGAGTAGAAACTGACCTTACTCAAAAAGAGGACATTTTTTTTCTACTAGAATGGGAAGGTTAGAGGATGCAGATACATTTAAAGAACGGGGAAGAAAGTAGAGGGGGCCTTTACTTCTGTATGTGTTTGTGTATGTGTCAGCCTTTATTTCTCTATAAAGTAGGAAGCAAAGTTATCTGCCAAGAGTGAAGAAAGAAGCAGTGGGGAAGAGGGGTTTGAGAAGTGTGTTAAAGGTTAGACATTAGTGTTGTCAGGACCAGGAAAGAGAGTTGGCTAGATACACACAAAGGAATGATGGGCAGAGCTGAAGTTGTGGTGGATGCAGTCAATAGGAGTAGGAGGAGAGAACATAGATTTTTTTGTTAGATCTAGTGTATTGTCAAGGGTGTTTATTAGAAAGGACAAAGGGAATTGAAGGTATGGATAAGAGAATAGTTGAGATAAGAGTTATGGATCATTGATTCATTCATCCATTAAACAAATATTTTTTAAGCAACCATGGGAGACAATGTGGCTGGTTAGGGAAGGAGGTAAAGATGGGAGTAAAAGGATACTATTGTAGAAATGGAGGGTCAGAAGATTAGAAGCCTCAGGAGGTTTGAGAAACAACCATGAGAAATCTGAAAGTATGAAAATGGAAGCCAGTGTTTCAGTAGTTCTGTTTTTGTGCCAGGCCCTATTATGGATGCTTTGTACACATTAACTCACTTGAATCTCTCAGTAACCCTATGAGGTAGAACTATTATTACTCACCTTTTATAAGCATGGAAAGATCAAGTAATTTGTCCAAGGCTCCCAGTTAGTGCATTCGGTAGAGCTGGGATTTGAACCCAAGGAGTTTGGCATCATAACTCAATCTTTCCACCCTATACTCTACTGCCTCTAGGAGCTTGTGGTCAGAATGGGATGCAGGGTGTTACAGGTGGTAGGTTCCAGGTGATTACACAGGAGGATAAAGAGGCTAAGGCCGAGTGTGGGCAAAGGTCCCTGGAGGCAAGATGGCTGGGTGTCTTCTCCATGGGATTACTAATGTCCCCTGGAATACTGACAGGGTTAGGGGCTTGAGGCTAAAAGCATTCATAAATGTGGCTGGGGATTAGAAGGCAGTAGATGACAAAATGAAGAGGTGGAGATGGTGATAAAATCAGATGACCTGTGAGTGGGGGAGGAACAGTTTGGAAATACCATTGTTGGGGAAGGAAGAAGCTAAGCCTCCTCCTGACCCTGAGTCTTAGGGATTGGGAAGTTGTATTCTTGGGAAGAAGCCAGGCTTTAGCTAAGCAGCCAGATGAAAGGAGTGTACTCTGCATGAGTTGAAGATGTTTGGGGATTTATTTTCTCCACTACAAGGTTCCAGGGACTGGGGAGGGAAGAGCATTTGGGGAGCCTGGGTCAGGGGCATAAGAATATAGAAAGTTGGAATGGAAGTAGGGCAAAGGGTGGGAGATTAAAGGGGCTCACCTTCTGGGTAATGATTGAGACATGGCGGACTGTTGGCCTTTGAGGTTCCATATTGGGAAGTGAATAAGGTTGCATGGGCTTCAGTGCAGGCCAGGGGCCCCATACCGGCTTTCGTCCAAGGGGACCAGGTAGGCCTTCCATCTGAACCAGACCAATGAACACACTTTCCACAGGACCATCAGCTCTCCCTTTAGCCACAGCAACAAGCTGTGCAATGGGCTTATTCTGAGTCATACTCTATCTCTACACAACAGGGTTTTTAAACTTTCCTGTGCCATTGAGCTCCTTGACCGTCTAGCTCTTGACAGTCTGCTAATGGACCCCTTTTCAGATGACCACTTTTAAATGTATCAAATAAGATGCCCAGGATTACAGAGGCAACCAATTAAATGTACATAGGTTATCAGATTATGAAAAACAAACTTGCAACATAGAAAGGCACATGCTCTATTACTAACACTACAAGCTAAGAACCAACAGCAGGTCTAATAACAATTATAATTTCAAAGTAATGATGAATATAAATAATAAGATAGAACATGGAGGTGAAGATTCCTGTGATCCTTTTTTTTTTTTTTTTTTTGAGAGCGAGAGCCTGTGAGTGTGAGCATGGGGAGGGAATGAAGGAAAAGGAGGGGAGAGAGAACCTTAAGCAGGCTCCAAGCTGTGGATGGAGCCTGATGTGGGGCTCAATCTCATGACCCTGAGATCATGAGTCAGAGGCTTAAATGACTGAGTCAACAAGGTGCCCCAAGATTCCTATGATTTTTATTGCTCACAAAATGTCAGGTACTGCTGTGGTCTGTTCACTACATGCATAATAGAGCAAAATGCTATATTTTAGTTGGAGATTAGTGAAAAAAATCTGTAATATTTTCCCACCCAAATCCACATAGTCTCTGAATTCTACTCACAGACCCTTTGGGTGGTGAGAACCCCAGATTAAGGACCCGGTGTAGAGGAAGCTCAGAAGTAGGACCATATTCTTGAAATGCAGACATTTGAGGATTTCTGGCTTTTCCCATTCCACTCTATCTGCCACACATTGTAAATAACTAACTAGAAACTAATATAAATTGATAGTTGTTGCATTTATGGGTGGACTTCATTCATAAAGTTCTGTGAATACAGTATAATTATCAGAGCTTTAGAGTGATTTGTGCCTCTCACTGTGTAGAATCAGAGTGGGACCAGAGCCTGGGACAAACACAGGTCATTGGAGTTCTCACTGAAGCCCCATCCTTACAAGCCCCTCTTTTGCTCTCTGCTCCAGATCTCTTTCTAGGATGGGGGTTCTCAACCTTAGCACTAGTGACATTTGGTGGTAGAAGATTCTTTGTCATGGGGCTCTCGTGTACATTGGGGATGTTTGGCAGTATCCCTGATCACTAATGGACAGTAGCATTATTCCCCAATTCATGACAACCAAAATTGTCTCCAAATGCCGCCAAACGTCCCTTAGGGGCTAAAATCCTCCCTGATTGAGAGCTGTTGCTCTAGGACATCGTTTCAGCTGTTAACCCAATAGTCACAGCTCCTATTTGCTTTGGCAGTTGCACAGGAAGACAGTTCTGCATATATCAGAATGACATTCATCTCCTTTATGTCAAGTTAACCTGTTACTAATAACACAGGCGAACATTCACAAAACGAGGGGGACTGTTACTGGGATCATGAGCAGAGCATGTTTTCCACTGTTCCCAGTGTTCGTCACCAGAAATTAGGTAACGCTTTCCCTCCAAATAATAGGTGATTATACTTTTCACTGTTAAATGTTTGCAAACTGCTTTTGGACACATGTTTTTGAGGATGTGTTGCAAGTAGATGACCTATTGTCCCTGAGTAGAAGAGAAACTGAGAAATGTTGAGCCATTTCGTAGACAAACTTTACAATCTCCTTTCCTGGACAGCTTTTTAAAAAAAGATTAGAGACCTATTTGATGAGAATGATTTGGCAGAGGTTCTGCCTGGAGCAGGAAGGAGCTTGATGACATCTGGAATTCTGTTCTAACTGTGCAGTTACGGAACGCTAAGAAAAGCATCATTGTAACTTGCTCCTAAGTTAGCATCTCTCATCGTTATATATACACATGTGCAAACAGTGATTTTTATTTGGAAATGTAACTGTTAATCATCATTTCTCACTTTATGTTTGCAAACCATTTTCTACCACTCTTTACCTTTCCATGTACTCATTACTAACAGACATTTCAGGGGCTGGGTAAAAAACAGAACATTCTTTCTCATTCTAGCTTTTCTCCTATTGTGCCCTGCAGAGGATTACATTACCCCTCCCACTTTGATTTCTTAGCCTTTTATATAGCATTATACAGTTTTCAGAGACCTTCCATACACATTTCTATGTTGGATACTCCCCTAAATTCTATTAGACTGGCATCATTACTCCCATTTTAAATATAAAGAAACAGCCTCAAGAGGTAGAGCTTAGGAGCACCTGGGTGACTCAGTTGGTTAAGCGTCTGCCTTCAGCTCAGGTCATGATCTCAGGGCACTGGGCTGGAGCTCCGCATTGGGCTCCCCACTCAGCGAGGAGTCTGCTTCTCCCTATCCCTTGCCCTCTCCGTCTGCCCTTCCCCTCTACTCATGCTTGCTTTCTCTCTCTCCTCTCTCTCAAATAAATAAAATCTTAAAAAAAAAAAAAAAAAGGAGAGGTAGAGCTTACCAGCTCAGGACCATGGTGTCGGATTGTCTAAATGGGGTCATTTTTGAGGCATATTGGTCTTATGCACCCGTGGAGAAGGGGTGAATCAGTACTGGGGCATCACGAAGGCTGAGGGCATCACTGTGGAGTCAGTGTCATATGGCTGATAGTGGTGGAGAGAAGATTGGCAGGAAGGGCCAGAGTGGGCTCTAACCAGCATCTGCATACATGGGTGTCAGCATGGGGAAACCAAGCCACTGAAGCAGAGCAGCTGTCTCATGCAGCGCTCCCAAGCTCTGCTTTTGTGCAAGGGCCTCGTCAAAGCCCCTTGTGGCCTTGGCACATCAAAGCTCGTGACCTTAAGAAAAGGCAGAGGCAGGTTGAGTAGTTTGTCTAAAATGACATGGTGCAAAAATAAAACTCAGAGTTGGGCAGGTGTCCTGTTTGGGCAACATTCCCCCTATAGAACTTCAGAGTTCTCTCTCAGTCTGACCGTCCCAGTTGGCTGGATCCTCAATGTGGTAATCAGAGTTTTCCAGAGAAACTGAACCCAGAGGAATAGGGGAAGACTTCTTAGAAGGGGTTGGCTCATATGATCTGCCTTCTGGACACTGAGGGCCCAGGAGAGCCAGTGGTATAATTCTAGTCCAAACCCAAAGACCTGAGAACCAGGGGACCTGTGGAGTAAGCCCCAGTCTGAGTGCTGGTGTCAGGGGCAGGAGAAGGTGGACATCTCCGCTCAAGCAGAAAACAAGAATTTGCCCTTCCTCTGCCCTTTTGTTCCAGTCAGACCCTCAAAGGATTGGATGATGCCCACCCACGTTGAGAAGGGTGATCTTTACTCAGTCTACCAATTCAAATGTTAATCTTTTCCAGAAACTCCCTGAAAGTCACACCCACAAATGTTTTACCAACTCTGGGCGTCCTTCAGTCCAGCCAAGTTGACACATAAAGTTACCCATCACACTTACCTCCAGTTGAGGTCAACCTGGTGCCCATAAAGCTGTTGCTGTTCCCTTTGGGGCATGTGCCGAAGAGGCTCCTTTAACAACAGTGCTGCAGTAGTAGAGACCTTCCTGTCCCCTCTCTTGGATGTTGGAGGACTAGGAATGTCCTCAGTGGAACAGGAGCTCCTCACCACATCAGAACCAGCTCTGCAGGGAGGGCTGATGCTTCACAGTTGCTGCTCTGGGAATGGAATGGGGGTCAGAGAACAGATTACCTAGATACCTCACGCTCAATTCCAGCAGGGGCTCCTGGGTGCAGAATCGCCTCCTACAGGGAGGAAGTGTAGGCAGACTGGCAGAGCAGGTGATGCAGGTCCAAATTAAGACTTGACAGTTGGTATAAATTATACACCCCTAAAAGGAGTTCCAGGGGGAGCTTACTGAGGCTATGCAACCTCCCTTATTTAAGAGACAACCTTCTGTTTGGGGACTGAATGCAGTCCTGCCAATGGGCAGGAGGATGCATGATACACGGCTTTTGGTTCACTGATGCGTCCTAACTGAGGCTATCAAGCGTTACAATTTCTGAAAAAACCAGAGAGAGACTTAGCAGGAAACAGCCAAGAAAAGGCAGTCATTTCATGCTTTGTTTTTCCTTTTGTTGTTTTCTTTCTTGTATTTTTCTTCTCTGGGCCTGGGGCCTTCTGAACGTTTTCTTCCCAAGATTTTGGCTTTCCGAGAACTCTAAGAGAGAATAAAGTTTGAGTTTGCTGTGGGCAAGTGTCGGAAGTAGTTTCTGTGGTACTGGTTGGCTAACACCACATGCCTTGGGCCATGGTTTTCATAGGTACCTCTTCCAAGCTCTGAGTATGTCTATATTAAGCTGTGTTTGAAAAGCGTTGAGATGCCATTTGCTTGGCTGCGTTTGAACACGCTGAAGCCCTGGGTGTGCACACCTGCATTCCTTCATGGCTCCCATATGCCACAGCAGGCCTTGAGGTTAGAAGAAATTTACTTATGACTTGGCAATGTTCATCTCCTTCAGATTTAGGGGGCTCTCTGAAGACCTTGCTCCATCTTAATTTTCTGGAATTTGCTTGTAGTTTGAGATAGATAGAACCTAACACATCTCATTCGTGCTTTTGAAATGCAAGTGGAATTTCACTTGAGATTGAATTGAAAAAATGTCTCTGCCCTTGATGATTCTAGTGGGGTCTAAGGGATTGTAATGTGATTCAAATTGAGTTAAACAGTTTCAGTGACTTCCTTGGGCAAAAAGAAGCAATCTCTGGAGTGTTTTGGAACAAAGAGTATGTATTAAAGAATTCATTCTTTTTTTTTTTAATTAAATATTTTTTTATTCTTATGTTAATCCCCATACATTTAAAAGAATTCATTCTTAAACTTTCATATTATTGCTCTTTATTTATGTGGTGGTAGTAATCATCTCTAGATGAGATCTTTAAATCAAAAAGAGCTCTTTTTTGCTACTTTTTGGCATGAACGACCCAGTTTCTCTTAAATCAATGGCATTAAAAAAAAAAAAAAGGATTACTATAGCATAAAAAAAGACTCAGGAACTCTGACAATCAAATGCAATATAGGGGCTTTATTTGGATCATAATTTGAGCAAACCAAAAGAAAAAAAAGACATCTGTGAGGCAGTTTTACTGAGTATTAGCTAATAGTAAGGAGTTGTTATTCTGTAAAATTTTGGGTTTATGCCTTTTTTTTTTTTTTTTTTAAGTAGGCTCCATGCTGGGGGTGGAAGGTCCTGAACTCAGGACCCTGAGATTAAGACCTGAGCTGAGACCAAGAGTAGGAGGCTCAACCAACTGAGCCACCCAGGTCCTCGAGGGGTTATGCTTTTTAAAAAATTGCCTTTATCAGCTAGAGAAGCCTACAATAGTAATTGCAGGTTAGATAATGTGATATCTGGGATTTCCTTTAAAATACTTTTTCTGAAAATAGTAAGGGCCATTGAGTAGATGAAACAGAAGAGGTAAATTCTGGGAAGTGTTGAAGGTGGATGGTGATAGGTACAATCTCTCTACTTTCATGTGTGCCTGGAAATTTCCATAATAAAAAGATTTTTTAAAAGATTCCTTTTCTGGGTGGAGATGGAAAATAGGAGCTGGCAAATATCACATCAGCTGATAGGAAGAAGACTGGGACATTAGGGTGTCTTTTTTTTTTTTTTTTTTTGCTGTTCATACCTACTCTGAAAATCTTTAAATACTTGGGTTTTTTGTTTTTTTTTTTTTTACAAAATGGAATTTGCTCTAGGGAAGTGACTGTTTTACTAATCTTCTAATGCCCTCAATGCTAAATCAGTGTTTCCTGACTTTACTTGACATACTTTTTTTTGTTTTTAAGAGTATGAACATCTATGATTATAGTGTCTTCACGTTGAGTTGACCCTTGATGAAATATCCCCTATTATCTTGGGTAATAATTCCATGTGCTGGAGTCTACTTTCCTGATAACACTATAGCCACACCAGCTAGCTAGCTTTCTTTCCTTCTTTCCTTCTTTCCTTCCCTTCTCCCTTCCCTTTCTTCCCTTCCTCCTTCCCTTCTCCCTTCCCTTCTCCCTTCCTCCTTCCCTTCCCTTCTCCCTTCCTCCTTCCCTTCCCTTCTCCCTTCCTCCTTCCCTTCCCTTCTCCCTTCCTCCTTCCCTTCTTCCTTCCCTTCCTCCTTCCCTTCTTCCTTCCCTTCCTCCTTCCCTTCTTCCTTCCCTTCCTCCTTCCCTTCTCCCTCCCCCCTCCCCTCCCCCCTCCCCTTCCCCCTTCCCTCTTTCAAGAGAAGAGCAAGCATGTGAGTGGGGGGGAGGGGGAGAAAGAGTGAGGGAGAATCTGAAGCAGGCTCCATGCCCAGTGCAGAGCCCGATGGAGGGCTCGATCTCACAACCCATGAGATCATGACCTGAGCTGAAATCAAGAGTCAGATGCTTAACCGACTGAGCCACCCAGGCACCCCGCCACACCAGCTTTCTTATGCAGAGTGTTTCCATGATACACATGTATACATTTTCCATTGTTTTACTTTGAACCTATTCATGTCTGTGTATTTACAGCTCATTTCTTGTAAGTAGCATATATAGTTGGGTTTTGCTTTTGTGTCCAATTTGATCATCTCTGTCCTTTTAAGTAGCATTTAGTCCCAGGCTTTCCCAGCTTTTCCCTCCCTGCTCCTCCATGCCTCAAATACAACGTTTGCGCTTTGACAGCCCTTGTCAGACTATCTTTCAGCACAGTGCTCACCTCTGGGCACCTTATCAGGATGGCTTGGAGAATTTCTTGAGAGGTATAGTCAGACCATGAGGGGTCTGGAAAATTGTACTGTGAGAAATGGTCCAGGTACCCAGGGATGTTTACCACAGGATAGAGAGGACATGGAGAAAGTAGGATGTGTGTTCAAACGTTTGACATGCTACCTTGTAAAAAGGAAATGGTTTTAGTTCGTGTGACTCTAGAAGCAAGAGGTAAAAACATTTATATTACATTTTGTTATAAAGTATGTGGGTATATTTACCTTTGGGTTAGGTTGTGCTAGAAAAAAATAATGGGATGGGTACCAGGTGTGGCTGGATTGTCTTGCCACCGGGGGCTGACCGACTACTTGTAGGAGGAGATACTGAGGGTTTGCCTTCACTGGGTAAGAGGTTGCCTATGGGACCTGAAACATGTGAATCAGTGGGTCTGGATATTGAAATTATTTTTGATTAACTGTGGGCCACAAAGGATTTTGAAGAGGGGAAATGAAGTCTTAATGATCTTTTGACTAGGAACGGTTACCTGTTGAATATAAGCCAGAGAGTTAGAGTACACCCCAGTTTGGGGACATGAACAGCCCTCCCACTGGATGTATTTCTCAGCACCTTAAGCCATCTCTGCACGCTTTGCTTCTTATACCCTTGCTGGGATCCCCCTCCATACCAGCCTGCTTCCTGATGGAGACCCACTGGGTTATTGCTCCCCAGTTGGACTCTTCTGGGATCATGTGTCTTATTTAGACCATCTCTGCCTCCCAGACCTGCCTTTCCCCCTGAATAGTATGGGTGGCTGCCTCTCTTTCAGCACACAGAGCTTCTAGAACTTTAGGCTAACCCCATCCTCTCTACCTGTGACAGTGTTTCCCACTGTCCTATGCAGGCTTTTCCAGAACTGTAAGTCTTCCTTGAAAATCTGTAGCCACTCTCATTTTATTCCCTTCCATTCTTGTCCATGGTCCCCCATGCTCTTGAGACCCAAGTTTCCCTCATATTTTGGAGAGTCTCACACATAGGCATACACACACAGAATGTGACAGAAAAGTAGGAGTTAAAGCCTGGGTACTTTGAAAGCCTGTGTCCAAACAATGACATAATGAGGAAGAAGTCAGGGATTTTTTGAGATCCATAGAAAGGCAATGGGTCAGGAGCAGTAAAATGGATGTTAACCTGGTCCCCTTACTGTGATCACACCTGGCTCTTGCACTTAGCGTATTCTCAGAATCATCAGGTTTTAGATATTCTTAGGCTGAGTGAAACGTGACAGATTGGCTGCCATGACAACTGAGTTATAAATTCTGTTTTGGCAACGAACTTCTACTTCGGAAGGCATTCTAGGATTTCTACTTCAACCCACAGGCATAGGATTTCCTAAAACATAACATATAACAAGCTTGTTTCTGCTCAAAAGTCTTTGCAGGCCCCTGGTGCAATGTGTTTTGTGTCTTAAGCCACAGTGTATGGCAAAGTGGTTTAGAGATAAATTGGAAACGAGGAATGTGCAGCTCTTTGACTTTTTTGCAGCTTTCTGAGAGATTGAGAAGGGGTCTAAAAACTCAGAGCTTCATCTAAGAGGTTGTATAGCCTAAGCTAATGATGCCAGATATGTAAAGCAGAAATTGAGGCCATGACCATTCTCTAGCATCTGAAACCAATCTCTTCCAAGGCACAAAATTGAGTTCACAAATCAATCTCATACCAGAACTAGTGTTTCATCAGCTCACCAAAGGGAGGAAATTCTAATCCCTCTTGGTTTCCCTGCAAAGTGCAGCCATTCCTTGGGGATGTGTGCCTTGCTGCGTTCAGGCGTCCTCATCAATGTTGGCAAAGTTACATGTGGCAGGGGAGTTTGTGTCCACAGGCTGTAGGTTAAGAGTAGGGCTATGAGTTGCAGAGCTTGATAGACTAACGTTTATTGAGCATCCAGTAAGTTCCAGGCATGGAGTGAGGTGGTGAGTGATGAAGACTGGAGCAGATACACATGTTGCTTTTATTTTTTATTTTTTAAATTTAATTTTATTATGTTATGTTAGTCACCATACAGTACATTATTAGTTTTTGATGTAGTGTTCCACATTTCATTGTTTTTGTATAACACCCAGTGCTCCATGCAATACATGCCCTCCTTAATACCCATCACTGGGCTAACCCATCCCCCCACCCCTCTCCCCTCTAAAACCCTCAGTTTGTTTCTGAGTCCATAGTCTCTCATGGTTCATCTCTCCCTCTGATTCCCCCCCTTCATTTTTCCCTTCCTTCTCTTAATGTCCTCCATGTTATTCCTTATGTTCCACAAATAAGTGAAACCATATGATAATTGACTTTCTCTGCTTGACTTATTTCACCTAGCATAATCTCCTCCAGTCCCATCCATGTTGATGTAAAAGTTGGGTATTCATCCTTCCTGATGGCTGAGTAATATTTCATTGTATATATAGACCACATCTTCTTTATCCATTCATCTGTTGAAGGGCATCTCGGCTCTTTCCACAGTTTGACTATTGCGGACATTGCTGTTATGAACATTGGGGTGCATATGGCCCTTCTTTTCACTACATCTGTGTCTTTGGGGTAAATACCCAGGAGTGCAATTGCTGGGTCATAGGGTTGTCTATTTTTAATTTTTCGAGGCACCTCCACACTGTTTTCCAGAGTGGCTGTACCAACTTGCATTCCCACCAACAGTGTAAGAGGGTTCCCCTTTCTCCACAACCTTGCCAACATTTGTTGTTTCTTGCACTGTCCATTTTGGCCATTCTAACTGGTGTAAGGTGGTATCTCAATGTGGTTTTCACATGTTGCTTTTAAAGAGCTGATCATTGAGTGTAGAGGCGAGGGCGAGGTGTATGTGACTATGATGTATATCCTGAAGTAGACCTATGTATTTTATAACATAATAGAACATAATTGGTTTTCACCGTTGCCTCTGCAAGACAGATGCAAAGAGAGAGGCTCCAAGTGCCATGGAGTGCAAAGCAGGTGGATTGCGTGCTGTGGAGGGATCCAGGAGAGACTGAAGGTAGCATCCGAGACTGGCTGTGGGGAGGGTGCTGGCTAAGCTGATGGTGGTGGAGAGACATGCTGGGTGGAAGAAGCATCAGGAATAGACTCAGGAGCAATCTTTGGGCCATGTTTAAGGAACAGTGAGAATAGTTCAGTGTGCCTGTAAATTAGTGCTTGTGAAAGAGGAATTTTAAATCAGGAAGCTAAGTGAGGACCCTCTCCTGATAGCTCTCATTGCCTTTGAAGGTTTCTGAGCAGAGAAATGACATAATGCCAGTGACCAGCATCTGTTCTCCAAGCAGGGGAACATCATCCAGAGATTACTTTCCCTTCTAGAAGATTAAAGTTACAGACAGTGGGCCCATGGTATGTCTACAGAAGGCCTTTCCAACCTGCTTTTGTCTACTCATTTTCTTTCCTGTGTTCTGAGGCTTTCAAAGACTCCGGATCATCTCCTTCCCCCTGTTGACTTTTAAAAATAAATGATTTAGTCTTCAAACCTGTCAAGGGATTGTCTTTCTTGTCTCACAAAGGGAGGAGGCAAAGAAAGGATGTCATAAGTCTGAATATCAACGATTTGGCAAGAATCAGGACATGAGTGTATTTTCCAGAGCTCTGAAAGCTCCCCTTCTAGGCTGTAAATTGGCTTTTGGGGAATTGGCTCTTTTGGCACATTCTGCACTATGAGTTGTGACATCTAAGTGGGCCTTTTTTTCTTTTTCTTTACTAGAATCCGCCAGAGGGAAGAGGTGGGAAAGGCAAGCTCATTCGGGTTCAGATAACTGAGAGACTCTTACTTTCTACACCTCCTGGGATAACTTGAGCATGGGGGGCTCCCTCCAAAGGGGAGTGAGGGGGGGTTGGTCAGGGGAAGAAGAGCAGGGAAGGAGGAAGATGAGAACGGGGAGGAAAGTAATTGACCCGAGTGGGAGCAGCAGGTCGGGGCCCTTGGACAGACGGGGCAGGACATCAGTGTCTGGCACGGCTGCCCGGGTGCCTAGCCCTCCCCCCGAGCTAGATACAGTGGCCTCATTTTGGGTAGAGGTGAATAGGCTCCACAAGGTTCAGTCAACTGCCCAGGACCACGCAGCTGCTCAAGGAGGTGCTGGATAGTAACCTGGGAGGAGGAGGAGGGAGAGGGGAGGGGGAGGGTGGGTGTGGGGCCTGGCCAAGAGGAAGCACAGGTGGCAGCCCCTGAGCCCTCTGGGCAGTGGGGAGAGGGGTCCTAGCTGGCTCTGCTGGCAGAGCGGGGGCCACGCAGGAGCTTGTGCAGTGTGGACTGGTCGTGCTGCAGGCTTCACTCACAAACACAGAGCCTCTGTGAAAACCAGAGAACCATCTGGAGAAGTGGACCAAATGAGAGCGGTTTGGGGGTGGGGTGGGGTGGGGGTGGTGGAAACACTTAGGGAGTCCGAAGTTACGGCCTGGGGATGGACAGTACGGCAGCTGCGGAGCAGTGTGAATGTTCTGAACGCCCGTGAACAGCATACGTACGAAGGGTCCAAATGGTACATTTTACGTTCTCTGTGTTTTACCACAATAGAAAAAAAAAATCATTAAAAAAAGTAAGGCCTGACTTTTCCTCTGGGCGGTGAAGTCTGTCAGCGGGTGGGGCTTCCTGGCTCGCCGTTCAGTGAGTGGCGGTGTTGGGGTGCATGGGGGGCTGCTGCCTGCTCTGGGCTGCCCTCACAGCAGACCACATCAAGGCACAGGGGTGGCTCTGGCCACAGAGGACGTATAAAGTTGATGAGACAAGAGGTCACCTTTCTCGGGAGTGGAATTCCGTGTTCCCTTCACTGCGTTTTCTAAAGCTGGGGCTGACGTCCTTCCTCACTCAGGTTGCCGTCCTAATTCGTTTTAAATTGAATATTCAGACTACTCGCAAGTGGGATTATGGAGGAGGAGGAGAATGCGGTCCTCTGGAATGATGGTTTCAAGTTTTATTTTTTGGTAATTAGAACCACTGTGTCCCAGGCGAGTAGCCTATGTAGTTTCTGTCTTCAGGGGAGCAGCTGGGAGGTGGGGATTGTGCAAGAAGAGTGTGCCCTTGTGTGCGCTGTGGAGGGTTGGGGGTCGGGGAAAGCCGAGACGGGAAAGCTAAGCCCCCTGGAAACTCCACTTGAGCTTCAGGTTTGCAAATAAATCTCCTTCTTTGAAAACCTCAGTAGTCTATTGGAGAGCTCCAGAGCATGGCTTTTAAGACAGGTGGTCTGATTTCAAGTTCAAGATCCATCCCATCCCATGGGGCCCTAGGCAAGTTACTTCAGCTCCCTGAGTATCGTTTTTACAATCTCTAAAACGGGGGAAAGAGTGCAACCTGCTGTAGGGGTTGGATGTCAGTAGTTAGTGAGAGAATGTATCCCAGACCCCCAGTACAGTGCCTGACAAATAGTAGACGCTCCGTAAATGGCAGTTATTGTCATTCTTTGTCTAACACCGGAATATAGTGAAGATGAAGACCCAAGTCTGGGGATCTTAGTGCTTTGGATAAGTAGCTACCCCCATCCCCAGGGACACCCTCCAAGAGCCATTAACCAGCTCTGACCAGTCATTGATGGGCTGGGACAGTTAGCATGCTTAGCAACTGTTCATGACCCATCAGTTGGTAAGCCTAGATGCCACTTGTGCCGGGCTCTGAGTCACTGCCAGTCCATGGGCAAGCCCTTTTCTTTCCTGAGCATGGTTTTCTTACCTAAACTGGCAGAGTCTTTGTGATTCCTTCAGGGTGAGGACTCTGTCATAGCGCATCTTCCTGGGGGCTG
Organism: Mirounga leonina; assembly: GCF_011800145.1. Taxonomy (NCBI): domain Eukaryota; kingdom Metazoa; phylum Chordata; class Mammalia; order Carnivora; family Phocidae; genus Mirounga; species Mirounga leonina. The sequence continues at coordinate 9,362,033 of NW_023270453.1, forward strand.
GATGTCCACCTGCTCTGCAGAGTGTTCATGCCCTGGGTGCTCGCTGGAGCTAAGTTTGTGCTGAGCACCCACAGAAGGACCTGCATGGTGCTATGGTATCAAGGTGTGTGTGAGAGACTGCAACCCAAGAGCTGATAATCCCTTCAGAGTATGACCTCTCAGTGTTTAATAATTCCTTTTTTTTTTTTTAAGATTTTATTTATTTGAGAGAGAGAGACAGAGATAGCGAGAGACAGCATGAGCAGGGAGGAGAGGGAGAAGCAGGCTCTCTGCTGAGCAGGGAGCCCGATGCAGGGCTCGATCCCAGCACCCAAGGACCGTGACCTGAGCCGAAGGCAGACGCTTCACCGACAGAGCCACCCAGGCGCCCCTATTTAATAAGTTCTAATTGCCCGTGTGAAACAGTTTGAATACATTATCTGTGTAAAAAAAGTGTTACAAATAAAAGCACAGCCTCCTTTATACACTCAGACCCAAGCCCCTCTCAGAGGCAACCACGCTAATGGTAAAGATCCTTCTAGATCTCTGAGCAGGACTTTATATACAAATACGTGGACCTTAAAAATAAAATTTTGTGGGCTTCCCCTCCCTGATAAATGGTATCTTACAACATGAATGGTTCTAAAACTTGATGGTTTTTTGATAACTTGATAATATATGTTGGAGCTCCATCCCCTTTCATGTTTTAATTTCCTGTAGTATTTCATAGGGTAGATGGGCTATAGTTTAGTTAGCTGTTCCTTTATAAATTGATGGGCATGAAAGTTCCCAATTTTCCAGTCTTACAAAGTATTCTGCAGTGACCATCCTCGTTTTTGTCATTAGGAACAACTGTGCATATTTTTCTAGCTAGGGCATGAGAAGAGGTGATAATGCAACTTTGATAGGTTAAATCCAGTATGAAACACAAAATTTCCTGGCTTTATTACCTCCATAGGAACAAGACAGAGATAGAATCAAGAGTATACTTAAAGAAAAATAATGGGCAGGGAGATGGATCAGAAAAGAATATACTTGAAACTAATTTTAATTTTTAATTTTTTAAAATTTAAATTCAATTAATATGTAGTGTATTAGCTTCAGAGGTAGAGTTTAGTGATTCATCAGTTGCATATAACACCCAGTGCTCATTCCATCATGTGCCCTCCTTAATGCCCATCACCCAGTTACCCCACCTCCCTACCAACATAGCATCTCATACCAGTCAGAATGGGTAAACTTGGAACTAATTTTTAAAGTTATGTGATAATTAAATATTAGTCTATAGTGTTTGATCTATTCAAAATATGTATAGAGATGCATAGGTCCATTTTAAGGTTTTTGAGCATCCAACTGGATTTAAAAAATTTGGCCCCAAAATTTATATAGTCATATCACATATGCCCACATAAATTCTAGGTAAATTCAGGAAATACATGTGAAGAATTAAACCTTAAACAAGCACAATGTTTTTAGAAAACAATTTGGTAACATAAAGCAAAATTCTTAGAAATGTCTATTTACTTCAAATCTAATATTTCGTTTCCAAACATCAACTCGAAAGAAATAATCCCGATAAAGAAAAATGTGTTATTCTCTTTAACATTATTTAAAATAGTACAGCATTTAGATAGCATGTATACCCAGTAAAAGGAGTATGGATGAGTAAATTAAAGAATAACCTTATTAAAAATAGTTAACGGAGGAGCACCTGAGTGGCTCAGTTGGTAAAGCATCTAACTCTTTTTTAAAGATTTTATTTATTTGAGCGAGAGAGTGAGCCAGAGAGAGCACAAGCCATAGAAGAGGCAGAGGGAGAGGGAAAAGCAGGCTCCCTGCTGAGCAGGGAGCCCGATGTGGGACTTGATCCCAGGACCCTGGGATCGTGACCTAAGCCAAAGGCAGTTGCTTAACCAACTGAGCCACCCAGGCACCCCAAGCATCTCACTCTTGATTTCGGCTCAGGTCATGATCTCAGTCAGGGTCATGAGATCAGTCCTTCATCGGGCTCTGTGCTGGGCATTGGAGCCTCTTAAGATTGTCTCTCTCTCCCTCTGCCCCTCCCTTGTTTGCAGGGAAGCAGACATGTGTGTGTGTGTGTGTGTGTGCATGCACGCGTGCACTCTCTGAAATTAAAAAAATTATTTAAAAAGTTAATGGAATAGAATAATGACATTCTTAGATTATAATTTTTTTAATGTAAGTTTTACAAGCAAAATAAAATACAGCAAGTTTATAACCAGGTTAAAAAAAATCATGCCAATGAAAAAGTTGTCTTTGAGGGTAACTTTTAATTTTTTTCTGTTTTTCAGTAGTTTACAATTTTTTTTAAGATTTTATTTATTTATTTGACAGAGAATGAGAGGGAGAGCACGTGAGAGGGGGGAGGGTCAGAGGGAGAAGCAGACTCCCCGCTGAGCAGGGAGCCCAATGCGGGACTCGATCCAGGGACTCCAGGATCATGACCTGAGCCGAAGGCAGTCGCTTAACCAACTGAGCCACCCAGGCGCCCAGTAGTTTACAATTTTTAAATGAATTAGCATGTAAGAGTTTTATAACTTGTTATGTCAGTCAACAGTTACTCTTTTGGGTACTTACTGTGTGCCAGGCTCTGTATTAGGCACCAGTGCTATAGCCGTAAAAATGGGAGACCAAGTCCTTGTTTTCTGGTGTCGTGGAAGAAAGAAACCTTTAACCACTGATGAGTGGACTTGATAGTGCTGTTCGGGGCACAGGCAGGGTGCTGAGATAGGCATTCAGGGAGGTCACAGGGTCGTAAGGGAAGACATCTGAGGAGGTGACACAGGAACCAGAATGCTGCAGACAAGCTTGCCATGCAGAGTCATGGAACCGTATTCTAGAAAGATGGAACAGCAAATTGTTGAAGGAGGTGGCTAGGAATAACGTAGCTTGTTTATATAATAGAATTCTCACGAAGGCATATTTAAAATTTCTCCTCGAAGCTAGTATCCATTTTTCATTTGTCACAGAGTCTGGCTGTAACTGTGCACTGGGTAGAACTCTGTACTGTCATGCCATTCACATGTAAATTTAGCCTGTTGTTGAAACTTCCAAGCTCACAAGGACTTATGCCAGATACCACATCAGAAAGGACAGCCCTTGAAAGTTGGCCGAAACCCATCACTATGCTTTAGTATTCATTTGTCATCTGTTCTTTAAAGGTTTTCCAATAATATTTTTACCTAATATTAACTGTGAATTGATTTTGGGACATGAGCTGATTGACTGAGCCTGGCAATATGTGGGGATGACAGTCGACAGACTTTAAGGCTTACTAACTACGTCTATGCATATCCTGACCAATATCATCAGTACCTCTACTTGACAAAAGAAGGCAAACCTCTACATAGCTAGTAAATGGCAGAACCAGGTTTGAAGCCAGGTCCCACCAAATCCCACACCCAGCTCTTTCTACTCAAAGAAGAGATGGCTCCAGGGCCACCTGTCTTGATTCAGTAGCAGAAAAATCTGTTTCTGGGTTTGATTAAACTCTCCCAGACAGATTTTAGGCTGAGTCAGGCCTTGGATGTGGCCATGTGTACAAGTCCTCGGTCACTGAGAAGTAAACAGGAGCACAGTCAGAGCTCGTAAATCTCCATCATATTCCCCAGTAGGGCGGGTGGCAGGAGCTCTTTGGGGTTTTCAGCTGGTGATGATGCCAGGAAAACACACTAGCCATTGGGAGGAAAAGTAGAGCCTGGTCCTTAGCTGCCCTTCTCAAGGGAAGAGCTTGGAGACTGAACCCCAAGTACTCAGAACCCAAGACCTTGAAAGACCTCAGTGAAATGAGCATCTGATCAGAGGGGAGTCAGGCCAATGGTGCAGCTGGGGAAAGAGCAGGGGCGGAGCAGGCTGGTTCTGGGTTCCCCTCCTCAGTAGGCTGCTGGGGCCGTGGCCCAGCCTTCTCACTCTGAGCATCCTCAAGGGCATGCACTGAGATCAGTGGGGACTGTCTTTAGATCACCCTGGATCAAGTTCAGAGGCTCACAGAGCAAGGTGGAAGCTTTGACTTGGTTAATGACTTACTGTTCCCTTGGGCAACAACAGTGACCCAAGGCCTGGAGATTAAGTGGCTCAATGCACCTCACTCAGTGAGAGTCAGCACCCCCAGGGTTGAGGCAGGAATGAACTTGCTCCCCACCCCCAATGGCAGCATATCTGTCATCTGCTGGGTTTGGGGGAGGAGGTTGCATTATCAGACCCTTTCCTTTCCTCTCCCAGAGTCTGAGATACCATGGAGGCTGAGCACATACACATCAGAAGGCAAGTGGTCAGATATTTACAAAAACCTGAGATTCCAGTGACCACGAAGAGCACCCATCCCTCCCAAGGGAATCCTGGCATCAGCAAGTCTGTAATGGACCTACTTTACCTGGGAGTCTTGTCTCCACTGCACCTTGGAAAGTGTGTGGCATTCGCCAAGAACTGCTAGCAGTCTTCTTACCCCGAAATCTGTGAGGTCACTTTTTCGTCCCCTTAGTAGGTCTAGAAAAGCATTGGATGTTGGAGTCTGTACTCCATGGTCTAGCGCTCTCCAGTCTTCTTTATGTCCTAGAAAATGGAAAATGATACTTGCCAAACTCTCTGGAGGGATACAGATTCACCACAAGAAGCTTAGCAACCAGATTGAAATGTCACAGAACGGGACAAGTTCGGTTTCCATCGGTGAGGTCCACTTGCATACAATTAAGTAATATTTAGAGAAAGACCAGTGGGAATTTAATGAGGAAAGTCATTCATCTTAGGAATGAGTGGTAATAAAAATGTCTTCAAAATTAATTTTAAAAGTTACTAAACTCCTAGACTCATGCCATTTTCAATCATAGCAAAGGATTTTTGTAGTTGACATTGAACAACAGTTCCCTGGGGGAAATGCTGCGGGGGACCGGCCGGCAGTTCCGGGGGCCTTCCTGACCAAGAGGACCAAAGTATCCACACCCCAGTAGTCTGTTCTTGCTGCCTGTTGGCGGGCTCTGCCATAGTCAGCTGAGATTTGGGGTAAAACAGAGTTACAGGAGGCTTATTTAATGCAGGACCCGTGTGCATGGCTGATAGGTTAGTGAGTATTACATCAAAGAGACGACATATGCAGCATTTCTGAACTTTATCTGGCCAAAAAAAAAAAAAAAAAAAAAAAATCCCTTTGTCCCCATGCGAGCATCTCATGAGTTGAGAAGCCCTTTGTAAACCTTACTTGGGGCAACCGTTTGTAGTGAGTTTATCTCAAGCTAGAACTTTACTTCTCTGTAACTGAACTGAACCTATAAAGTTACCCTTTCATGATGGCAGCTAGTGACACAAGGTAGCACAGATGTTCCTGGTTTTAATTAGGGTCAGTGGGGGCCTTAAGCCCTGGCTCTCTAAGACCCTGTGCCCCTCCGGTCCCCACCCAGCCATGGCTGTTCTCTGGAGCCAGCTTCTGAAATGGTATCCCATCTCCTGCATTAACCTGGGTGTCCTGGAACTCAGCGTCACTCCTTAAAACTCCCGGTCTTTTCTCCTTCCTGTTCTTCAACTTTTGTGGCATTTGGTATGGGCATATAGAAAATAACCCAGCCAACTGGGTGGATGGGGAGAGTATCAGAAAAGTGAAATGCACAGATTTCAGCAATCCCTAAAGCCAGTTCCTGATCATCCCAGAACAGGTAGTCAAAACCGACTTTCTTCTTAAGAATCAGGACTTAGGAAGGATCGAGGTGAACTCAGCACCCACTTTCAAAAGGTAGCTTCTGCTTCTCTGTTTCACCCTTTTAAGTCATTGAACTTGATTCTTTTTCAATCTGCATCCTTCCCTTCCTTTATTAAGTGCTTGCTGTGTGCTGGGGTGCTGGATACAAAGATGAGAAGCTAGAACCATTGTACTTGAGGGGCTCATGGTCTGAGGAGAAAGTTGGACTTGCCCAGAGGGCACAATGGGATAAACTTGACAATGGAATCAAGGAATGGTGACAGGGCTCCGCCTGGAGGAATCAGGGAAGGCTTCACCAAGGAGGTGACTCTTGAACTGAGACTTGGAGAAGCAGAAGAATTCTATCAGTAGGATAAAAGTGTGAGGAGTGGGTTGGTGGAGATTTTCCATGCAGAAGGAACTACATGTGCAAAGGCATAGATAGCTATGGAAGGGAGCCCAGTCGGGCCAAGGAGGAGTGGTAGTTTGATGAGGAAAGCTCAAGTATAGGTGAATAATACTAGTAAAAGCTCTATTTATTGTTCACTTTATGCTAGGTGCTATGTCAAATGTGTTATACATATTACCTGATTTCATCTTCAAAGTAAGTCTATGGTGGAGGCATTCATATCCTCACATTCCTACCCAGGATACTAGCCACCTTCTGCTTGCCTGGGCAGAGTGGTGGGAGGGGAAGGGGGAGTAGGGAGAGGCAGGTGGAGGGGGCCTGCCTGATCCTGCTCCAGCTCCCTCTCCTGACCCCTGCCTTGCCCCACACCCCACTTGCGTATCCTCACTTCCTCATCTTCCAGCCTGTCAGGGGCATTGGCTTTCCCATCTGTTGGGCTCCTGGCACGGGAGACGACTCTTTGGACTTTGGGTGGAGCAAAGAACCAGACGCCAAGTCAAATACAGTCATAGGAATCTCGGGTTGTTTCTCCAGAGAGTCCTCAGAAGAACTGCCATGTTGTCATTTCCGTGGCTTGGGAGGTTTTTTTTTTTTTTCAGTAGCCCTGGGTATCATCCAGCCTTTTGGTGCTGAATCATTCAGGAAACCATTCTGCATGGACTTGGCCCTGCTGCCCACTTCCTCACACATCTGTCTCTCAGGGGTTTAAAACAGTGATGAAACAAAGACAAGGGCAAAGAGATCTTGGAGAACTTGGGCTGAGGCTCACCCACATGCCCTGCCCCCCAAGGGTTCCTGAATCACCCAGAGAATGAAAGAATCCCTCCTTCTGCCCTTGACTAGGTCAGAAAACACAGCGCAATGTAAACTTCCAGAACTGACAAATTGCATGACCATCTGATCCCCGGATCTCCATACCGATAGTGAACATTCCTGATCAGTGCACATTGGTAGGTTCTAGAGAGCTTATCTTTCCAGGGTCGCCAGGGAAGCATTTTGGAAAGAGTTAGCTAATCATTCTGTAAAGAGCTCTTCTGTTCATTTCTGCCTGGAGGTTTGAAATTGGCGGCAGTCCAGTAGATGGAGTGAAAAGGATCCTTGACAGGGATTGTTGAAAGCCCAGAGTAGTAATCACAAATCAGTGATCTGAAAGTAGTGTGAGAAGGGTGAGTATGAGCAGTGAGGATCTTGGGGGGTGGGGGGGTGGGATTCGGGTACCGGGTGTTTTTCCTGTCCCTTGGCTCTCCCTTCATTCTTCGGTTGCTGGCTGTTTCCCCTCCAAACCCATGCAGTTGTCAGCTGTTTTCTTTGCATCTCCATTTGCCCAGGGCCCCTCTGGAGATTAAGGCTGGGGAACTTTTCCTGCAAAGGGCCAGATAATAAATATCTTAGGCTTTTTGCACCATACAGGCTGTGTTGCAACGACTCAGCTCTGCTACTGTGGCACAGAAGTAGCTGCAGACAATATGTAAACAAATGAACGTGGCTGTGTTCCAATAAAACTTTATTCGCAAAAGTAGGCAGGGGGCCTGATTTGGTCCACTGGCCCGTAGTTTGCTGACCCCTGGTTGAGATTTTAATTGTCTCCTTCTTTTTCTCATTCTCTTTTCTGAATCCCCAAAACAGGAACAAAGTGTTAAAAAGGCAAGCTGTCGGTCTGTGTTGTTTCTTTTGGACTGGCCTTTCCTCATTTTTAACATTTCAGAAAGTACACTTTGTCTTGTCTTTATAGGTGGTTATTTAAATTGAAAGCAGCTGTGGAAGGCAAGGATCCTCTGAGTATTTGGTATGTCTGCTGCCATCAAATAGTAATTTTTAATGCACTGTCTTTTTGTTTAGTTACGTACAGAGTTTATTGGTATATCGCAGAATAATTCAGGAAAACTTTACACCGTATATTGCCAGGCATGGTATAATAAATGCTTCTTGTTGGAACGAGCACACATACAGAAGCTGAAACTGTTTAGAAATAAATTTAAAAATCATTTAGAAGTGACTTGATGGTATATGGATTCTCTATGGTGATTCTATGTGGTTAATCTAGATGGTAACATAGATACAGTTCCTTAATCTTCATAGTCTTGTGAAACTTCCCCATAGCACCTGATATTCCTAGGGAAAGTAGAGAACACATAGGAAGATTTTAGGTAGAAGCACAGGTGAGAAACTCCCTGGGTTTGTCCTGTCATTGGAGATAGGTGACCACCCAAAAGACCACACTAAGATCACTCAGCCTTACAGATGCAGAGAGGCCCATTTTGGCATCCTTCCCTGTCAGCCTGTGGCCCTAAGGGTAGAGGAGAATTAGCAACTAGTGAGCAGTCTTGCAGTTCATGGTAGCTAGGCGCAACCACCTGACTCACTCTCCCCCAGCTCCCATTGAAATGCTCAACAGCAGTGTGCAAATGAATGTCCTGAAACTAGTTATGATAAAATGCCAAAGGGAAATAATTAGAACTGATGGTATGATCCCAGTGGCTTGATCTAAGTCTAATGTGGCATGATCCCAACTCTGTTTAAATATTTATCTATACCCACAGAAACAATCCTAGGAAGAAATACATTAAAATGTCAACAGTGGCTATCTCTGTACAATAGAACGACAGATGATTTTTGTCTTTTTTTGGTCCCATAGTTTTAAAAAGTTTTTCTATAATAAACAAGTGTTGCTTTTATAGTTCAAAAGGTGTTATTTTGAAATGATGAAGAAGAGATATCTTAGCCAACCTTTGGTCTCACTGAGAATAAGAGCATAGGCACCCCCCTACAACAGTCTGCTCATCCACCCTGGAGCAGGCACCCCATTGGCCACGTAGAGTTTTCCAGAGAAAGACATCCCTGCCATAGGCTAATGCTGGGGGTGCTCAGACCTCTGCTGGGCAAGGGCTTTCTCCATTCTCAGCCAATCAGCACTGGTGATTAGGAGTCCATTGTTTTGGGGTCACCTGATAGACTCATTTGTTTCTCTTTGGTGGTTCTTCAAAGAAAATGTGGCAATACCTAATTCAGCTTGACTTGTTCTTTCCCCTCCTCAGCTAACCAAAAACTACCACAAAGCTAAGTGAGCAAATGATATATCTTTTTATATATTTTTAAAAGCATATTTATAGGGGCACCTGGGTGGCTCAGTTGTTAAGCGTCTGCCTTCTGCTCAGGTCATGATCCCAGGGTCCTGGGATCAAGCCCCACATCGGGCTCCCTGCTCAGCGGGAAGCCTGCTTCTCCCTCTCCCACTCTGCCTGCTTGTGTTCCCTCTCTCGCTGTCTCTCTCTGTCAAATAAATAAATAAAATCTTTAAAAAAAATAAAAGCATATTTATAAAGAAATTAATTTCATTTGGAAAGCATCCCAGAGAAAGGACAGTTTCTTAAAGAAACACATGTTTTTGAAAACATAGCTCTTGTGTAGAAATTCTTGCTTCCTTAAGAGGTGATGGGCAGGATTCAGGCGGCTTCCTTATTTTATAGGATTAGCCTCTATTCTCAGGGTGGGGAGTCTAGTCTCTACTTGCAGCCATAGCCCAGTTTCCACAGACAGAAAGACCTTCAGCCTGGGAGGGGGTCCTGGGTCACAGCTTGGATTGGTGACATTGGACAAGTTACCAAGAGCCCTCCTTTGTCTTTCTGCTCCAACTCAAACCCTATCCAGATCAAGGAGAGGCTGTGGGGATCAAGATTGACATATTCACTAAGGAACTTCAATCATCTTGTCCATCCCATCTTAACTACCCCTGTCACACAAGTGACCCCTTGTTCTATCTTGGTTTCTTCAGGCCATTGTCAATGTGGTCTTCCTCTTGCTCTAACTCTCTAGAGTAAGGAACACCTGGCCTCTTGCAGAATATTGATGTCTTAGCGGTAATCACTGAAGTTCTACCAAGAGGACAGATCTTGTTCCATCCCACTATGTCTGCTTTTATTTATTGTTTTAAAATGCCGCTTTTGAAGAATGTCATAAAATAGAACTTAACCTTCTCTTTGATGTGATGTTCCAACACAATATTGGATTCTGTCCTCCTAGAATTTGAACAAACATGTTAAAACCCAGTGCTCTTGTTTTAATAGAATTTGCTTGGACTCTTTGATCCTATTCTTGGTTGAAGAATCTGCCGTACCTTATAGAAAGAACATGATTTAAAGAGAGCGTGGATATAAAGTGCTTAGCCTAGTATGTGGCCATAGGAAACCCTCAGTAAGTTATACAGATAACTGTCTGGTCTGTATAAATAATAAGTCCTCTGACATCATCACCTGTGCCCACCTTCTTTTGTCTTCAAGGGGCTCATTTTGGCCAGAAGAGGGCAGTGTTGAATGTGTGGTCTTCCCCTTGCTAACTGGCAGCTCCAGGGGGCCAAAGACTTCTATTAAATGACAGCTATTTTGGGAATGCTGAACTGGATTCAGATTTTTCAGTGTCTGCCTAAAATGACCAGCATGACGAGGCTACAAAGGCAAAGGTGAAGCAGGCCTTGAGTTCGTCATGTGACAGGGCAGTTAAGTATCCTGCCAGGGCTGTGTGATACTTGGCATGTGCTGTGTGGATACCTAGAGAGTGCTATGCAGACGTTATGTATGGTTGGAGGCTCTGTGCAAAGTAGCATGGAGATGGTCTGGAGAATGGTTATAGGATTGCCAGCCACGGCTGGGCGAGCTCAGCCCTCCAGGAGGAAGGAGGAACATGGCAGAGATGAGACAAAAGCAAGACAACCAGGAGCCAGGTTGCTTTAGGCATAAAGTGTGTGAACAGAAGAATGAAAAGTAAGACGGGAGATGTAGGCTGAGTCCAATCGCAAAGGTTAAGGATTTAAAGAGATTGAACTTGATCTCAAAATAGTGGCTAACATCTAGTAAGCATCTACTCCATACCAGGGGTTCTTAGTCTGTTGGAAATGCCATAACAAAATTCCACAGACTGGGTGGTGAATAAGCAACAGAAATGTATCTCTCTTGGTTCTGGAGGCTGGAAGTCTGAGATCAAGGTACCAGCCCGGTTGGGTGAGGAGCCTCTTTTGGGTCACAGATTTCTAGTCATAGCCTCACATGGCAGGAGGGGCGAGGGAGTTCTCAGGCCACTTTTATAAGGATATCACTCCCATTCGTGAGGGTTCTGCTGCCAAGACCTAGTCACCCCCAAAGGCCCCGCCTCCCAGTACTATCACATTGGGCATTAGGATTTCAGTATAGGAATTTTGGAGGGGATACAGACATTCAAACCATAGCATGGGGGTATGGTTCTAAGCACTTTACAAGTAAAACTCATTAAATCCTTGAAACAGGCCTAAGCCGGGTACTGTCACTATCCCACTGTACACGTGAGGAAACGAAATATGGCGGGCCGGGTTCCCTGGCAAGCAGACTCTGAGCTGAGAGTAGTATGCAAGAAGTTTTGTTTGTTTGTTTTTGTTGTTGTTTGTTTTTAAGAGAAGATTTTTTTTAGGTTGCTTCTGGAGAAGGGGTGGGAAGGAGAGGGAAGAGCAAGATTGGGCAGCAGAAGCTGGACTGCGGTGCAGTCTAGCAAAGGCCAAATCCTGCCCAGTGGGGAGCTCTAAAGCTGAGTTCCCTTCAGACATGTTCCAGGTTCCATGTTCCAAGGGTCCTGCCCTTCATTCCCTTGTGTCACCCAGTCGTTGTATGTGGGTGCCCGGGAAGGAGGTGCGACCTCAGGTGTGGTGGCTCTCCGAAGGCAGGGGCGATTTCTGGAGAGTCTCAGTGGAGGGCTGTAGGGTCAGCAGGGTCTGGCTGGGATAGCACAGATCCCACCACCTTGCGTTTAAGAAGCTTGCTCAAGATCACACCACTCATCAGTAGAAGAGGCAGAACTTTCACCAGAGTAGCCTGGCCTCAGAGGCTGGCTAGTTCACCACTGCCCTGTACTGCAGTGTATTCGGGGGGGCTCGACGGAGATTTCGAAGTAGAAGTAAACTGCAGCTCAAGCCTTACTTTGGTGGCATAAGTCTTAATGGTGACATGTAGAATAGGTGGGAGAAGAGTGATTTGAGGTAAGATTTTTTTTTTTTTTTTTTACAATAAAGGGAATACTAACATAAAGTACAAAATTCTGGAAGTACGAAAGAATACACAGTGAAAATCTCCTCCTCACCCCTGTCCTCTTGCTCCCTGGACACAGCCATCCTTAAGAGTTTCTTCTGTCTTCTTCCAGACACAGTATATGTATACTTCAGTATAGACAGATATGGATACCATATTTTTATACTCTTGTATCACAAGATCCACACTGTTCTGGGCCTTGATTTTTTTTTTTTTAAAGATTTTATTTATTTATTTGAGAGAGAGAGAATGAGAGAGAGAACACGAGAGGGGGGAGGGTCAGAGGGAGAAGCAGACTCCCTGAGAGCAGGGAGCCCGACATGGGACTCAATCCCGGGACTCCAGGATCATGACCTGAGCCGAAGGCAGTCGCTTAACCAACTGAGCCACCCAGGTCCCCCTGGGCCTTGATTTTATAATAACATAACCTTGATATTGCTATGGTACCAATCATATACAGCTGCCTTTTTCTTTTAGATGGCAGAGGTTTCTGTTGTATGGATTTACCGTAACTTACTGAACCATCTTTTCTTGATGGGCATTTTTAGATTGCTTTCAATTTTCTCCCTCCTCCAGCTTTACTGAGATATAACTGGCATCAAACATTATATAAGTTTAAGGTGTACAGTATGTTGATTTGACACCTTTATGTTGCAAAATGATTACCACCTGAGCGTTAGTAATAACCCCTTCTCTTTTGTAGTGAGATAATTTAAGATCTACCCTCTTGGGGCACCTGGGTGGCTCAGTCGGTTAAGCAGCTGCATTCGGCTCAGGTCATGATCCCAGGGTCCTGGGATCGAGCCCCACATCAGGCTGCTTGCTCAGCGGGGAGTCTGCTTCTCCCCTGCAGCCATTCCCTCTGCTTGTGCTTGCTCTCTGTCTCTCTCTCGCTGTCACTCTCTCTGTGTCAAATAAATAAGTAAAATCTTAAAAAAAAAAAAAAAAAGATCTACCCTCTTAGCAACTTTCAAGTATATAATACAGTATCATTAACTAAAATTACCATCTTTACATTAGATTTCTATAACTTATTATCTAATAACTGGAAGCTTGTAACTTTTGACAACACCTCCCCATTTCCCCAACCTCTCAGCTCCTGGTAACCACTATTCTATTCTGTTTCTCAATTTAGCTTTTTTATATTCCATATATAAGTTATATCATACAGGACTTGTCTTTCTCTGATTTATTTCACTTAGCATAGTGCCTTCAAGGTCCATCCATATTGTCACAGATTGCTGGATTTCCTTTCTCACAGCGAGAATAATAATCCATTGTGTATGTGTATCACATCTTCTTTATCCATTCATCCTTTGATGGACACTTAGGTAGTTTTCATATGTTGACTATTTTGACTAATGGTGCAATAAACATGTGAATGAAGATACCTCTTTAAGACTGTTTTTATTTCTTATCTATATACACACAGAAGGGGAATTGCTGGGTCATATAGTAGTTCTATTTTTAATTTTTTGAGTAACCTCTGTACTGTTTTCCATGGTGGCTGTACCAATTTATATTCCCACTATAAGTGCACAAGGGTTCCCTTCTCTCCACATTGTCACCAACAGTTGTTATCTTTTGTCTTTTGGAAAATAACCATTCTAACAGGTGTGAGGGGATATCTCCTTGTGGTTTTGATTTGCATTTCCCTGATGAATAGTGATGTTAAGCACCTTTTCATGTACCTGTTGGCCATCTTCTTTGGAAAAATGTCTATTCAGATCCTCTGTCCATTTTTTAATAAAATTGCCTTTTTGCTATTGAGTTGTAGGAGTTCTTTATATATTTTGGTTATTAACCCCTTATTGGATAAATAATTTTCAAATATTTTCTCCTATTCCATAGGTTGGCTTTGCTTTTTTTAAATTTATAAAAGTTTTAATTGAAGTATAGTTGATGTATAATATTTCACGCATACAACATAGTGTTTCAACGATTATATATATTATGAAATAACATGATAGGTGTATTACAATATTATTGACTATATTTCCTATGCTGTACTTTTAATCCTTGTGACTTATAATTGGAAGTTTGTACCACTTAATCCTCTACCAATTTTGCCCATCCTCCACCACCTCCCCTTTGGCAACCACCAGTTCTCTATATTTATTCAAATCCTCTACCCATTTTTAAGTTGGATTTTTTTTTTTTTGGTGTTGAGTTGAATAAGTTCTTGATATATTTTGGATATTAACCCCTCATCAGATAACATCATTTGCAAACATTTTCATCCATTTGGTAGATCGCCTTTTTATTTTGTTCATGGTTTCCTTTGCTGTGCAAAAGATTTTTAGTTTGTTGTAATCACAATTGTTTGTTTCTGCTTTTATTTCCCTTGGCTGAGAAGACAGATCCAAGAAAATAATTGCCAAGGTCCAAGAGATTACTGCCTATGCAGTTTTTTTTTTTTTTTTTAGGAGTTTTTCAGGTCTCATATTTAGGCCTGTAATTCATTTAGAGATTTTCTTACGCATATAGCTGTCCAGTTTTCCTAGCACCATTAAATAAAGAGATTGTTTTTCCCCAGTTGTATATTCTTGTTTCTTTTGTCATAAACCTATACATATATGGTCAATTAATTTATTTCTGGGCTCTCAATTCTGTTCTATTGATCTATTTTTGTGCCAGTACCATACTGCTTTGATTACTATAGCTTTGTAGTATTTCCTGAAATCTGGTATTATGAAACGTCCAGGTTTGTTTTTTCTCAAGATTGCTTTGCCTAGTTGGGGTCTTCTCTGGTTCCATACAAATTTTAGGATTTTTTTGGTTCTAGTTCTGTGAAAACCACTACTTGTATTTTTTTAAAGATTTATTTATTTATTTGAGAGGGGTGGCAAAGGGAGAGGAAGAGAGAGTCTCAAGCACACTCTGTGGTGAATGCAGATCCTGACTCGGGGCTCAATCCCAACACCCTGAGATCATAACCTGAGCAGAAATCAAGAGTTGGATGCCTAACTGACTGAGCCACCCAGGCACCCCAACACTATTTGTATTTTGATAGGGATTGCATTGAACCTATAGATTACTCTGGATAGTATGGGCATTTCAATAATATTCTTCCAGTCCATGAGTATAGTATATGTATTTGTGTCACTTTTGATTTCTTTTATCAGTGTCATAATTTTCAGAATAAAGCATCCTCCCACCTAATTGGTTAAATTTATTTCTAGGTATTTTATTTTCTTTGATGCAGTTGAAAATGGGATTGTTTTCTTTATTTCCCTTTCCGCTATTTCATTATTAGTGTACCAGAACACAACAGATTTCATGTATTGATTTTGTATCCTGCAACTTTATGGATTTATAAGATCTAATCATTTTTTGGTGGAATTTTAAGGTTTTCTATTTATAGTATCATGTCCTCTGCAAACAGAGATAAACACTTCTTCCTTACCAATTTGGATATCTTTTGTTCTTCTTGTCTGACTGTAATAGTTAGAATTTCCTGTACTATGTTGAATTAAAGTTCCATTACTATGTTAAGAGTGGACATACTTGTCTTATTTGTGATCTTAGGGAAAAACCTTTCAGCTTTCACCATTCAGTTTGATGTTAGCTGTGTGTTTGTCATATATAGCCTTTATTATGTTGAGGTATGTTTTTTCTCTACCTATTTTCTTGAGGGTTTTTATTATGATGAGATAGTGAATTTTGTCCAGTGCTTTTTCTGCATGAGCCGAAGGCATGCAGAAATGATCATATGGTTTTTATCCTCCATTTTGTTAATGTGATCTATCACATTGGTTGATTTGGATTTATTGAACCATCCTTATATCCCTGGAATAAATCTCACTTGATTATAGTGAATGAACCTTTTAATATATTGTTGAATGTGGTTTGCTAGTATTTTGTTGAGGATTTTTGCATCTACGTTCATCAGGGATATTGGTCTAATTATTATGTGTATGTGTGTGTGCGCGGTTTTTTTTTTGGAGTGTCTTTGTCTTCTTTTGGTATCAGGGTAATGCTGGCCTTATGGATTGTATCAGGGTAATGCTGGCCTTGTGGAATGCTGGACTTGTGGACAGCTTTTCTATTTCTTACACTTTTTGGAACAGTTTGAGAAAGATAGGTATTAAGTATCCTTTAAATGTTGATAGAATTCACATAAGCCATCTGGTCTGGAACTTTTTGATTATCCATTGAATTCTGTTATTAGTAATTAGTCTGTTCAGATTTTCTGTTTCTTCCTGATTCAGTCTTGGAAGATTTTATGTTTCTAAGAATTTATCCATTTATCCTAGGTTGTCCAGTTTGTTGGCATATAATTTTTATACTAATCTCTTAGAATCTTTTGTATTTTATGATACCAATTTTAACTACTGTTTCATTTTTGATTGAGTCCATTCTTTTTTTTTCTTGATTGGTCTGGCTAAAGGTTTATCAAATTTATCTTTGCACAGAACCAGGTCTTAATCTTATTGATATTTTATAGTGTCGTTGTTTTAAAGATATTATTTGAGGGCGCCTGGGTGGCTCACTTGGTTAAGCGACTGCCTTCGGCTCAGGTCACGATCCTGGAGCCCCGGGATCGAGTCCCACGTCGGGCTCCCTGCTCAGTGGGGAGTCTGCCTCTCCCTCTCTCGTGCTCTCTCTCTCTCATTCTCTCTCTCAAATAAAAAAAAAAAAAGATATTATTTGAGAGAGAGAGCACAAGCAGGGTGAGGGGCAGAGGGAGAAGCAGACTCCCCGCTGAGCAGGGAGCCTGATGCGGGGCTCAGTCCTGATCCTGAGACTCCAGGATCATGACCTGAGCGGAAGGCAGACGCTTAACCAACTGAGCCACCCAGGTGCCCCAGTTGTTGGTTTTTTTTGTGTGTGTGTGGTTTTTTTTTTTTTCTCTTTCATTTATTTCTACTCTAATTGTTGTTATTTTCTTCTTTCTAACTTTGGCTCTGTTCTTTTTTTTTTTTTTCTAGTTACTTTAGGTGTAAGGTCAGATTTTTTTTTAAAGATTTTTCTTGTTTCTTGAGGTAAGCCTGTATCATTATAAACTTCTTTCTTAGAACTGCTTTTGTTGCATCCCAGAGGTTTTGGGCCATTGGTTTCCATTTTGTCTCCAGGAATTTCTTGATTTAACCTTTAATTTCTTTATTGACCCACTGATTGTTTAGTAACATGTTTAGTCTCCATGTGTTTGTTTCTTCCAGTTTTTCTTTCCTATATAATTGATTTCTAGTTTCATCCCATTGTGGTCAGAAAAAATGTTTGCTATGATTTCAATCTTAAGTTTTACTGAGACTTGTTTTGTGGCCCTAACATGTAATCTATCCTGGAGAATCTGCCATTGGCACTTGAAAGAATGTGTTTCTGCTGTTTGGGGGTGGAACATTCTGTATATATCTGTTAAGTCCATCTGGTCTAATGTGTCATTCAAAGCCACTGATTCCTTACTGATATTCTGTCTGGATGATCTATCCACTGATGTTAAGTTGGATGTTAAAGTGTCCTATTGTATTATTGTTAATTTCTCCCTTCATGTCTGTTAGTATTTACTTTATATATTTAGGTGCTCCTATGTTGGGTCCTTAGATATTTACAATGGTTATAACTTCTTATTGGACTGATCCCTTTATCATTATGTAATGACCTTTTCTGTCTCCTTTCAGTCTTTGTTCTAAAGTCAGTTTTTCTCTGATATAAATATTGTTACCTGTTTTTTTCTTTTTGCTTCCATTTACATGAAATAGTTTTTTTTATCCCTTTATATTTTTTTTAAGCTTTAATCTGTTTATTCAACAAGATGTATCTTTAGGAGTTTAGAAACAGGTTGGACACCATTATTCTTTGTGATGAATGCAGATAGCCATTTAAATAAATTTCACTGTATTTTGTAACATTGTTTTATTGAGTGAACTCTTCTCACTATTTCTAAACTGTAAACAATAGGAAACTAAAGTATCAAAGGAAACACATCAGAGAGCATATATAACAGACAAAGACCTGTAAATATTCTTATACAAGAATCAATGCATATTTAAGGAAATCTGAATTTCTTATTAGGCAAATATTTTTGCATATGTTGCCTTCTCTTTTTGTGCCTTTATCTTTTGTTTGACTTTCAGCAGTTCTGCCTGGATAGCTTTATCTTTCGGTGCTATCTCTCCTGAGCTTTCTTAAGATCAGCCAATGTTTGATCATATTCTTTTAATCCTTGCCATCGTTGAGCTCTATGGTACAATGCTTTGGTATTGGATGGGTCTATTTCAAGAGCCTCCAAACAACTGTTGATTGCTTTGTGCCAATTTGACATGTTCAGTTTTATAAGAACCAATATTCAGCATGCAGCTTAAAGCTATAGGTTGTAGCTTCAATCTATCTGCTGGCTTGATAACAACCTTTGAACCTTCCACATATCTTAAAACTTTTGTGTATTTTTTAATGGCCATCTCCCAGTTCTGAGATCTGAAAAAAAAGTATTTCCAATATTTTTTATGGCTTCTGTTGTTAATAAAATTTTATTTACTTTTCCCAGGTTTTTCACCTTTCACTTCTGCATTTTCCAGTACTCTTGCCACACCCATTCCTTTAATTACTTGGCCAAACACCACGTTTCCCATCCATGTGACAAGTCAGCATGGTTGTGATAAAGATCTGAGAACCATTTGTATTGCAGCCTGCATTTGCCATGCTCAATAAAACTTCCTGATCATGCTGATAATAGAAATTTTCATCTTCAAAATTTTTTTACCATAAATACTTTCTCCACCTGTCCCATTTTGATTTGAGAAGTCTCCACCCTGAATCATAAATTTCTTAATAATTTGATGAAAAGGGCATCCTTGGAAATAGAGAGGTTTCCCAGTGGTGGGTCCAATGCCTTTTTCTCCTGTACAGAATGCATGAAAATTTTCTGCAGTTTTGGGTACAATATCTGCAAACAATTGTGAGACAATTCAGCCAACTTGCTCCCCTCCAATGTCCACATCAAAGAAGACTCTGGGGTTACTGGGGTTGGAGGGCTTAGTTTGGGGGGATGGGTGTGACATTTTGAATTGTAGATGTGCTTGGGAGTGAACAGAGAACCTTGTGGACGACAGGCAGCTCTTTTTTCATCCCTTTACTTTCAGTCTGTATGTATCTTTAGGTGTGAGGTGAGGTTTCACATAGGCAGCATATAGATGGGTCTTGTTTTTTAAATCCATTTGGTCACATATATCTTGAGTCCATTTATATTTAAAATAATTATTGATAAATATATACTGATTGCCATTTTGTTCATTGTTTTCTGGTTGTTTTGTAAATCTGTTTCTTTCTCTTTTGCTCTCCTACTTTGTGGGTTGATGGTTTCCTTTACAGTTATGGGTGGCTCCTGTATTTCCTTTCTCTTTATTTATTTATTTTTTTGTATCTGTTACAGGTTTTTGGTTTGTGGTTACCCTCTGGTTCATATATAACATCTTATGTGCATAGCAGTCTATGTTAAGTTGCTGGTCACTTAAGTTTGAACCCATTCTAAAAGCACCCAATTTTTACTGCCACCTCTACATTTTATCTATATGTCACACTTTACATCTTTTTACTTTGTGTATCTCTTGAATAATTTTTGTAGAGAAAATATCCTAGTTCATCTCCATACTGCCTTTATAAGTAATTATTATTTTTTCTATGTGTTTGCTTTTTCCTGTGAAATTTTTTCCTTTTGTAAATTTCTTCTAGTTATGGCCTTTTCTTCCCCAATTAAATAAACTTGTCAGGTAGGGTATTCTTTGCTGTAGGTATTTTGCTTTCAGCACTTTGAATATGTTGTGCCACTGTCTTCTGGCCTGAAAAGTTTCTGCTGATAAATCACGTGATAGCCTCAGGGAGTTTCCCTTGTATATAACTATTTTTCTTTTATTGCTTTTAAGTTTCTGTCTTTACATTTAATCTTAGTCATTTGAATTATTATGTGTCTTGGTGTGGACCTCACCGAATTCATCTTATTAGGGGTGGTCTGTTTCCTGGATCTGGATTTCTGTTTCCTTCTCCAGAATAGGGAAGATGGTAGCTATTATTTCTAAAGAAGGTTTTCTGCTCCTTTGTCTCACTCTTCTCCTCCTGGTACTCCTAGAATGGGAATGTTATTATGCTTGATGAGGTCACAGAGGTCTCTTTAACCTATCCATTTTTAATATTCTCTTGAGCTTTTATTTTAATTCCAATTAACATACAGTGTTTTGTTAGTTTCAGGTGTACATAGAGTGCTTAAACAATCGCATACATCACCAGGTGCTTCTCACAAGTACACTCCTTAATCTACATCACCTGTTTAACACATTTCCTGCCCCTCCCCCCCACCTCCCTTCTGGTAACCATCAGTTTGTTCTTTATAGTTAAGAGTTTGCTTATTAGTTTGAATCTTTTTCTTCCCTTTGCTTGTTTTTTTTCTTAAATTGCACATCAGTAAAATTATATGGTATTTGTCCTTCTCTGATTGATTTATTTCACTTAGCATAATACTTTCTAGCGCCATCCATGTTGTTGCAAATGGTAAGATTTCATTCATTTTCATGGCTGAATAATATTAAATTATACATATTATATATATAATATATATATTTATATATACATGTATAAATATATATGTATCTATCTCACATCTTTATCCATTCATCAATTGATGGACACTTGGGCTGTTTCCATATCTCTGGCTACTATAAATAATGCTGCTATAAACATAGGGGTACATGTATCCCCTTGAATTAGTGTTCTTGTATGCTTTGGGTATGAATAGTGTGATTGCTGGATCATAAGGTAGTTCTATTTTTAACATTTTGGGGAACTTTCATACTTTTTCCAAAGTAGCTACACCAGTTTGCATTCCCACCAACAGTGCAAGAGGGTTCCTTTTTCTCCACATCCTTGCCAACACCTGCTGTTTCCTGTGTTGTTGACTTTAGCCATTCTGACAGCTGTGGGGTGATATCATAGTTTTGATTTGTATTTCCCTGATGATGAGTGATGTTGAGCCAGTTTTTCATGTATCTATTAGCCATCTGGATGTCATCTTTGGATAAATGTCTAACCATGTCTCCTGCCCATTTTTTAACTGGATTATTTGTTTTTGAGGTGTTAGATTTTTATCAGTTCTTTATATATTTTGGATACTAACCCTTTATCAGATATGTCATTTGCAAATATCTTCTCCCATTCCATTGGTTACCTTTTAGTTTTGTTGTTTCCTTTGTTGTGCAGAGGCTTCTTATTTTGATGTAGTACCAATAGTTTATTTTTGCTTTTGTTTCCCTTGCCTCAGGAGACCTATCTAGAAAAAAGTTGCTATGGCCAATATCAGAGAAGTTACTGCCTGTGCTCTCTTCTAGGATTGTTATGGTTTCAGCCTTGCATTTGGATCTTTAATCCATTTTGAATTTATTTTTTAGTATGGTGTAAGAAACTGGTCCAGTTCATTCTTTTGCATGTGGTTGTCTAGTTTTCCCAGCACCATTTGTTGAAGAGACAGTCTTTTTCCCATTGGATCTTCTTTCCTGCTTCGTCAAAGATTAGTTGACCATAATGTTGAGGGTCCACTTCTGGAGTCTCTATTCTGTTCCATTGACCTATGTTTTTGTGCCAGTTTTGTGCCAGTGTCAAACTCTTTTGATGACTACAATTTTGTAACAGAACTGGAAGTCTGGAATTGTGACCTCTCCAGCCTTGCTTTTCTTTTTCAAGGTTGCTTTGGCTATTCGGGGAAACTTTTGTGGTTCCACACACATTTTAGGATTGTTCCAGCCCTGTGAAAAATGTTGGCATTTCAATAGGGATTGCATTAAATGTGTAGATTGCTTTGGGTAGCATAGACGTTTTAATAATATTTGTTCTTCCGGTCCATGAGCACAGAATGTCTCCATTTCTTTGTGTTATCTTCAATTTCTTTCATCAGTATTTTCTAGTTTTCAGAGTATAGGTTTGGTTAGGTTTATTCCTAGATGTCCTGGTGTTTTTGGTATGCTTGAAAATGGCATGATTGCTTGATTTCTCTTTCTGCTGCTTCATTATTGGTGTATAGAAATGCAACAGATTTCTGTACATTGATTTTGTATCATGTGACTTCAGTTCTAGCAGTTTTTTGGTGACGTCTTGGGTTTTCTATATATAGTATCATGTCATCTGCAAATAGTTAAAGCTTTACTACTTTGCTGATTTGGACGCTTCTTACTCCTTTTTGTTGTCTGATTGCTGTGGCTAGGACTTCCAATACTATGTTGAATAAAAGTAGTGAGAGTGGACATTCCTGTCTTGTTCCTAACCTTAGGGTAGGTCACTTTTCCCCCATTGAGGATGATATTAGCTGTGGGTTGTTCATATAGGGCCTTTATAATCTTGAGGTATGTTCCCTCTAAACCTACTTTGTTGTTGAGGGTTTTTTACCATGAATGGATGTAGTACTGTGCCAGATGTTTTTCCACATCTATTGAAATGATCATATGGTTCTTATCCTTTCTCTTACTGATGTGATGTATCACATTGATTTGCAAATATTGAACCATGCTTGCAACCCAGGAATGAATCCCACTTGATCGTGGTGAATGATTTTTTTAAGGTATGCATTTGGTTTGCTAATATTTTGTTGAGAATTTTAAAAAATATATTTATTTATTTGAGGTGAGGGGTAGGGGCAGAGGGAGAAAGAGTCTCAAGCAGACTATGCTGAACATGGATGCAGGGCTCAATCTCCTGACCCTGAGAACATGACCTAAGCTGAAACCAAGAGTTGGACACTTACCTGACTGAGCCACCCTGGTGCCCTTGTTGAGGATTTTTGCATTTATGTTCATCAGAGATAGTGGCCTATACTTCTCCTTTTGAGTGGTGTCTTTATCTGGTTTTGGTATCAGGGTAATGCTGGCCTCATAGAATGAATTTGGAAGTTTCCTCTCCTTTTCTATTTTTAGGAATAGTTTGAGAAGGATAGGTATTAAGTCTTCTTTAAATGTTTGGTAGGATTCACCTTTGAAGCCATCTGGTCCTGGACTTTTGTTTGGAAGTTTTTTTGTTTTGTTTTGTTTTTGTTTTTAAGATGTTATTTATTTATTTGACAGAGACACAGCAAGAGAGGGAACACAGGCAGGGGGAGTAAGAGAGGGAGAAGCAGGCTTCCTGCTGAGCAGGGAGCCCGATGTGGGGCTCAATCCCAGGACCCTGGGATCATGACCCAAGCCAAAGGCAGACGCTTAATGACTGAGCCACCGAGGCACCCCTGGAAGTTTTTTGATTACGGAATGAATTTCTTCGCTAGTTATTGGTCTTTTCCAACTTTCTATTTCTTCCTGTTGCAGTTTTGGTAGTTTGTTTCTAGGAATTTATCTATTTCTTCCAGGTTGTCTAATTTGTTGGCATATGTTTTTTTTTTATTATTCTTATGTTAATCCCCATACATTATATCATTAGTTTTAGATGTAGGGTTCCATGATTCATTGTTTGTGCATAACACCCAGTGCTCCATGCAGAATGTGCCCTCCTCAATACCCATCACCAGGCCAACCCATCCTCCCACCCCCCTCCCCTCTAGAACCCTCAGTTTGTTTTTCAGAGTCCATCATCTCTCATGGTTCATCTACCCCTCCGATTTCCCCTGCTTCATTCCTCCCCTCCTGCTACCTTCTTCTTCTTTTTTTTTTTCTTAACATATATTGCATTATTTGTTTCAGAGGTACAGATCTGAGATTCAACAGTCTTGCACAATTCACAGCGCTTACCAGAGCACATACCCTCCCCAGTGTCTATCACCCAGTCACCCCATCCCTCCCACCCCACCCCCCACTCCAGCAACACTCAGTTTGTTTCCTGCGATTAAGAATTCCTCATATCAGTGAGATCGTATGATACATGTCTTTCTCCTTTTGACTTATTTCGCTCAACATAATACCCTCCAGTTCCATCCACGTCGTTGCAAATGGCAGGAGTTCATTTTTTTTGGTGGCTGCATAATATTCCATTGTGTATATATACCACATCTTCTTTATCCATTCATCTGTCGATGGACATCTTGGCTCTTTCCACAGTTTGGCTATTGTGGACATTGCTGATATAAACATCGGGGTGCACGTACCCTTTCGGATCCCTACTTTTGTATCTTTGGGGTAAATACCCAGTAGTGCAATTGCTGGATCATATGGTAGCTCTATTTTCAACTTTTTGAGGAACCTCCATACAGTTTTCCAGAGTGGCTGCACCAGCTTGCATTCCCACCAACAGTGTAGGAGGGTTCCCCTTTCTCCGCATCCCCGCCAACATCTGTCGTTTCCTGACTTGTTAATTTTAGCCATTCTGACTGGTGTGAGGTGGTATCTCATTGGGGTTTTGATTGGATTTCCCTGATGCCGAGCGATATTGAGCACTTTTTCATGTGTCTGTTGGCCATTTGGATGTCTTCTTTGGAAAAATGTCTGTTCATATCTTCTGCCCATTTCTTGATTGGATTCTTTGTTCTTTGGATGTTGAGTTTGATGAGTTCTTTATAGATTTTGGATACTAGCCCTTTATCTGATATGTCATTTGCAAATATCTTCTCCCACTCTGTCAGTTGTCTTTTGATTTTGTTGACTGTTTCCTTTGCTTTGCAAAAGCTTTTTATCTTGATGAAGTCCCAATAGTTCATTCTTGCCCTTGCTTCCCTTGCCTTTGGCGATGTGTCTAGGAAGAAGTTGCTGCGGCTGAGGTCAAAGAGGTTGCTGCCTGTGTTCTCCTTTAGGATTTTGATGGACTCCTGTCTCACATTGAGGTCTTTCAACCATTTGAAGTATGTTTTTGTGTGTGGTGTAAGGAAATGGTCCAGTTTCATTCTTCTGCATGTGGCTATCCAATTTTCCCAACACCATTTGTTGAAGAGACTGTCTTTTTTCCATTGGACATTCTTTCCTGCTTTGTCAAAGATGAGTTGACCATAGAGTTGAGGGTCCATTTCTGGGCTCTCTATTCTGTTCCATTGATCTATATGTCTGTTTTTGTGCCAGTACCATGCTGTCTTGATGATGACAGCTTTGTAATAGAGCTGGAAGTCCAGAATTGTGATGCCGCCAGCTTTGCCCTTCTTTTTCAACATTCCTCTGGCTATGCGGGGTCTTTTCTGGTTCCATATAAATTTTAGGATTATTTGTTCCATTTCTTTGAAAAAAGTGGATGGTATTTTGATGGGGATTGCATTGAATGTGTAGATTGCTCTAGGTAGCATTGACATCTTCACAATATTTGTTCTTCCAATCCATGAGCATGGAACGTTTTTCCATTTCTTTGTGTCTTCCTCAATTTCTTTCATGAGTATTTTATAGTTTTCTGAGTACAGATCCTTTGTCTCTTTGGTTAGATTTATTCCTAGGTATCTTACGGTTTTGGGTGCAATTGTAAATGGGATCGACTCCTTAATTTCTCTTTCTTCTGTCTTGTTGGTGTATAGGAATGCCACTGACTTCTGTGCATTGATTTTATATCCTGCCACTTGACTGAATTCCTGTATGAGCTCTAGCAGTTTTGGGGTGGAGTCTTTGGGGTTTTCCACATAAAGTATCATATCATCTGCAAAGAGTGAGAGTTTGACTTCTTCTTTGCCAATTTGGATGCCTTTTATTTCTTTTTGTTGTCTGATTGCTGTGGCTAGGACTTCCAATACTATGCTGAATAGCAGTGGTGATAGTGGACATCCCTGCTGTGTTCCTGACCTTAGGGGGAAAGCTCTCAGTTTTTCCCCATTGAGAATGATATTCGCTGTAGGTTTTTCATAGATGGCCTTTATGATATTGAGGTATGTACCCTCTATGCCTATACTCTGAAGAGTTTTGAATCAAGAAAGGATGCTGTACTTTGTCAAATGCTTTTTCTGCATCTATTGAGAGGATCATATGATTCTTGTTCTTTCTTTTGTTAATGTATTGTATCACATTGATTTGCGGATGTTGAACCAACCTTGCAGCCCAGGGATAAATCCCACTTGGCCGTGGTGAATAATCCTTTTAATGTACTGTTGGATCCTATTGGCTAATATTTTGGTGAGAATTTTTGCATCCATGTTCATCAGGGATATTGGTCTGTAATTCTCCTTTTTGATGGGGTCTTTGTCTGGTTTTGGGATCAAGGTAATGCTGGCCTCATAAAATGAGTTTGGAAGTTTTCCTTCCATTTCTATTTTTTGGAACAGTTTCAGAAGAATAGGTATTAATTCTTCTTTAAATGTTTGGTAGAATTCCCCTGGGAAACCATCTGGCCCTGGGCTTTTTTTTGGGAGATTTTTGATGACTGCTTCAATTTCCTTAGTGGTTATAGGTCTGTTCAGGTTTTCTATTTCTTCCTGGTTCAGTTTTGGTAGT
Organism: Mirounga leonina; assembly: GCF_011800145.1. Lineage (NCBI taxonomy): Eukaryota > Metazoa > Chordata > Mammalia > Carnivora > Phocidae > Mirounga > Mirounga leonina. Next base: position 9,388,457 of record NW_023270453.1, read on the forward strand.
TGATACATCTCTAGGAATGCATCCATTTCTTCCAGGTTATCTAATTTGCTGGCATAGAGTTGCTCATAATATGTTCTTATAATTGTTTGTATTTCTTTGGTGTTGGTTGTGATCTCTCCTCTTTCATTCATGATTTTGTTGATTTGGGTCATTTCTCTTTTCTTTTTGATAAGTCTGGCCAGGGGTTTATCAATCTTGTTAATTCTTTCAAAGAACCAGCTCCTAGTTTCATTGATCTGTTCTACTGTTAGTTTCTATTTCATTGATTTCTGCTCTGATCTTTATTATTTCTCTTCTCCTGCTGGGTTTAGGCTTTATTTGCTGTTTTTTCTCCAGCTCCTTTAGGTGGAGGGTTAGGTTGTGTACTTGAGACCTTTCTTGTTTCTTGAGAAAGGCTTGTATTGCTATATACTTTCCTCTTAGGACTGCCTTTGCTGCATCCCAAAGATTTTGAATAGTTGTGTTTTCATTTTCATTGGTTTCCATGTATTTTTTTAATTCTTCTTTAATTTCCTGGTTGACCCATTCATTCTTCAGTAGGATGTTCTTTAGCCTCCATGTATTTGAGTTCTTTCTGACTTTCCTCTTGTGATTGAGTGCTAGTTTCAAAGCATTGTGGTCTGAAAATAGGCAGGGAATGATCCCAATCTTTTGGTACTGGTTGAGACCTGATTTATGACCTAGGATGTGATCTATTCTGGAGAATGTTCCATGGGGACTAGAGAAGAATGTGTATTCCGTTGCTTTGGGATGGAATGTTCTGAATATGTCTGTGAAGTCCATTTGGTCCAGTGTGTCATTTAAAGTCTTTATTTCCTTGTTGATCTTTTGCTTAGACGATCTGTCCATTTCAGTGAGGGGGGTGTTAAAGTCCCCCACTATTATTGTATTGTTGTCAATGTGTTTCTTTGCTTTTGTTATTAATTGCCTTATATAATTGGCTGCTCCCATGTTAGGGGCATAGATATTTACAATTGTTAGATCTTCTTGTCGGATAGACCCTTTAAGTAGGATATAATGTCCTTCCTCATCTCTTATTACAGTCTTTGGTTTAAAATCTAATTTGTCTGATATAAGGATTGCCACCCCAGCTTTCTTTTGGTGTCCATTAGCATGGTAAATGGTTTTCCACCCCCTCACCTTCAATCTGGGGGTGTCTTTGGTTCTAAAATGAGTCTCTTGCAGACAGCATATCAATGGGTCTTGTTTTTTAATCCAGTCTGATAGCCTGTGTCTTTTGATTGGGGCATTTAGCCCATTTACATTCAGGGTAACTATTGAAAGATAGGAATTTAGTGCCATTGTATTGCCTGTAAGGTGACTGTTACCGTATATTGTCTGTGTTCCTTTATGGTCTATGTTGCTTTTAGGGTCTCTCTTTGCTTAGAGGACCCCTTTCAAGATTTCTTGTAGGGCTGGTTTTGTGTTTGCAAATTCCTTTAGTTTTTGTTTGTCCTGGAAGCTTTTTATCTCTCCTTCAATTTTCAATGGCAGCCTAGCTGGATATAGTATTCTTGGCTGCATATTTTTCTCATTTAGTGCTCTGAATATATCCTGCCAGTCCTTTCTGGCCTGCCAGGTCTCTGTGGATAGGTCTGTTGCCAATCTAATGTTTCTACCATTGTAGGTTACATATCTCTTCTCCTGAGCTGCTTTCAGGATTTTCTCTTTGTCTATGAGACTCGTAAGTTTTACTATTAGATGTCGGGGTGTTGACCTATTTTTATTGATTTTGAGAGGGGTTCTCTGTGCTTCCTGGATTTTGATGCCTGTTTCCTTCCCCAAATTAGGGAAGTTCTCTGCTATAATTTGCTCCGTTATACCTTCTGCCCCTCTCTCTCTTTCTTCTTCTGGGATCCCAATTATTCTAATGTTGTTTCATCTTATGGTATCGCTTATCTCTCGAATTCTGCCCTCATGATCCAGTAGTTGTTTATCTCTCTTTTTCTCAGCTTCTTTATTTTCCATCATTTGGTCTTCTATATTACTGATTCTCTCTTCTGCCTCATTTACCCTAGCAGTTAGCGCCCCCATTTTTTATTGCACCTCATTTATAGCCTTTTTGATTTCTACTTGGTTAGATTTTAGCTCTTTTACTTCTCCAGAAAGGGTTTCTCTAATAACTTCCATATATTTTTCAAGCCCAGCTAGTATCTTTAAAGTGATGATTCTGAGCTCTAGATCCGACATCGTACTAATGTCCGTATTGAGTAGGTCCCTGGCAGTTGGTACTACCTCTTGTTCTTTTTGTTGAGGTGATTTTTTCCGTCTTGTCATTTTGTGCAGAGGAGAATAGATTAATGAGAGAACAAAATGCTAGCAGAGTAACCACGTCCCCAGAAAATATACTCTAAACAAATCAGAAAAGACCTGAAGCAGTGGAAGAAGAAACAGAAAGAGAGAAAAAAGAAAAAGAACAAAAAGATAAAGATAAAAACAAACAAAACAAAACAATGACAACAAAAAAAACCAGAATGTGATCAAATATGATCAGGCTGGTATATAGATCAGTGCCACACACTAGATTTGGGGTATATTTTGGTCTTTTAGAAGAAAGTGCCTCCCAAAATTTTAAAGAAAGAAAAACTTATATATGTACAAAAATAAGGGTTGATATGATGAAGGGATGGAATATGACTGTAAAGATGGAAATTATAAAAAAATTTATAAAAGGAATTGATAAGAAGTTGTTTGAAAAAAGAAAGAAGAGGATTTAAAAAAGAAAAAAGAAAAAAAAGAGAGAGAATGTGATCAGGCAGGGGAGTAGAAAAAACCATATACTAGAGATTTAGGGTATATTTTAATCTGTTAGAAGAAACTATCTCAAAATTTTAAAGAGAGAACAGCTTATATATATATATGCCAAAAATACGGGTAACTACTATGAAGGGATAGAATATGACTCTAAAAATGAAAAATAAAAATGTTTTTTTTTTTAAAAAGGGATTGATAAGATGTTGGTTGAAAAAGGGAAAAAGAAAAATTAAAAAAAAAAAAACAGTTAAAAAAAATTAACTTTGAAAGACTAAGGAATCATGGTAAAAAAGCCGTGAATTCTATGTGCAGTATTCCCCTAGCGCTGGAGTTCTGCCGTTCTCATTGATCAGTAAACTTGGTCTTGGCTGGCTGTTCTCGCTGATCTTCTGGGGAGGGGCCTGTTGCCGTGGTTTCCAAATGTCTCTGCCGGAGGCGGAATTGCCCCGCCCTTGCCCCCTCCCGGCTAAGTAATCTGCTCGGGTTTGCTCTCCGGGGCTTTTGTTCCCTGCGAGCTTTCCGTACAGCTTTGGAGGCGGAGAGTGAAGATGGCGGCCTCCCAATCTCCGCCCCGGAGGAGCCGAGAACTCGGGGCCCCGCTCCTCAGTGAGCCCCCAGAGAAAAGCTGTCAGTCACTCCCGTCTCCCCGGTCTCCGGCCGCACTCCGTGCTCGCCCGGCCTGTGACCGCGCGTTTCTATCTCTGGCACCCGACCCCGGGTGGAGTCTCCAAACCCAGCAGATCCCTGCGGTGCACTCCCGCGCGGCTCCTCCCGGGGGAGGAAGGTGAGTCTCCCCGGATCTGCCGCTTGTTGGGTCCCTGCTGGAGGAGCAGGGGCCCGACTGGGCCGTGGATCACGGTCAATGGCAACCCCGAGCTGAGAGCCCGCGCCTGGGCTCTGCCTCTGCAGCCGGCTTCCCTGCTCTGTTACCTGGGAGCTCTGCCACACTCAGGCACCCCCGGTCTTTCTGTGACCCCGAGGGTCCTGAGACCACACTAGAGTGATGTCCCTCAGTGGAGCAGACTTTTAAAAGTTCCGATTCTGTGCTCCGCGGCTCTATCACTTGCCAGAAGCGGCCGACGGAGGCCCCTCCCCCGCCGTCTATCCTCCCGAATATCGCCTCGGATTCACTTCTCCGCACGTCCTACCTTCCAGATAGTGGTGGCTTTTCTGATGAGAGAGTTGTTGCTCTTCTTTTCTTCGATCTCCTGTTGGGTTTCTAGGTGTTCAGAATGGTTTGATCCCTATCCAGCTGAATTCCTGAGACGAGACGAAATCCAGGTCTCCTACTCCTCCGCCATCTTGCTCCGCCCCCCTGGCATATGGTTTTTTATAATAACCTCTTGCAATTGTATTTCTGTGGCATTGGTTATTACTCCTCTTATTTGTGATTTTATTGAGTCCTTTCTATTTTTTTTCCTGATAAGTCAGACTAGAAGTTTATCAATTTTATTGGTCTGTTCTATTGTTTTGTTAGTTTCTGTAAAATTTATTTCTGCTCTAATCTTTATTATTTCCTCTCTTCTGTTCAGTTTAGGCTTTGTTGTTCTTTTCCTAGTTCCTTTAAGTGTATGGTTAGGTGGTTTGAGATTTTTCTTCTTGAGATAGGCCTGTATTGCTATAAACTTCCCTCTTTGCACAACTTTTGCTGCATCCCAAGGATTTTGAACCGTTTGTTTCTGTTTTCATTTGTTTCCATGTACTTTGTCTTCTGTTATTTCCTTGTTGACCCATTCATTGTTTAGTAGCATGTATTTGTGGTCTTTCTAGATTTTTTTCATGCAGTTGAATTCTAGTTTCATAGCATTGTGGTCAAAAAAGATGCTTCATATAACTTCAGTATTCTTGAATTTGTTGAGGGTTGTTTGTGGGCTAATATGTGATCTCTTCTGGAGAATGTTCCCTGTGCACTTGAAAAAGTGTATTCTGTTTTAGGTTGGACTGTTCTGAATATATCTAAGTCCATCTGGTCCAGTGTGTCATTCAAAGCCATTGTTTTCTTATTTTATTTTGTTTTGTTTTGTTAGTCACCATACAATACATCATTAGTTTTTGTTGTAGTGATCCATGATTCATTGTTTTCGTATAACACCCAGTGCTCCAGGCAGTACGTGCCCTCCTTCATACCCATCACCAGGCTAACCCATCGCCTATCCCCCTCCCCTCTAAAACCCTCAGTTTGTTTCTGAGTCTGTAGTCTCTCATGGTTCATCTCTCCCTCCGATTCCCCCCCCCATTTTTCCCTACCTTCTCCTAATGTCCTCCATGCTATTCCTTATGTTCCACAAATAAGTGAAACCATATGATAATTGACTTTTTCTGCTTGACTTACTTCACTTAGCATAATCTCCTCCAGTCCCATCCATGTTGATGTAAAAGTTGGGTATTCATCCTTTCTGATGGCTGAGTAATATTTCATTGTATATATGGACCACATCTTCTTTATCCATTCATCTGTTGAAGGGCATCTTGGCTCCTCCCACAGTTTGGCTATTGCGGACATGGCTGCTATGAACACTGGGGTGCATATGGCCCTTCTTTTCACTACATCTGTGTCTTTGGGGTAAATACCCAGTAGTGCAATTGCTGGGTCATAGGGTAGCTCTGTTTTTAATTTTTTGAGGCACCTCCACACTGTTTTCCAAAGTGGCTGTACCAACTTGCATTCCAACCAACAGTGAAAGAGGGTTCCCCTTTCTCCACAATCTCTCCAACATTTGTTGTTTCTTGCCTTGTCAATTTTTGCCATTCTATCTGGTGTTAGGTGGTATCTCAATGTGGTTTTGATTTGAATTTCCCTGATGGCTAATGATGATGAACATTGTTTCATGTGTCTGTTAGCCATTTGTATGTCTTCTTCAGAGAAGTGTCTGTTCATGTCTTCTGCCCATTTTTTGATTTGATTATTTGTTTTTTTGGGTGTTGAGTTTAAGTTCTTTATAGATCTTGGGAATCAGTGCTTTGTCTGTAGTGTCATTTGCAAATATCTTCTCCCATTCTGTGGGTTGCCTCTTTGTTTTGTTGACTGTTTCCTTTGCTGTGCAGAAGATTTTTATCTTGATGAAGTCCCAAAAGTTCATTTTTGCTTTTGTTTCTGTAGCCTTTGGAGATGTATCTTGAAAGAAATTGCTGTGGCCGATGTCAAAGAGGTTACTGCCTATGTTCTCCTCTAGGATTTTGATGGATCCTTGTCTCACATTGAGGTCTTTCATCCATTTTGAGTTTATCTTTGTGTAGGGTGTTAGAGAATGGTCGAGTTTCATTCTTCTGTATATATTCTGTATTCATTCTGTATATAGCTGTCCAATTTTCCCAGCACCATTTATTGAAGAGACTGTTTTTTTTCTATTGCATGTTTTTTCCTGCTTTGTCGAAGATTATTTGACCATAGAGTTGAGGCTCCATATCTGGGCTCTCTATTCTGTTCTATTGGTATATATATCTGTTTTTGTGCCAGTACCATGCTGTCTTGGTGATCACTGCTTTGTAATATAGCTTGAAATCAGGCAACATGATGCCCTCAGCTTTGTTTTTTCTCTTTCAACATTTCCTTGGCGATTCGGGGTCTTTTCTGATTCCATACAAATTTTAGGATTATTTGTTCCAGCACTTTGAAAAATGTCATTGGAATTTTGATCGGGATGGCATTGAAGGTATAGATTGCTCTGTGTATCATAGACATTTTAACAATGTTTATTCTTCCGATCCATGAGCATGGAATGTTTTTCCATCTTTTTGTGTCTTCTTCAATTTCTTTCATGAGTGTTCTGTAGTTCCTAGAGTATAGATCATTTACCTCTTTGGTTAGGTTTATTCCGAGGTATCTTATGGTTTTTGGTGCTAATGTAAATGGAATTGTTTCTCTAATTTCTCTTTCTACAGTTGCGTTGTTACTGTATAAGAAAGCAACTGGTTTCTGTGCATTGATTTTGTATCTTGCCACATTACTGAATTGCTGTATGAGTTCTAGTAATTTGGGGGTAGAGTCTTTTAGGTTTTCCACATAAAGTATCATGTCATCTGCAAAGAGAGAGAGTTTGACTTCTTCTTTGCCAATTTGAATACATTTTCTTTTTGTTGTCTGATTGCTTTTGCTAGGACTTCTAGTACTATGTTGAACAATAGTGGCAAGAGTAGGCATCCTTGACCTGTTCCTGATCTTAAGGGAAAGGAAAAGCCATTGTTTTCTTATTGATCTACTGTTTAGATGATCTATTGATTTAAGTGGGGTATTAAGGTCCCCTACTATTATTGTGTTATTATCAATTGGTGCCTTTGTTATTAACTGTTTTTATGTATTTGAGTGCTACCATGTTTGGTGCATAAATATTTACAATTATTATTTCTTGTTGGATTGTCCCCTTTATTATTATATAATGTCCTTCTTTGTTTCTTATTACAGTCATTGTTTTAAAGTCTGTTTTGTCATCTGAAACTAATGGTGTACTGTATGTTGGCTAATTGAATTTAAATTTAAAAAATCACACAAAATAGTCTATTTTGTCTGATACAAGATCTGCTAGCCTGGCTTTCTTTTGACATCCATTTGCCTGATAAATATTTCTCCATCCCCTCACTTTCAATATACAGGTAGCTTTAGGTCTAAAATGAGTCCCTTGTAGACAGCATGTAGATGGGTCTTTTATTTTTTTATCCATTCTGTCACCCTTTGTCTTTTAATTGGAGCATTTAGTCCTTTTACATCCAAAGTAATTATTGATAGATCCGTATTTATGGCCATTACTTGTTTTGTGGTTGTTTCTGAAGATTTTCTCTCATCCTTTCTTGTTTTCATTAGTTATAGAGCAGGATATTTTCTTTATTCTTTGCATATTTATTAGTGTTTTAAAAAATTCACTTATTTTTGAGGGGGGGGGGGGGGAGGGGGGGGGGGGGGCAGAGGGGGAGAGAGAATTTCAAGCGGATTCCCTGCTGAATGAGGAGCCTGACTAGAGGTTTGATCTCACAACCCCGAGTTCATGACCTGAGTCAAAACCAAGATTCACATGCTCAACTGACTAAGCCCCTTATTAGTGGTTTTTGGTTTGTGGTTGCCATTAGGTTTTTATATTTCTGTACATAGCAATCTATATTAAGGTGAGGGTTGTTTAAGTTTGAACCCGTTGTTTATTCCTCTCCATGTTTTTGGTATGTGGCTTCGTATTTTACCACCATTTATTTTGTGAGTACCTTGATTTTTTTTACAGAAATACTCATCCCCCCCCCCTTTTGTGTTTCCTACCTTCATACTATCACTTTTGGTTTTCCTTTCCACTCAAAGAATCCCCCTTAATATTTCTTGCAGGACTGATTTAGTGGTCATGAACTCCTTTAGTTTTTGTCTGGAAAGCTCTTAATCTCTTCTTCTATTCTGTGTTATATCCTTGCTGGATAGGGTATTCTTGACTGCAGATTTTTCCCATTCAGCACATTGAATATATCATGCCACTCCCTTGTGCTTTGAAAGTTTCTGCTGCAAAATCCTCTGCTAGCCTTAGGGGGTTTCTCTTGTGTGTTACTTCATCTTTTGCTGCTTTTAATATTTTTTGTCACTATATTTTGCCATTTTAATTACAGTATGTTTTGGTATGGAACTGCTTTTGTTCATTTTGTCGGGGGTAGGGGAGTTCTGTGTGCCTCTAGATCTGGATATCTGATTCCTTCCCCAGATAAGGGAAGTTTTCAGCTATTATTTCTTCAAATAAATTCTCCAGCTCCTTTTCTCCCTCTTCTTTGGGGACTTCTATAATGCGGATGTTATTACATTTGATGGAGTCAGTCACTGAGTTGCCTGAGTATTCTCATTTTACATAATTCTTTTATCTCTTTTGTTCAGCTTGATTACTTTCCATTATTCTGTTTTCTTGGTCATTAATTTATTTCTCTGCTTCTTCCAGTCTGCTATTCTTTCCACCAAGCATGTTTCTCATTTTGTTGATTAACTCTTTTATCTCTGCTGTTATTTCTTATCTCTGTGTTAATTGGTCTCAGTGATGCCTTCCACTCTTTTCTCAAGCCCTGTGAGTATCTTATTGATCATTACTTTAAAGTCTCTATCAGGCATATTACTTAGATCTGTTTCACATAGGTCTCTGGTTGTGGTCCTGTCCTAGTCTTTCATTTGGGACAAATTCCTCTGTCTTCTCATTTTGTCTAAGTCTTTGTGCCTGCTTCTTTGTCATAAAAGTCAGCTACCTCTCCTGTTCTTGAGGGTAATGGCTTTATGAAGAAGAAATCCTGTAGTGCCCTGCTGTATAGTGTCCCTTGTTTCTCAGGGCCTGGCACTTTAGGGAGTATCTCCAGTGTGTGCTGTGTGCACTCTATTTAGTCCTTGCTCTTTTATCCTTCAGGCCAGCCATCTTCAGAGGCTCTATTTGTGGGCAGTGTTTGGTCCCTAGCCTGAATGTGGCAATTTTTAACTAGCTGTGTTCTGGTCTGCTTGTGAAATGAAATCTGTCCCCACCACTGCCAGAACTGAGGTCCTGCAAAGCTCCTGGGTCAGGAGACATGGAGTAGGGTAAGGGTTTGGGTTGATCTTCTGGGGCCTAGGGCCTGCCATGCTGGGACTAAAGCAGTCATGACTGGGAAGGGCACTTCCACTGGAGTGGGTTGGGGGGAGACTTGGTGTAAGGAAATTAGGCAGCTCATGTCTGCTCTACACTGATTCCTGCAGGTGGTCCTGTGGTTATGCTGAGGGGCCGGGGAGGGAAACAGCATCTGCCAGTTCCTTTGTTCCTTGGGAGGGGTCTCTCCATGAATGCTGCTTCTCTGGGACATACTTCAGAGATGCATAAATAACCTCCCCACTGTGTTCCCAGATGGTCTTCAGATCAGTTTCCATGCTGTATGTTGTGGGCTGTTTGCCCTTCCTTCTCTCCAAGAGCATAGTTATATAGTTGTATTCTTGGGATGGGGCAAGCTTAGGGTCCTCTTATTCTGCTGCCATCTTCCCTTCTCCTTTTATATACTTTTATCTTTTGGCTGCCCAGCTTGATTGCTTTCCATTACTCTGTCTTCCAGCAAGTTGGCCCATTCTTCTGCATCCTCTAATCTGTTGTTGATTCCCTCTAGTGTACTTTTCATTTCCGTTAATGTATTCTTTGGCTCTGTTTTATATTGTCTCTTTGTTGAAGTTCTCACTGAGTTTATCCACTCTTCCCTCAAGTCCAGTGAGTATCTTTATGACCATCACTTTGAACTTTTTATCAACCATATTGTTTCTTTTAGCTCTTTTACTGTGATTTTGTCTTGTTTTTTTCATTTGAGATCTTTGCCTCTGTCTCCTCATTTTGTCTAACTCTCTTTGTTTGTTTTTATGTATTAAGTAGGCCAACTAAGTTTTTGAAAGTAGTGACTTTATGTATATGGGATCCTATAGTGCCCTGTGGTCCAGGTCCCTCTGGTCACTAGAACCAGGTACTCCAGGGGTGTCCCCTGTGTGGGCTGTGTATGCTCTCTGGTTGTAGCTGAACCATGATTGATGTGAGCATGCTTATAAGTGGAGCTGGCCCTCAGCTCAGCTCGCTGCAATGACCCACTTTATGTGCCATGGGCACACTGGTGTACGTCTCACTCCCTATGTGCAATTTAGAGGCTGACTGGTGGGTGGGGTTGGCACTTAACCAACCTGGGTGTCTGCACTTACCACTAGGACAGCTGTGAGTGTACTGATGAGTAGGGCTTGCTCCCTGCACAGTCAGTGAGAGGCTTGGCTGCAGGAGCTGTGGGCATATTGGTGTGTGGTGTTAGCTACCCCCCACCTCAGGGCTGGAGTCACTTTGGAGAGGTTCCAGTCCCATGCTGGCTGCCTGCTGGGTATGGTGGGGCAGGAGCCATTTTGGAGGACTGACTGCTGGGGTGGGGTTTGCAGTGACAGCCAGTGTTAACACTCTCCAAGTGTCAGGCTGTCTAGGCTGGGGAGGGCAAGAAAAACAGTACCTGTCAGCACTTTTGTTCCTGGAGAAATCTCCTGCAGATGGCTGCACTTCTGGCATCTGGTTAGTCAACAAATCTTTTCCACATACACCCTAGGTGCTTTTCAAACTGTGTTTGGGCTGAGTTAGTTGGAATGCTGGCTGTTTAAGGGTGGGAACTCAGTTTCCTATCACCCTTAGGTGCCCTTAGAGTTAAGAACCACTGACTTTCAATGCCAGACCTTATGGGGACTTGTTTTCCTAGTGTGAGTCCCTAGGCCAGAGGGTTAGTGCCCCGTGTGATCCCCTCTCTTTTCCATGTTTGTGATATTTCTTACTTTTGTGGTTGGTTGCACCAGAGGTTTAGTTCCTGACTGCATTTCTACCCCTTCTTACCCTTTTCTGTGTGGCCTTCTCTCTATAACTAGCTGTGGAGGATCTGCTCTACCTGTTTTCAGGGAGAGTTACAATACATGTAGTTGTGTCTGTGGGACAAGTTGAGCTCAGGATCCTCATACTCCACCATCTAGCCAGTCTACCCTAGGTGGTTTGTTCATTTTGTTCATGGTTCTTCTGTGCAGAAGCTTTTTAGTTTGATGGAGTCCCACTTATTTACTTTTGGTTTTGTTGCTTTTTTGTTTTGGTGTTAAATCCAAATATTCATTGCCAAGACCAGTGCCTAGGAGCTTACCCTTTATGTGTTCTTTTAGGAGTTTTATGTTTTTCAGGTCTTCCATTCAAGTATTTTAATTCATTTTGAGTGAATTTTTTTGTATGGTGTAAGATGGGGGTCCAGTTTTCTCAGCACCCTTTATCAAAGAAACTATCTTCTCCCCATTGTATATTCTTCTCTCCCTGTTGTAAATTAATTGATTGTATATGCATGGGTTTGTTTCTGGACTCTGTTTTATTGATCTGAGTCTGTTTTTATGCAAGTATCATACTATTTGATTACTGTGGTTTTGTGATATAGTATGAAATTAGGAAGTGTGTTGTCTCATCTTTGTTGCTCAGAATTGCTTTGGTTATTCAGGGACTTTTGTGGTTACATACAGACTTTATGATTATTCCATTTCTGTGAAAAATTCCATTAGAATTTAGATAGGGATTGTATTTAATTTTAGTTTTTCGGTGTACAGGTCTTCTACCTCTTTGGTTAAATTTATTCCTAGATTTTATATACGCTGGTGCAGTTGTAAATGGGTTTTCTTAATTTCTATTTCTGATAGTTTATTAAATAAAGTATAGAAACACAGCTGATTTTAATATATTTATCTCCTGCAATTTTACAGAACTTTTTTACTCTAACAGTTTTTTTGCAGAGTTTTAGGGTTTTCTAAATGTAATATGTCCTTTGTAAATAGAGACAGTTTTACTTTTTCTACTCCAATTTGAATACCTCTTCTTTTTGTCTAATTGCTGTAGCTTGGATTTAAAATTGGTGAGAGTAGAGTAGGCATCCCTGTCTTGTTATTCATCTTAGGGGGAAATCTTTTAGCATTTCACCACTGAGTATGATGTTAGCTGTGAGCTTCTCATGTATGGCCTTTATTATGTTAAGGTACAGTCCTTCTATAACACTGAGACTTTTCATCATGAAGGATGTTAAATTTTGTCAATTTCTTGTTCTGCATGGATTGAGATGATCATATGGTTTTTATCCTTCATTTTGTTAATGTGGTGTATCACACTGATAGATTTACAGATGTTGAACCACTTTTGCATCCTTGAAATAAATCCTATTTGATTGTGGTGTATGATCTTATGTTTAATTTCATTTGCTAATAATTTGTTGAGGGTTTTTTCCTGTATGTTCAGCCGGGATATTGACCTATAATTTGTTTTCTGTAGTGACCTTGTCAGATTTTGGTATCAAGATAATTGATAGTCTTATAAAATGAATTTGCAAGGTTTGCACAAGGAGTGGTATTAATATTTCTTTAAATGCTTGGTAGAATTCATCACTGAAGCATTCTGGTTCTGGACTTTTTTGGGCAGGTTTTTGATTTACAGATGACTGATTCAATCTCTTTACTAGTAATCTGTTCAGATTTTCTTTTTCTTTCTTTCTTTTTTTTTTTTAAAGATTTTATTGATTTATTTGACAGAGAGAGACACAGCAAGAGAGGGAACACAAGCAGGGGGAGTGGGAGAGGGAGAAGGAGAAACAGGCTTCCCGCCGAACAGGGAGCCCGATGCGGGGCTCGATCCCAGGACCCTGGGATCATGACCTGAGCCGAAGGCAGATGCTTAACGACTGAGCCACCCAGGTGCCCCCAGATTTTCTATTTATTCATGAATCACTCTTGGTAGGTTTTATGTTTCTGGGAATTTATCCTTTTTTTTTTAATTGTCCAGTTTCTGTGGTAAATGTTGTAACTTCTCTTTGATTTCTGGTCTAGTCTGTTTGTTTCAGTAATCTTTTTTGTTTTCTTTTTATTCTCCATTTTTTTCTGGTCTGATCTGTATTATTTCCTTCCTTTCCTAGTTCCTTGAAGTGTAAAGGTTGTTTATTTGAATTTCTTGTTTCTCAGATTTTACTGCATTCTGTAAGTTTTGGTATGTTGTATTTTTTTGTTTTTTGTTTTAATTTTTTAAATTAACATGTAAAGTATTATTTGTTTCAGGGGTACAGGTCTGTGATTCATCAGTCTTACACAATTCACAGCGCTCACCATAGTACCTACCCTCCCAAATGTCCATCACCCAGCCACACCATCCCTCCCACCCCCCTCCACTCCAGCAACCCTCAGTTTGTTTCCTGAGTTAAGAGTCTCTTAATGGTTTATCTCCCTCTCCAGTTTCATCTTGTTTCATTTTTCCCTCCCTTCCCCTATGATCCTCTGTCTTGTGTCTCAAATTCCTCATATCAGTGAGATCATATGATACTTGTCTTTCTCTGATTGACTTATTTCGCTTAGCATAATACCCTCTAGTTCCATCCACATCGTTGCAAATGGCAGGAGTTCATTTTTTTTTGGTGGCTGCATAATATTCCATTGTATATATATATACACCACATCTTCTTTATCCATTCATCTGTTGATAGACATCTTGGCTCTTTCCATAGTTTGGCTATTGTGGACATTGCTGCTATAAACATCGGGGTGCATGTGCCCCTTCGGATCACTACGTTTGTATCTTTGGGGTAAATACCCAGTAGTGCAATTGCTGGGTCATAGGGTAGCTCTATTTTCAAATTTTGAGGAACCTCCCTACTGTTTTCCAGAGTGGCTGTACCAGCTTGCATTCCCACCAACAGTGTAGGAGGGTTCCCCTTTCTCCGCATCCTCGCCAGCATCTGTCGTTTCCTGACTTGTTAATTTTAGCCATTCTGACTGGTGTGAGGTGATATCTCATTGAGGGTTTGATTTGGATTTCCCTGATGCTGAGTGATGTTGAGCACTTTTTCACGTGTCTGTTGGCCATCTGGATGTCTTCTTTGCAGAAATGTCTGTTCATGTCTTCTGCCCATTTCTTGATTGGATTCTTTGTTCTTTGAATGTTGAGTTTGATAAGTTCTTTATAGATTTTGGATACTAGCCCTTTATCTGATATGTCATTTGCAAATATCTTCTCCCATTCTGTCAGTTGTCTTTTGATTTTGTTGACTGTTTCCTTTGCTTTGCAAAAGCTTTTTATCTTGATGAAGTCCCAATAGTTCATTCTTGCCCTTGCTTCCCTTGCCTTTGGCGATGTGTCTAGGAAGAAGTTGCTGCGGCTGAGGTCGAAGAGGTTGCTGCCTGTGTTCTCCTTTAGGATTTTGATGGACTCCTGTCTCACATTTAGGTCTTTCATCCATCCAATAAATAAATAAAATCTTTAAAAAAAAAAAAAAAAGGTCTTTCATCCATTTTGAGTCTCTTTTTGTGTGTGGTGTAAGGAAATGGTCCAGTTTCATTCTTCTGCATGTGGCTGTCCAATTTTCCCAACACCACTTGTTGAAGAGACTGTCTTTTTTCCATTGGACATTCTTTCCTGCTTTGTTGAAGATTACTTGACTGTAGAGTAGAGAGTCCATTTCTGGGCTCTCTATTCTGTTCCATTGATCTATGTGTCTGTTTTGTGCCAGTACCATACTGTCTTGATGATTACAGCTTTGTAAGAGAGCCTGAAGTCCGGAATTGTGATGCCACCAGGTTTGTTTTCTTTTTCAACATTCCTCTGGCTATTCTTTTCTGGTTCCATACAAATTTTAGGATTATTTATTCCATTTCTTTGAAAAAAAGTTGATGGTATTTTGATAGGGATTGCATTAAATATGTAGATTGCTCTAGGTAGCATTGACATCTTCACAATATTTGTTCTTCCAATCCATGAGCATGGATTTCTTTGTGTCTTCCTCAATTTCTTTCATGAGTATTCTATAGTTTTCTGAGTATAGATTCTTTGCCTCTTTGGTTAGATTTATTCCTAGGTATCTCTTGGTTTTGGGTGCAATTGTAAATGGGATTGACCCCTTAATTTCTCTTTCTTCTCTCTTATTGTTGGTGTATAGAAATGCAACTGATTTCTGTGCATTGATTTTATATCCTACCAATTTACTGAATTCCTGTATGGGGTCTAGCAGTTTTGGGGTGGAGTCTTTTGGGTTTTCCACATAAAGTATCATATCATCTGCAAAAAGTGAGAGTTTCACTTCTTCTTTGCTGATTTGGATGCCTTTTATTTCTTTTTGTTGTCTGATTGCTGAAGCTAGGACTTCTAGTACTATGTTGAACAGCAGTGGTGATAGTGGACATCCCTGCCGTGTTCCTGACCTTAGGGGGAAAAGCGCTCAGTTTTTCCCTATTGAATATGATATTTGCTGTGGGTTTTTCAGAGATGGTTTTTATGATATTGAGGTATGTACCCTCTATATCTACACTGTGAAGAGTTTGAATCAAGAAAGGATGCTGTACTTTGTCAAATGCTTTTTCTGCTGTTTTGATTACTTGTTTGACCCACTGGTCAGGAGCATGTTTAATCTCCACATATTTGTAAATTTTCCAATTTTCTTCTTGTAATTAATACCATTTTGGTCAGAAAAACAGCTTGATATATGGATTTCAGTTTTCTAATTAAGATATGTGATGTGATGCCTAATATAGGATTGATCATGGAGAGTGTTCTATGTGCATTTCAGAAGAATGTGTATTCTGCTGTTTCTGGATGAAATAGTTTGTATGTTTCCATTAAGTCCATCTGGTTTAACATGTAGTTTAAGTACAATCTATTAATTTTTGATGGAGGGATAGTAAAGTCCCTCATTATTGTATGACTATTTCTCTCCTTAGGTCTATTAATATTTCCTTTATATATTTAGGTGCTGCTCTATAGGGTACCTAAATATTTGCAAATGTCATATCCCTTTGATGAATTGATTCCCTTATCAATGTTTATTATAGCTTTTCTCTTAGTCTATTTTTCTGATAACCATGTAGCTACCCCAGCTTTCCTTTAGTTTCTATTTGCATGGATGTTCTTTTCCATCCTTTCACCCTCAGTCTTTGTGTTTTCAAAGCTGAAGTGAGTCTTTTGTAGGCAGCATATAGATGGGTCATGTATTTGATCCATTAAACCATTTCTTTTGATTGGAACATTTAGACTATTTACATTTAATAATTGATACATACTTATTGTGATTTTGTTAATGGTTTGCTGGTTGTTTCATAATTTCTTTATTCCTTTCTTTTTCTATTGCTCTTTGTTATTTGATGATTTTCTGTAGTAGTATGCTTAGAGACCTTTATCATGTGTATCTACTATAGGTTTTTGCTTTGTAGTTACCATGAAGTCTATATAAAACAACTGAAAACAGTATTTTAAAGATCACAGAACTTATTTTTGAAAGCATTCTAAAGCTCCACATTTTAACTCTCCCCTTCCATTTTGTTTTTGATGTCACAATTTGCAATATCTTTTTATCCATTAACAAATATGTGTATAGTTATTTTTACTACTTTTGTTTTTTAACCTTCATACTGGCATTGTAAGTGATTAACCCACTGCCTTTATAACATTACATTATTTTGAATTTTAGTATATATTTACCTTTACTAGTGAGATTTGTACTTGTATATGTTGTTAAGCTTTTTTTTCAGCTTTAATATTTCTTGAAAGGTGGGTCTAGTGCTGATGAATTGCTTTTGCTTTTGCTTGTCTGGAAAACTCTCAGTTCTGAAGGATAGTTTTACTGGGTAGGGTATTCTTGGTGGGCAGTTTTTTCTTTCCACTCTTTATATCTATAGGCATACCTCTGAGATATTGTGGGTTCAGTTCCAGACCACCACAATAAAGTGAATGTTGCAATAAAGCAAGTAAAATGAGTTTTTTGGTTTCCCAGTATATATAAAAGTTAAGTGCACAATAGTATTATATCTTAAAAAAAATACATATACATATCTTAATTTAAAAATACTTTATTAAAAAAATGCTAAACATCATCTGAACTTTCAGGTCAGAGTAGCAATCATTGATGGCTGTTGACTGATCAGGGTGGGGGTTGAAGTGACTGGGGCAATTTCTTTAAGACAACAGTGAAGTTTACCAGAGTGATTGACTCTTCCTTTCATGAAGGATTTCTCTGTAGCATGTGATGCTGTTTCATAGTATTTCACCCATAGTACTTCCTTTTCAAAACTGGAGTCAATCCTCTCAAACCCTGTTGCTTTATCAACTAAGTTTATGTAATAATCTAAATCCTTTGTTTTCATTTTAACAATCTTGATAGTATCTTCAACAGGAGTGGATTCATCTCAAGAAACCACTTTCTTTGTTCATCCATAAGAAGCAACTCCTCATTTGTTCAAGTTTTATCATGAGATTGCAATAATTCAGTCCCATCTTCAGGCTCCACTTCTAATTCTGGTTCTTTTCTACTTCCACTTCATCTGCAGTGACTTCCTTCACTGAAGTTTTGAACCCTTTAAAGTCATCCACGAGGACTGGAATAAACTTTTTCCAAACTCCTGTTAATGTTGATGTATGACATTTTCCTACAAATTATGAATGTTCTTACTGGCATCTAGAATAGTTTTTAATTTATTTTGCCCAGATCATCAGAGGAATCACTATCTTTGGCAGCTATAGCCTTATAAAGTGTATTTTTTAGATAATTAGACTTGAAATGTGTTAGCAGGCATGAAAGCAGTAATCTCATTGCACATCTCCATCAGAGCTCTTGGGTGACCAGCTACATTGTCATTGAGCAGTAATATTTTGAAAGAGATCTTTTTTCTGAGCAAATCTGAACAGTGGGCTTAAAATATTTAGTAAACCATGTTGGTTTTGTTTTTTAACTTGAACCATATTCAGCCTGCTTTTTGGTTCTATTTATAGAACACAAAGTAGATTTATCATGATACTTAAGGGCCCTAAGATTTTCAGAATGATAAATGAGCATTGACTTCAACTTAAGGTCACCAGCTGCACTGGCCTTTAACAAAGGAGCCAGTCCTTTGAAGTTTTGAAGCCAGGCATTAACTTCTCCTCCCTAGCTATGAAAGCCCTAGATGGCATCTTTTTCCAATAGAAGGCTGTTTCATCTACATTGAAAATCTATTGTTTAGTGTAGCCACCTTCATTAATTATCTCAGGTAGAATCTCCTGGATAACTTGCTGCAGCTTCTTCATCTGTACTTGGTGCTTCACCTTGCACTTGGATGTTATGGAGATGGTGTCTTCCTTAAACCTCATGAACCAACCCCTGCTAGCTTCATAGTTTTCTTCTGTAGCTTCCTCACCTCTCTTAGACTTCATGGAATTGAAGAGAGCTAAGACCTTGTTCTGAGTGAGGCTTTGGCTTAATCCTGTGGCCGGTTTGATCTTCTCTCCGGATCACTAAAGCTTTCTTCACATCAGCCAAAAAGCTGTTTTGCTTTCTTATAATTTGTGTGTTCAGTGGAGTAGCACCTTTAATTTCCTTGAAGAGCTTTTCCTTTGCATTCACAGCTTGGCTAACTGTTGGGTGTAAGGGGTCTAGCTTTCAGCCTGTTTCAGATTTTGTCATGCCTTCCTCACTAAGCTTAATTATTTCTAGCTTTTGAATTAAAGTAAAAGATCCATGACTCTTCCTTTTACTGGAACACTTAGAAGCCATTGTAGGGTTATAAACTGGCCTAATGTCACTATTGTTGTGTGTCAGGGAAGAGGGAGGCCCAAGGGTGAAGGAAAGAGATTGGGGGAATGGCCAGTTGGTGGAGCAGTCAGAAAACACACATTTAAGTTACCTTCTTATGTGGGTGTGGTTAGTGACACCCTAGAACAAGTATAAGAGTAACATCAAAGATCCTAGGTCACCATGACATTTAATAATGAAAAAGTTGGAAATATTTCAAGAGTTACCAAAACGTGACACAAAGTGAATGTTGGAAAAATGGCACCAATAGACTTATTCAGCAAATTGCCACAAATCTTCAGTTGGTAGAAAATGCAGTATTTGTGAAGCACAGCAAAATGAGGTATGCCTGTATATATCATGCAAGTCTCTATGGGCCTGGAAGATTTCTGCTGAAAAATCTGCTGATAGTCTCATGTGTGGTGGGTCCCCTTACATAACAAGTTTTTTCCCCCCTGTTTTTAAGATTCTCTCCTTATCTTTAAATTTGACAATTTAATCACAGTGTATCTCAGTGCTAATCTCTTTGGGTTCATCTTATTTAATATTCTGGGCATCCTGGATCTGCATGCCTGTTTCCTTTCCCAGGTTAGGGAAGTTTTCAGCCATTATTATTTAAATACATTTTCTGCCTCTTTCTCTGTTTCTCTTAGGGGACAACACTAAGCAGACCAACATTCACATCATGGGGTCCCCAATCTTTTTTCTTTTTGCTGTTCTGATTGGATAATTTCCACTGCCCTTTGAATTCATGGATCCTTTTTTCTGTCTTCAAGTGTGCTGTGCAACTCCTCTGTAGTATTTTTCTGTTCAGTTATTGTATTCTTCAGCTCTGTCACTTCTATTAGGTACTTTGTTCTATTTTTGTTGAAATTTTCACTTGATTCATGTGTTATTCTCTTGAATTCAGTGGACATCTTTATCACTGTTATTTTGAGCTCATTGTCAGGCAAATCACTTATCTCCATTTCATTAAGGTCTTTTTCTGGGGTTTTATCTTGTTCTTTTGTCTGGAACATATTCCTCTGTTTCTTCATTTTGATCTATTCTCTGTATTGGTGTCTATGCATTAGATAAAAGAGCCAAGTCTCCCATTCTCCTCTGGCTTATTAGCTCTTGGCTGTCTCTCAACCTCTGTGACTGTCCAAGCAACCTGCTTTATTCTTAGTGGCTCCCAGAAGAGGAGGTTGTGCCAAGACCTTTCATTGTCTCAAAGGGGAGGATCTCAGTCAGCATCTGGATTCAGGCTGATTGGAAAGCAGAACTTGAAGTAGTAACTTTTAAAGTTTGCAGATTTCTCTTTCAGGGGAAGATAAGAAGATGGGCATTTCTGTATGCTCCCTCTGTGCTGAGGTCTGTGGTGCTAGACAGTTAATAAGTGTTTCTTTGGTTGCTACTGTCCTAATGAACTCATAAACGCGTGCCATGTTCTCAAGGGATGGGTCCTCTGAGCATCAGACACAAAAGCCAGGGTGCTAGATGTGTAGACAAACTCCTTTCTTGAGGTTAACCTGGAACAGAGGGAGAGCATGAAGAGGACTCCCACAGGCCTCCACAGTCTTTGGAGAGTCTTATCAGTTTGTTAAATTAGAAACCTGCTTATCAGGCCAAAACGCTAAGATAAGCAAATAGACTTTTTTCACAGAAAGATGGGGTGCTTTTCAGTCTGTTGCCTCTACACTGGGTCCTGAGGGGTGGTTGCCATGAGGTTTTTAGTTTTGTATAGCCTGTGAGTCTCATGGACGTAAGTCTGGTGGCTTTCAAAGCTACCTTTTGCACAGGGGCTCCTCTCTCAGATACACATCTTAACAGTTGGGGTTCAAATCCTTTGCTCCTCAAGGAGAAGCTCAGAATTGTGAGTCTCCTCCCAATTCTGAGTTGTGGCACTGGGGTTGGGGTTGATGGTATGTGTCTTGGCCTCTTCTACATATCGCAATGTGGGTTTTTTGCTTGTTTGTATAATATGTAGGAGTCACTCAACAATTTATTTTTCAGAGGAAATGGTTCTTTAGGTAGCTGTATATTTGGTGTGTCCATGGAAGGAGAGGAGTTCAGGATCCTCTTATGTCACCATCTTGAACTGGAATCTCTTGTCTTTTTGATAATAGCCATTCTAATAGGTAGGAGGTGATAATATTGTGGTATGGATTTTCATTTCTCCAATGAGTAGTGATGTCTAGCACCATTGCATATACTTGTTGGCTGTATTTATATCTTTGGAGAAATCTGTTGAGGTCCTCTGAGAGACCTGGAACTGGTATGCAGATGACTGCAGGGTTCCTAGGTAGAAATGAGGTCTCTCTGCCTGTTACTCGATACATGGGTGGCCCAGACTCCTCCTGGATCCCATAGCTCTCTCAAAGGCACTAATATTTAGGGATGGATGCGCAATTTTTATTGTTGGGCTGGGGGACAAAAATGAGAGAGGTCTTAGGCTGCTGTGATGCTAATGTCACTCTTCAATCTTAGGACAATATTATTTGTTGTATATATGTTTGTACATGTGGGAGTATTTCAATGAGATCACTGTGACTAGGTCACAGGGACTTGCAGTTTTCATTTTGGTAGATATAGCCAAATCACTTTTTATAGAGGTTTACACTCTATCCACAGGATAAGAGTGCCTATTTCTCCAACTATTGACTTTATTTTGCCAGTCTGAAAAAGAGCAATTCATTATAGCCCTAATTGGCATGTATCTTTATATTTCCTTTCCAGTGAACTATCCCTATTCTTTTTGTATTTTTCTTTTTTTAATAAAGATTTTTTAAGTAATCTCTACACCCATGTGGGGCTCGAGCCCACAACCCTGAGATCAAGAGTCACATGTTCTACTGACGGAGCTGGCCAGGTGCCCCACTTTGTATATTTTTTTGTTTTGGGTTTTGGTCTTTTACTTATTGATTTATTGGAGCTCTTTTTTTAATTGATCGGTATAACAAAAAAAACCCAACACAAAACCACAACAACCAAAAGAACCAGGGGGGTTTTGGTAAGAAACAAAAACTGAGTTTTTAAAAGTGCCCCTTCCTTCAAGCCCATCCTGCCATGACCAGAACAATTCCCAGAGTGGGAGTATCTGATGCATAGTGCAGCAAAGCCCTTTAAGTAAAAATACTTTGAAGGCCCTCTATGGCAGATCCTCACACTTAGGCTTGCCTGGAAAATGTTTTAAAACCAGGTTAGAATAGGCAAAATTGCTGAATCAGAGCAAAAAGTGAAAAGTCACCAATGCCCTCAGGGAATCAATAGTATACAAGTTGGTAAGCATGTCAAAAGACAAAATATGCAATAGCTTTTAAAATTTTTAAAAATTAAACTATGGAAGATACCCCAGAGAGGGTACTTTAATTTTGCTGTTAGGGCAGGGTTCACAGGGTGAAACCCAGAAGGGGCCTTGAGGGTTGTCCTCATCCTGGGGTTGGAGCGAATGGCTGTCAGAGCCTGTGTTGTTGGGTACATGACAGCACCCAGGGACACTGCTCTAGGGAGGTTTTATGAAACTCACCTGCCTCTCCCATGGCATTTTTTCCCCCAGCTCATGTGTTCGTCAGTGCAGAAAGCTCTGTTTGAGGAGGAGGACCATGTCAAGAAACTGCAGCAGAAGGTGGCCACCCTGGAGAAGCGGAACAAACAGCTTCGGGATCGGGTGAAGAAGGTCAAGAGGTCATTGAGGCAGGCACGGAAGAATGGTCGCCACCTGGAGCTGGTGAACCAGAAGCTCAGCGAGAAGTTAGCAGCTGCAGCAGGTGCCCTCCCACACATTAATGCCCTGGGGCAGGAGCCACCAGGTGCCACGTACCTGCGGGGGTAGCAGGGACTGGGTAATGGCCTAGCCTGGCTCTGCTGGAACATGTTGCCTCTTGCCAGGGAATGTAAAGTGATGGTAGGTTTTAATGTGCACATAGGTCAAAAAATCTTGTAGATGATGTTTTTAATATGCGTTTGGTAGTGCCTAGTTACTTGAAGGGGCAAGTCTTGCTAATTTTCTTAGTTGCTGGGCTCCTTCCCCTCTCTGCCTTGCTCCCAGACCTAGTGGTTTCACTAGTGCACGATCCTGGAATGTCATGTGTTTGCCTAGGGCCTGTCTCCAGCTTTCAGGAGCACACTGGAAAGTGTACTTACTATGGAAAGAATATTTTAGAATCTCTAGATGTATGAGAATCAAGGGTTTCAACCCTATTTCAGAAGAGAGGCAGTAGGATCTCCAGGTCTGGGTTCTAGGACCATCATTAGTTAGAGAAGGGATCAGCAGCAAGTCTTGGA
Organism: Mirounga leonina; assembly: GCF_011800145.1. Classification (NCBI taxonomy): domain Eukaryota; kingdom Metazoa; phylum Chordata; class Mammalia; order Carnivora; family Phocidae; genus Mirounga; species Mirounga leonina. The sequence continues at coordinate 9,411,488 of NW_023270453.1, forward strand.
ACCTTCTGGTGTCTCCTTTGCCAGTTTTGGAAGGAGGAGGGCAGGCTTGCAAAGCACCCAAGGATGCCTGCAAATATATATATGCATGGTGTCCTTACTCCAGCCAGCATTTCCTCACAGCTGAAGCATTGGCGGGGGGCGGGGGCGTGGCAGCAGGTAATTGAACAAGATGAATTATACCCAATTTCCAACACCAGTTACCCAGAGTTAAAGAGGATACCTATGGGTCACTTTAGTCTAAAGGAGAATTGCCTTTGTGGACTGGTCATGTTTTACCAAACCATGTTCCTGAGTTGGGAAGAACCTGAGCAATATCTCAGCCCCTACTAAATGCAGATTTACTGCTTGCTCATTAACTCCTTCCAGCTGCTCGGAATTTGAGGTAAATTGACCCAGTACACTATTAACTTTTGTTCTGCAAAGATACCTCCTTACCTATTGGAATCAAGTGACCGTGCCACATTCCCATCCAGGCACCCAAAGAGCTTGTTCCAGGCAGTTCTGCAGAGTCTCGATGCAAGCATTTTCACCACCTAAGTAAATTGGCTGTAAGGCAATTTTGCTGTCAGAGAGAAAATAACTGATTGGTTTCATTTCTCTGTTGACAAACTACATTCCCATTTTTCTGTTACATGAATCTTAGCCCTCCTAATGGTCTATGACCAGTATACATGGTGGTCTTAAAACAGTGGATGATAACTCCATATATCAACTTGATAGAAAATACAGTAACTGGAAGTGTGAAATAAGACTATAAGGCCAGATTGCATACCATACTATAATACAGAGTGGTAGTTTATCAGTTATAAAAGCTGTAATGCATTTCTGAGTTCTTTTGTATGTCCCATAAAGAACTTTTGAACATGTATTGATAGACATGCATCATTATGCTAAGAATGAACAGTAATGTAAAAGCTTTCATAATGTAATACAAAGCTCAGTTACAAATATGCATCCTAGGATTTGGAAATGGGTACTTCTCTTAAAAAGGACATAATGAAGAAATTAGTAAGGTGCCTCTTTTATTTTTTGTTATTTTATCTCTTATGGCCAAATTGCCTTCTGGCCAATGAGTTATGCAGTGAAAATGCTTGTGGCAAAGATGCCTATGGTGGAAATACCAGACAGGGTTCCAGGCATTCCAATCTCTGCTTCTGTATGCACACACTTCCCACCCACCAGGGCTGTCCAACCCTGGGAGTAATGTTTGCACATGAGCCCACTTGACAGTGTGTCTCTCAGAGCACTTCACCCTGTTTGGAAAGAAACCTATAAGTAAGAAGAGTATCCACTATATAGAACATCTGAGCCCTTAATTTAGGTACATTTGAACCAGTTGCAGTTTTGTTCTTAAGAAGGCAACTGATCTCGTGGACCTCCAAATCTACAAGTCTCTTTTCCGTGTTGTCCCAGATAGAACCTTCAGGTTCCTCATCAGGAAATCTCCCCCTAGACCACTCCAGACACTACAGCACCTGATTATGTTGTCCTGTCCATTGGAAATGGCAATTATATTATCAGATTTCCCTTCCACTGCCTTTAGGAAAACCGCATTCTTCTTGCTCTGGCAGCTGGTTTGGGAGGACGGCCCTGTGTCACTTGAGGCTACTGCTTAGAGGGGAGATGTCTGCACTCTGGACAGGAATAGAATGGCAGCTTTACTTCTTTTCCAAGCTTCTGCTGCTCCTTTATTAGCTGTATCCTTCATAGTACGGTACAATAGTTTAGTCTTTCTGGGGCCATTTCGTTAAAGCACTTTTGCTTCCACCCAAGGGAATGACAAGCCTCAGGGTGATTTACAGCTAGTGTTTTGAGAACTGTAGAACCTGGACCACTACAGCTGCATTATGTTCTGCCTTTTTAATAAATAGCGGTATTTCAGCCACAATGGTAAGGTGATGTGTGTTTCTTTTGGGTCAGGGAGATTCCAGCTTTGGCCTGGAAAAGCACTTTAGATCCTTTTGGGGGAGCATCTGTGAGTAACAGCTGGGGTATGTAGGAGACTGAGCTCAGATCTCTTTTGATGTTCCCCTGGGGATATGACTTGACCCTCTTTCCCAGGGTTCCCACCTTTCAACACACCTGCAGAAAAGCAGTGGTATCTGGGTCTGCTCTTCACAGGGGAGAAGCTTCATTAATCAACGTCTGCAAAAATACCTTTGAATCTGTTGCCAAAGGGAATTCCCCAGGTGCCTGTTATCTGCTGCACTGCCATCTTACTGGAGCCCTGGCAACTGTTTATTGTACTCGTAGGAATGTTTTATGCAAGAAGGATCCAAGAAGTCCTTCAAAATTGATATGCTTAACCAACCTGTTGTAGCATTTTCTCTGAGATGCAGACCACTGTCGAGTTCTACTTTGGAAAATCACTTGGGGTCCTCAGACCCCAGTCACAAAATAAATAAATGAGAGGCAGACAGAATCTCGAATCTTTCAGCTACAGACCCAGGAGTCACAGCTGTCAGCATGTAACCCGCAGCTAGTGTGGGGTAGTTCCTTAGGCCTCCACGGTGTGTTTCAATGCGAATGCCCTTGTTGGACTCCAGACCATGGTTCCTACTGATTTTTTTTTTGATGCCAGGCTCTGGCACACTTTTCCTGGTGCCTGCCTGGTAACAGAAGTTAACAGTGATTCTCACATCTGTGGTGCAAGGCCCCATCTCTCTTAGGGGAGAGAGAACCTAAATTGTTGATTCAACAATAGTCCATATTCTAAAGTGGTTTTAAAAATCAAGCACCTAGTTGTATTAGGCTTTTACCATATTCTCATTTACTATTTCTAATAATTTTATAAAACAGTGATCCTGTTCCCCATGCTTAAAGAGGAATCTGGAATTTCAAGAGATTAAGTAAATTGCCCAGTGAACACACATAGTGTAAGCGGCCAATCAAGGATTCAACTCCATCTTGATTTCACTCTTTATACTTGCTCCTGTAAAATGAGGATAATAAACACTTCTACCTCAAAGGCTGTTCAGAAGATTGAATAAAATCATTCCTTTAAATGCTTAGCTTGGTTCTTGACACCCTGCAAGCACTCAATAGATATAACTGTTGTTTCTAATATTCACCACAAAGGCCAAATGCCTATCAGAAATGAGAGCTTATTTGGTGGGATTCCATATAATTTTTCTATTAACAAGAGGAAGGATAAAAACTATTTGATCATCTCAATAGTTACTGAGACATCCATTTATGATTTAAAAAAAAAGTGGGTCTGGAGGGAATGTACCTCAACACAATGAAGGCCATATATGAAAAACCCAAAGCTAACAACATACTCAATGGTGAAAAGTGGAGAACTTTTCCTCTAAGATCAGTAATAAGACAGGGAGGTCCACTCTTACCACTTTCATTCAATATAGTACTGGAAGTCCTAGCTGTGGCCATAAGATAAGAAAATGAATCCAAATCAGATTGGAGGATGCAAAACTGTCAATACTTACAAATGACCTGCTGTTATATACAGAAAACCCTGAAGACACCACCAAAAAATGTTAGAATAAACAAATAGGATACAGAATCTGTTTAATTTTTATATACTAATACAGAACTGAGAAAAATAATGCCTTTTATGTTTGCGTGAAAAAGAATACCTAGAAATATATTTAACCAGAGATAAAAGATCTGTACACTGACACTGTAAGACACTGGTGAAAGAAACTGAAGATGAGTGTATTCTAAGAAATAAGGCAGACAGAAAAGACAGCATATGATTTCACTTAAATGTAGAATCTAAAAAAACAAATGAACAAAAGACCGGAAACAGACCCAAAGATACAGAAAATAAACTGTTGGTTATTTAAGGGGGAAGAGGATGAAGTTGAGTGAAAGAGATGAAGTGGATTAATACATCCAAATGTCCAGTTATAAAATAAATCATGGGGATGTAATATACAGCCTAGGAAATAGTCAATAATATCGTAATACACTTAGGGTGACAGTAATTAGACTTATTGTGGGGATTTTGTAGTATATAAAAATATCAACCACCATGACATACATATGACAATAAATGTATGTCAATATACTTCAATTTTTTTAAAGGCATCCAAATTGGAAAGGAAAAAGTAAACTGTCACTACTAGCAGATGACATGACACTATATAGACAACCTTAAATCCTGCACCAAAAAACTATCACAACTAATAAGTGAATTAAAGGTGCCAGATAGAAAATCAATATAGTAAATTCTGTGGCATTTATACACACTAATAACTATCAGAGAAATTAAAACAATTTCACAACTGTATCAAAAATAATACTTAGAAATAAATCTAATCAAGAGAGGAAAGACCCATAATCTGAAAAGTATAAAACCTACTGAAGGAAAGATTCATGCATTGTTGGTGGGAATATAAATTGGGACAGCTGCTATGGAAAACAGTATAGAGGTTCTTAAAAAAAAATTAAAAATAGAAATACTATACAATCCACCAATTCTACTTCTGGACATTTATCTGAAGAAAATAACACTAATTCAAAAAATTATATGCTCCCTTATGTTCATTGCAGCATTACTTATAATAGCTAATATATGGAAGCAAACTAAATGTTCATCAATAGATAAATGGATAAAGATGTGTGGGTGTGCACGCACACTCACACACACCCTGGAATATTAAATAATATTGAATGAAATCTTGCCGTTTGCAAAAAACATGGATGGACCTAGAGGGTATTGTGCTAAGGGAAATAAGTCAGAGAAATTCAAATATTGTATGATTTCACTTATATGTGGAATCTACAAAACCAAACACATGAAAAAGCAAAACAAAGACAGACTCATTCAGAGAACAAACTGATGATTGCCAAAAGGGAGAGGTATGAAAGGATGGATTAAATAGGTGAAGGGGATTAACAGGTAGAATATTAACAGGTATAATATTCCAATTATAAAATATATAAAACACAGTGATATGGTGACAGATGGTAAAGATGTATTGTGGTGCATTCCTAAAGTATATAAATATCAAATCACTATGTTGTATACTTGAAACTAATACAATATTGTATGTCAATTATTCAATTTAAAAAAACTGTGGCCTGAGAATCAACTTTTAGTTTAGCATCCATATAGGAGCTGACTGTGATCCTCCTCAAAGACCAAGGAAACCAGTGGACACAAACTCTGCTCTCTCTCACTAGCCCTCTCCAAGTTACCAGTATCTCTATGGAAAGAACTATATACATCTGTGCCCCAGCTTCTGTGGCTGCTGCTGAGGGACAGGTCTCTAAGTTGCCTCTGATAGCCAATGGGGCTTCCATTCAAGAATCTACAGTACCCCCCACAGGACTGTTAACAAAGAGGCAGTTTTTAACCCCTTCCCCCCAAACTCAGTACACAGGGAGTAAACACAAATGCCCATCTCCCAGTCTTTCCCTGAAAGGGGTCTATTTGCATACTTCAAAAGCTCTGCCTGGGGGCTAGCCTTCTAATTTATCATGCACCTAGAGGCTGACTAGAACCTCCTTGAAGACCAGGGATGCCAGCAGATATCTGGTATCTTGCCCTCTTCCTCTAGGCTGCTCTAAGATCTCCCTGGAATGAACTTGTACATGACTGCGGTCCAGCTTTTGTGTTTGCCACCTAACAGATGGGCTTCTCAATTGCCAGCGTCTCAGAGAGAATGAGGCTTGCATTCATGAGTCCTACAGAACTGTAGCATACAAAGCAGTTCTTAACAGGCTCAGGATCACCCCTACACAGCTATATTCCTGGGCCCAATGCAGAGTAGAGGAAGCAAAAACACCCACCTTCCATTTCTCCCTAAATGGAGCCTAAGTACATACTTTCCCAGGTGCTGCCTAAGGATCCAGCTTCCAACTTGCTTGCATGTAGGTGCTGATGGCGATCTTTCGCTTTGGGACCCTGGCAAGTCTTGATGACTCTCAACTACTGGGAGCCAGTAGGAACAGAGATAGTGGCTTGGACAATCACAAAGGTTAAAGAGACAACTAGGAACATGGACTAGGATGATAGATGAGTTTCATCTCCTACAATGAGACCACTGTTAAGACTAGTTTAGGTGGCTGTTTTATCTAATGCACAGAAACACAGAGTCAAGGAAAATGAAGAAACAAACTATATTCCCAACTAAGGAACAAGACAAATCTCCAGAAACAGATCTTAATGAAACAGAGATAAGTGAATTAACTGATAGAGAGTTCAATTAACAGACAAAGATGCTCACTGAAATCAGGAGAGCAAGTCATAAAGTGAGAATTTCAACATAGAGAAAGGAAATATAATAAAGTACCTAACAGATTACAAGGCTGAAGGATATAATTACTGAACTTAGAAATTTAATAGAGGCATTGAACAGCAGACTAGATCAATCATAAGAAAAAAATCAGTGAACTTGAGACAGGGAAGTAGAACTCATCCAATCATAGGAGCAAAAGACAAATGATTAAAGATAGCTTAAGGGATTTAGGGGACATAATCGAACAGACCAATATGCATATTTATAAGGGCCCCAGGAAGCAAAGAGAGAGAGAAGGGGCAGAAAGTTAATTCAAAGAAATAATGGCTGAACACGTCCTTAACCTGAGAAAGAAACAGACATGTAGATTCAAGAAATGCAGATTTTTTTTAAAAAAAAAGGATGAATACAGAATAAAACACATTATAATTAAATTGTCGAAAGTTAAAGACAAGGAGCGAATCCTAAAAAGCATCAAGAGAAAAACAACTTGTTATGTACAAGGGAGCCCACATACAACTTTCAGCAGATTTATTAGCAGAAACTTCACAGGCCAGAAGGGATTGAGATGATGTATTCAAGGTGCTGAAAGAAAAAAAACTACTAGCCAAGAATACCCAGGAAACTTGTCTTTTAGAATTGAAGGGGAGCATAATATTACATATTAGAAACCCTAAAGACTACACACACACACACACACACACACAGAGTTATAGACAAAATCAGTAAAGTTGCAAGATATAAAATCTATATATAAAAATTAGTTGAGTTTAAGTTGTCCTTCATAATTGCAAGAGAGTTTGCCAGACAAGCAAAAACTGAAGTTTAGCAACACTAGACTGACCTTATAAGAAATGCTAAAAAGACTTTAAGCTGAAACATAAGGGCATGAATTAGTAACAGGAAACACATATGAAAGGATAAATGGCACTGATAAAGATAAATATAGATAAATATAAAAATTTAAATTCAGAATAGTCTAATGGGATTTTAGTGGTGGGTTAATTACTTGAAAAGCCAGTATGAAGATTACAAGGGAAAAATGCTAAAAATAACTAAAACTACAATGACTTGTTAATAGAGAATCAAGATAAGAAGATGTAAATTTTGACATCAAAAACAAAAATTTTGTGAAGGGGGGAAGCAAAAATAACCTTAGAATACAATCAACTTTAAGTTGTTACCAGCTTAAAACTGACTTTTATAACTTTTAGGAGTTTTAGATAAGTCTCATGGTAACCATAAAGCAAAACCCTACAGTAGATACACAAAAGATAAAGGAATCTAAGCATAACACTACAGAAGAATGATCAATTCACAGAGAACAAGAGAAGAAAGGAACAAAAGAATTACAAAACAGCCAGAAAACAACTAACATATGGCAATAAGTTCAAACCTATTAATAATTATATTAGATGTAAATAGACTAAATTCTTGAACCAAAGGACAAAGAGTGGCTGAGTGAATAAAAAAACAAGACCCATCTCTATGCTGACTACAAGAGACTCACTTTGGCTTTAAGAACACACATAGGCTAAAAATGAAGGGATGCAAAAAGATATTCCATGCATATAGAAACCAAAAGAAAGCTCAGGTAGCCATACCTGCGTTAGATAAAATAGGCCTTAAGACAAAGACTAGTTAGAGACAGAGAGGGTCATTATATAATCATAAAGATATCAATTCAACAAAAGGATGTTTGTAAATATTAATGCATTCAGCATAGAAGCATCTAAATATATAAAACCAACCAATATTAATAAACCTAAAGAGAGAAATATACAGCAATATAATAACAGTAGGGGGCTTCATACTCAATCTTCACCAATGTATAGGTTATCCAGGAGAAAATCAGAGAAAATCAAGAAGGAAATACTGGACTTAAATGATATATTTGACCAGATGGACTTCATGGACATTTAAAGAATACTCCATTCAACAGCATCAGAATACCCATTCTTCTCAAGCACACATGGAACATTCTCCAAGATAGACCACATGTTAGGCCACAAAACAAGTCTGAATAATAAATGAGATTATCTCATCTTTTCTGGCCACAGTGATAGGATTAGAAATCAATTACAAGAAGAAAACTAGAAAAATCACAAATATGTAGAGATAAAACAACATGGTACTAAACAATCAATGGGTGTAAGAAGAAATCATAGAAATTTTAAAATATCTTGAGACAAATGAAAATGGAAGCACAACATACCAAAAATTATGGGATGCAGCAAAAATACTTTTAAAAGGGAAGTTTAAATGGCAAATGCCCACATTAAAAACAAGATAATAAATGTTTATCTCAAACAACCTAACTTTCCACCCAATGTAGAATAAATGTGAAAATGCTAGAAACATAACACCTACCAAGACAGAATTATGAAGAAATAGAAAATCTGAACAGACCACTTAATAGTAAGGAGATTCCATCAGTAATCAAAAACTTTCCCAAAAATTCTGGGACTATCTGTAGTATGCTGGTCAGCTTTTTAAGATGCTGAGAACTCCAATGCAGAAGGAAATGTTCACAAACACCCTGTGTTCTCTGGACCCTCCTCAGGTCTCATATCAACCGGTTTAACCCAGAGCAATAAACCTGACTTTGTTATTTTAAAAAAGCCCAGGGGGGGCATCTGGGTGGCTCAGTCAGCTAGGTGGCTGCCTTTGACTCAGGTCATGATTTCAGGGTCCTGGGATTGAGCCCCACATCAGGCTCTCTGCTCAGCAGAGAGTCTACTTCTCCCTCTCCTCCACCCCTCCCCCCTGCTTATGCTCTCCCTAATAAATAAAATCTTAAGGAAAAAAAAAAAAAAGCCCAGGACTAGATAGTTTTGCTTGGTTTATTCTTTCAAAGAATTTAAGAATTAATACCAATCCTTCTGAAACTCTTCCAAAAATAGAAGGGAATACTTCTAAACTCATTTTATGAGGCCAGAATTACCCTGATACCAAAACTAAACAAGGACACAACAGGAATGGAAAACTATAGGCCAATATCCCAAATAGAAGAAATCCTCAAAATATCCTCAACAAAATATTAAATCAAATTCAAACATACATTAAAAAGATTATTGGGGTGCCTGGGTGGCTCAGATGGTTAAGCATCTGCCTTCAGCTCAGGTCATGATCTCAGGGTCCTGGGATCAAGCCCCGCGTCGGGCTCCCTACTCAGTGGAGAGTCTGCTTCTCCCTTTCCCTCTGCTCTCCCCTCTGTTTGTGCTTCTCCCTCTTAAATGAATAAAATCTTTAAAAAATTTTATATACCATGATAAAGTGGGATTTATTCCAGGGATGTAAAAATGGTTCAATATCCACAAATATATAAATGGGATACACCACATAACAAAATGAAAGTTAAAAATCATATGATCATCTCCATATAGATAGAGAAAAAGGTATTTAACAAAATTCAATGATTCATTATAAAATCTCTCAACAAAGTGGTTTTGGAGGAACAGCCTCAACATAATAAAAGCCTTATGTGGCAATGCACAGCTGACATCATAATGGTGAAAATCTAAAAGCTTTTCCTCCAGGGTTAGGAACATTATGGACACTTTTACTCAACAAAGTACTAGAAATCCTAGCCTGACAATTAGGCAAGAAAAGGAAATAAAAGGCATCCAAATTAGATTGGAAGAAATAAAACTATGTGCAGATGACAACCTATTATATATAGAAAACCCTGAAGACACCACCACAAATGCTAGAACTAATAAGTAAAATGGCAGGATACAAAATCAATATACATACAGCAGTTGTATTTCTATACACTAATATTGAACTATCAGAAATAAAAATAAGGAAAATAATCATATTGATATCTGCATTAAGAGGAATAAAATACCTAGGGATGTATTTCACCAAGGAGGTGAAAGATATGTGTGCTGATCCTGTAAGACATTGATGAACGAAATTGAAAAAGACACAAATAAATAGAAAGATATTCTATATTCTTATATTGGAAGAATATTGTTAAATGTCCTTACTACCCAAAGGGATTTACAGGTTCTATGCAATTCCCATCAAAATTCCAATAGCATTTTTCACATAAATAGAACAAGTAATTGTAAAATTTATATGGAACCATGAAAGACCACAACTAGCTAAAGTGATCTGGATTAAAAAGAACAAAGCTGGAGGCATCATGCTGTCTGATTACAAGCTATATCACAAAGCTCTAGTTATTAAAACAGTATGCATTGGCATAAAAACAGACACAAAGAACAATGGAACAGAATAAAGAACCCAGAAATAAACCAACATATTTATGGTCAATTAATTTATGACAAAGGGACCAAGCATATACAACAGGCAAAGCAGAGTCTCTTTAATAAATGGTGACAGGAAAAGTGGACAGGCACATATAAAGAATGAAACGGGATCACTATCTTACACCATACACAAACATTGCTCAAAATTGAATAAAGACTTGAATGTGACCTGAAACCATGAAACTCCTAGAAAAAAAATAAGGAATAAGCTCCTTGACATTGATCTTGGCAAAGATTTTTTTGGATTTGCCCACAAAACAAAGGCAACAAAAGCAAATATAAACAAGTGAGACTACATCAAACTAAAAATCTTTTGTACAGCAAAGAAAACCATCAATGAAATGAAAAGGTAACCTATGGAATGGGAGAAGATATTTGCAAATCATATAAATAATAAGGGGTTAATATCCAAAACACACTAAGAAGTCATACAACTCAATAGAAAAAAATAAGCAAGCAATTGGATTAACACGTAGGCAGAGAAACGGAATAGACATTTTTTCCCAAGAAGACATACAAATGGCTAACAGGTACATGAAAAGGTGCTCAACATCACTAATCATTAGGGAAATACAAATCAAAGCCACAATGTATGATATCTCACACTCATTGGAATGATTAGTATCAAACAGACAAGAAATAGAGAAGATCCCAAGATAGGCAATGTAGGAAGATCCCTCACCTCCTCCACAGACACACCAAATCTACACCTATTTATAGAGCAATTCCTCCTGAAGAAAAACTAAGGGCTGATTGAACAGTTTCTGCACAACAAAAGATAGAATGGAAAGAGAGACAAAGGCACAATAATGAAGACACCCTCCCTGATGCTGCAAACCACAGTGGAGAGGGATAATACTGAGGGCTAGGGAGATTTGTCTACTCTGGATCACACACATACAAAAGCCATGATTTAAAAGAGCAACTAGTACATAAAAGAGCCAGCCCTTGCTCTTCACCAAATGGTGGAAGAGCTGCTGGAATTCTCTCTAGGCTGGTGAGCATCACCTTGATAGCATGAATGTGAGAAGGGTCTCTTTGCCCTATGCGGACTGCTGTCTCAGTGAGTCCTGGGCCCCTAGCCTGCACCAGCTCCAGTTGTCCAATGATGACAGCCTCTAGGATGGTGCATACTGGGATACCCCTAGTCAGCATTCACTGGGATACCCCTGGTCAGCATTCACTACAATTCCAGCTGGTATTCCAAAGTAGCACAGGTGCAAAGAACCCTGGAACATGCCAGGTCTGCACCATTTCAGCTTCAGACGGCTTGGTAGAGAACTCCTTGCACAGAGTGCTCTGGGGCCTTCTGGCTGATTCCTGCCTTGGCTTTAGCCACCCTGCCAGGGCACTCCCCATGTGGTGTTCCCTGGAACATCCCAGCCTGCACCTATTTCAGTTTCAGCTGTCCTGCCATGGGACCATTTGTGTGGAAAGCTCCAGGACCCCCCATCTCACACACTTCAACTGCAGCTATCCTGCCAAGGTGACCTCTACACATAGGGCCCTAGGATGCCCCAACTTGCATCCACCTCAACTTCAGCTGTCCTGTCAAAATGGCCTCTGTGCACAGAGGCAGGGACCCCTCTGGCCTGTACCCACCTCAGCTTCAGCTGTCCTGCTAGGCTACCCTCTGCATGTAGGGTCCCAGGACACCCCTGATCTACACCTACTTCAGCTTTAGTTGTCCTGCCAGGGTACCCTTTGCATGGAGAGCCCTAGTACCTCCCAGCCACAGCCTGCTTTGGCTCTAGCTGCCCTACCAGGGCACCCTCTGTGCATAGAGCTCCAGGATCCACCTGGCCTGCATCCACCTAGCCTCAGCTGTCCTGCCAGGGTGTCCTCTGTATGTAGAACCCTGGGGCCATGAGGGCTTGCATCCACTTCAGCTGTCCTGCCAGCACATCCTCTATGTGTATAACCCTGGGACCCCCAGGGCCTGTACCCATGTCAGCTTCAACTGCGTAGAGAGCCTTAGGACTGCCCTGGCCTGCACTCACTTTAGCTTTGGCCATCCTCCCAGGGAAGCCTTAGCATGGAGTGCTCCGTGACCCCCAGCCACACCAGCCACACCTCCATTCAGCCAGTGAAATTCAGCAGGCACACATAGTCTACCCAAGGGATGACCATACATAAGACAATTTCTTCAAGTTCAGAAGTAGCAGTCCTACCTAATTCTTAGAAACAAAGAAAGTTAAGCAAAATGGGGAGAGAGAGGAATATGCCTCAACCCAAAGAATAAGAAAAAAAACTCAGAAAAAAGAACTAAGTGAAATGGACATAAGCAATATGCCTGATGAAGAGTTTAAAGTAATGATTATAAAAATGCTCACTGGGCTGGAGAGAAAAGTGGAAGAACTCAGTGAGACCTTCAACAAAGAGATAGAAAATGTAAAAGAGAACCAATCTGAGTAGAAGAAAACAATAACTGAAGTGAAAAATACACTAGAGGAAATTAATAATAGATTAGTGGATGCAGATTTATGGATCAGCAATCTGGAAGATGGTAATGAAAGGCATGCAAGCTGAACAGCAGAAAAAAAGAAAAAAAAAGAAATGAGGACAGGCCAAGGGATCTCTTGGATAACATCACAAGAACATATATTCACATTATAGAGATCCCGGAAAGAAAGGAGCATAAAATTTATCTCAAGAAATAATTTGAAGCTGAAAACTTCCCTAACCCAAGGAAGGAAATACACATCCAGGTTCAGGAAGCACAGAGTTCCAAACAAGATGAACCCAAGGAGGTCCATATCACAAATTATAATAATTAAATTGTCAAATATTAAAGATAAAAAGAGAATTTTAAAGACAGCAAGAGAGAAGGAAATAGTAACATACAGGGAAGAGCCAATAAGGCTGTAAGCTAATTTTTCAGTAGATACTGCATGCCTGAAGGATGTGGCATGATCTATTCAAAATGCTAAAAGGAAAAAAACCTACAGCAAAGAACACTATACCTGGAAAGTTTATTCAGAACTGAAGGAGATAATTTCCCAGCCAAACATAGTGAAAAGACTTTATCACCAGCCTTAAAATAAATTTTAAAGGGACTTCTTTAAGTGGAAAAGAAAAGGCCATAACTAGATGTAAGAAAATTATAAATAACATATGTAAAATATGACAACATATGCATAAACTGTGGAGGAGGGAGTAAAAAAGAAAACTTTTTAGAATGTGTTCAAACTTAGAATGTGTCCAAACAACCATCAACTTAATTTAGACTGCTATTTATTTAGGGTGTTATACATGAACTTCATGGTAACCACAAACCCTAAACCTATAATAGATTAAAAAAAAAAAACAAACAAGAAAGCCAAGCATAACACTACAGAACGTCAAAAATCACAAGGAAAGAGAGCAAGAGAAGAAACAGAAAATAAATGCAAAAGCAACCAGAAAAGAATTAACAAAATGGCAATAAGTACGTATCTATCAATAATTACTTTAAATGTATATGGTTTAAATGCTCTAATCAAAAGTCATAGGTTGGCCGAATGGATAAAAATATAAGACCTGGAAGAGTTCCTGTTCAAGATGGTGACAGAAAAAAAACAAAAAAAACAAAAACAATGGTGACATAGGAAGACTCTGAACTCACCCTCTCCATGGAACATTCTAATTACACCTATTAATAGAACAATTCCTCCTGAAGAAATGAGAGCTAACTGAACAGCTACTGAACAACCAAAGATAGAGAGAATGGCAAAGAACAGCAAGAAAGACAGAGACACGGTAACAAAGGGAACCACTGCCCCTGACACTGCAAACAGCAGTAGGGAGGGATGGTACTGAGGGGCTGGGAACAGATCCCTCTGTCCTTGGGCACAGAAATAAAGCTGTAGTTTAAAAGAGGAACTAGAATATAAAAGACAAAACTAGAACTCTGCCAAGCAGTGGAGAAGCAGCAGGAAATCTCTGCAGGTCAGAGGGACTGGAGAATGACAGGGTTTACATTCCCTCCCCACCTTAAACACCTAGACCAGAGCAGAGTCCAGACACTGTAACACGCAGGTATGGTCATCTCAATGAGCTTGTGACTTCAGCAAGTCCAAGGTCCACAAGCCCACAACAGCTCTAGTCATGCTGGGGCACAGAAAAAGAAGCCAGAGTTTAAAAGGGCTGCACTTTTCCCACCTCCCACCTTCAAAGACCAGACAGGAGCAGGATCTCACTCACAGTTACCTGGTGACCTGAGCAAGCCCAGGGACCACAAGCTCACACCAGTTGCCCTATGGTGCTGGGGCAAAGAAAACAAGCCACAGTTGTGTGTATGTGTGTGTGTGTGTGTGTGTTTCTTTTTCAATTTAATTTTTTTTTACTTTTTAAAATTGTCTCATCTTGTTTTTATTTTTTCTTTTCTCTCTTGTCCTTTTTTTTTCTTTTTTCTTTTTTTTATTACTCTCTTTTTAAATTTTATTATTTTTTCTTTTTTCTATAAAAAGCCACAGTTTAAAATAGTAACTACCATAGACAGCCACAGCTCCAGCCACAGCCAGCAAAAGTCACCAAGCACACACAGTCTCATACGGGTCACCATACACAGGACCACTCTTAGTTTAGAAATAGCCATTTTGGGGCACCTGGGTGGCTCAGTCATTAAGCGTCTGCCTTCGGCTCAGGTCATGATCCCAGGGTCCTGGGATCGAGCCCTGCATTGGGCTCCCTGCTCCGCGGGAAGCCTGCTTCTCCCTCTCCCACTCCCCCTGCTTGTGTTCCCTCTCTCGCTGTCTCTCTCTCTGTCAAAAAATAAATAAAATCTTAAAAAAAGAGAAATAGCCATTTTGCTTAATCCATAGAAAAAAACACAGAAAGTCAAGCAAAATGGGGAGAAATATGCTCTAAACAAGAGAACAAGAAATAAACCTCAGTAAAATAAATGAAACAGAGATAAGCGATTTGCCTGATAAAGACTTTACAGTAATGATCATAAAGATACACACAGGGCTGGAGATACACACAGGGCTGGAGAAAAGAGTGTTAGAATTCAATAAGGAGATAGGAAATATTCAAAAGAACCAATCAGAACTGAAGACAATAATAGAAATTAAAAAAAACAGGGGCGCCTGGGTGGCTCAGTCGTTAAGAGTCTGTCTTCGGCTCAGGTCATGATCCCAGGGTCCTGGGATCGAGCCCCGCATCAGGCTCCCTACTCTGCGGGAAGCCTGCTTCTCCCTCTCCCACTCCCCTTGCTTGTGTTCCCTCTCTCGCTGTGTCTCTTTCTGTCATATAAATAAAATCTTAAAAAAAAAAGAAAAAAAAACATACAGAGGGAATCAAAAGTAGATTAGAGGATGCAGAATGTATCAGCCATCTGGAAGACAAGGTAATGGAAAACACACAAGCTGAACACCAAAAAGAGAAAACAATTTATAAAAATGAATATAGATTAAGAGATGTCTTTGACAACATGAAGCAAATGAATATTTGCCTAATAGGGGTTCCTGAAAAAGAAGAAAAGTGTAGAAAACTTCTTTGAAGAAATAATAACTAAAAACTTCCCTATCCTTGGGAGGGAAATAGACATCCAAGTCCAAGAAGCACAGAGTTCCAAACAAGAGGAACCCAAGGAGGCCCACTCCATGACACATAATAATTAAAATGTCAAAGGTTAAAAATAAAGAATCTTAAAGACAGCAAGAGAGAAATAAAATGTTACCTAACAAGGGAAAATGCATAAGGCTATTAGCTGATTTTTCAGCAGAAACTTTGCAGGCCAGAAGAGAGTGGCATGATATTTGCAAAGTGCTGAGAGGAAAAAAACTACACCCAAGAATATTCTACCATGCAAGGTTATCATTCAGATTTGAAGGAAAGATAAAGAGTTTTCCAGAATAACAAAATATATATGAACTTATCACCACTACACCAGCCTTACAAAAAAATGTTAAAGGGACTTAAGTGGAAAAGAAATGGCCATAATTCAACATAAGAAAACTATGAATAAGAAGATGTAAAATATGGCAACATATACATAAAATTTGGAGAAGGGAGTGAGAAGGGAAGAGAAGGGGGGGGAAAGATTTTTTTCTGTTTTTTTTTTTTTTTTAAGATTTTATTTATTTATTTGACAGAGAGAGACACAGTGAGAGAGGGAACACAAGCAGGGGGAGTGGGAGAAGGAGAAGCAGGCCTCCTGCGGAGCAGGGAGCTGGATGCGGGCCTCAATCCCAGGACCCTGGGATCACGACCTGAGGCAAAGGCAGACGCTTGACACTGAGCCACTCAGGCGTCCTGTTATTTTTTTTTTTTTAGAATGTATTTGCACTTAAATGAGCATCAAATTTATATGTAGTGAAAAAAAGGAGCACATGCACCCCAGTGTTCATAGCAGCAATGTCCACAATAGCCAAACTGTGGAAGGATGAATGGATAAAGAAGATGTGGTTCATATACACAATGTAATTTACTCAACCATCAGAAAAGAATATCTACCATTTACATCGACATGGATGGAACTGTAGGGTATTATGCTAAGTGAAATAAGTCAGTCAAAGAAACACAATTATCATATGGTTTCACTCATATGTGGAACATAAGGAATAGTGCAGAGGACAATAGGGGTGGGGGTATCTGAATGGGAATAAATCAGAGAGAGAGACAAACCGTATGAGACTCTTGACTCTGGGAAACAAACTGAGGGTTGTGGAAAGGGAGGTGGGGGGGATGGGGTAACTGGGTGATGGGCATTAAAGAAGTCATGTGATACGATGAGCACTGGGTGATATACTCAACTAATGAATCATTGAACATTATATCAAAAACTGATGTACTATAACTTGGCTAATTGAATTTAAATAAAAAAATAAAAAACTGCTGAAAAAAATTTATATGTACTGCTTTTTACTTAGGATGTTATATATGAACCTATGGTAACCACAAACCCAAAACCTATGATAGATACACAAAAAATAAAGAGAAAGAAAGCCAAACAAAACACTATAGATACTCATTGATCACAAAGAGCAAAAGAAGAAAAGAACAAAGAGAAACTACAAAAACAACCAGAAAACAATTTTTAAATGGCAATAAAACACACCTGTCAATACTTTAAACGTAAATGGTTTAATGCTCCAATCAAAAGACATATAGTGGCAGAATGGTTAAAAATAACAAGACCTGGGGCGCCTGGGTGGCTCAGGCATTAAGCGTCTGCCTTCGGCTCGGGTCATGATCCCAGGGTCCTGGGATCGAGCCCCGCATCGGGCTCCCTGCTCCACGGGAAGCCTGCTTCTCCCTCTCCCACTCCCCCTGCTTGCGTTCCCTCTCTCGCTGTGTCTCTCTCTGTCAAATAAATAAATAAAATCTTAAAAAAAAAAAAAAAGAAAGAAAGAAAACATTAAAAAAAAAAATAAGACCTATATGCTGTGTTCAAGGGACTCACCTTAGACCTAAAGACACCTGCAGATTGAACTGAAAGTAAAGTAAATTGAAAAAGATTCATCATGTAAATGGAAGTGAAGAAAAAAAAAAAAGGCCAGGTACCAACACTTATATCAGACAAAATAGACTCTGAAACAGATTGTAACAAGAGACAAAGAAAGGCATTACATAATGATAAAGGGATCAATCCAACAAGAAGATGTAACACTTGTAAACATCTACCCACCCAACATGAGTACCTAAAAACATAAGGAAACATAAACAATAAAAAGAGAGAAGTTGCTGGTAATACAATAATAGTAGGGGGCTTTAACACTCCAATCACATCAGACAGAAAATTGACAAGAAAACAATGTCTTTGAATGACACATTGGACCAAATGGGCACAACAGATACGTACAAAACATTCTATCTGAAAACAACAGAATACACATCTTTTCAAGTGCTACATGGCATATTCTCCAGAACAGATCACATATTAGTCCATAAAATAAGCCTCAATAAATTTATTTAAGAAGATTGAAATCGGGCGCCTGGGTGGCTCAGTTGGTTAAACGACTGCCTTCGGCTCAGGTCATGATCCTGGAGTCCCTGGATCGAGTCCCGCATCGGGCTCCCTGCTCGGCTGGGAGCCTGCTTCTCCCTCTCCTGCTCCCCCTGCTTGTGTTCCCTCTCTCGCTGTGTCTTTCTCTGTCAAATAAATAAATAAAATCAAAAAAAAAAAAAAAAAAAAAAGAAGATTGAAATCATACCATGCATCTTTTCTGACCTGAATGGTATGAAACTAGAAATAAGTCACAAGAAAAAAAAAACTGGAAAAAGCACAAACACGCGGAGACTAAACAACATGATACAAAACAACCAATGGGTCAACGAAACAATCAAAAAAGCAATTAAGAAGTACATAGAGACAAATTAAAATGAAAACACAATGGTCCAAAATGTCTGGGACACAGTGAAAGCAGTTCTAAGAGGAAAATATATAGCAATTCAGGCTTACCTCAAGAAAGAAGAAATAGTTCAAATAAACAATTTAACATTATACCAGAAGGAACAAGAAAAAGGAGAACAAAGCCCAAGGTGAGTAGAAGAAAGGAAATAATAAAGATCAGAGCAGAAATAAAGGACATAGAGACTAAAGAAACAAGAGAAAAAAATCAGTGAAACAAGAGCAGGTTCTTTGAAAAGATAAACAAAATTGACAAACCCTTAGCTAGACTCATTAAGAAAAAAAGAGAAATGATCCAAATAAATAAAATCAGAAACAAGAGAGAAGTACAACTGACACCACAGAAATACAAAGGATTACAAGAGAATACTCTGAAAAATTATATGGCTATATAATTTATTTATTTATCCCTGGGATGCAAGAATGGTCCAATATTCACAAATCAATCAACTTCACACACCACATCAACAAAATGATTAAAAATTATATGATTTCAATAGATGCAGAAAAAGTATTTGACAAGATTCATCATCCATTCATAAGAAAAATTCCAAGATAATGGAGTTAGAGGGAACATACCTCAACATAATAAAGGCCATATATGACAAACCTACATCTAATATCACATTCAGTGGTGAAAAATGGATAATTTCCAAGGTCAGGAATAAAACAAGGATGTCTACTCTTGCTACTTTATTCAACATAGTACTGCAAATTCTAGCCACAGGATTCAGATAAGAAGAAGAAATGAGGCATCCATATTGGTAAAAAGAAGTTAAACTGTCACTATTTGCAGATGACATGTTACTATACACAGAAAATCCTAAAGACTCTACAAAATATGATTAAAAGTAATAAATGCATTTAGTAAAGTCATAGGATACAAAATTAATATCCAGAAATTGGTAGAGTTTCTAAGCACTAACAACGAAGTTGCAGAAAGAGAAATTAAAAAAAACACCACCATTTACCATGGCAACAAAAAGAATAAAATACCTAGGAATAAACTTAACCAAGGAAGTGAAAGACCTGTACTCTGAAAACTATAAAACATTGATGAAAGAAATTGAAAATGACACAAATGGAAAGATATTTCATGCTCATGGATTAAAAGAATTCATATTGTCAAATGTCCATGTTACCCAAACCAATCTATAAACGGTGCAATTCCTTTCAAAATGCCAATAGCATTTTTCACAAATCTATAACAAATAATAACACAATAACAAATATAACCACAGATGACCCTGAATAGACAAAGCAATCTTGAGAAAGAAGAACAAAGCTGGAGGTATCACGATTCCAGAGTTCAAGATATACTACAAAGCTGTGATAATCTAAACAGTATGGCTCTGGCACAAGAATAGACATATATCAGTGGAACAGAACAGAGAGCCCAGAAATAAACCCACACTTATATTGTCAATCTATGACATAGGAGGCAAAAATATACAATGTGGGGAAAGACAGTCTCCTCAATAAATTGTGCAGAGAAAACAGGACAGCTACATACAAAAGAATGAGGACCACTTTCTTACACCATACATAAAGATAAACTCAAAATGGATTAAAGACCTAAATGTGAGACCTGAAATCATAAAACTCCTAAAATAAAATATAGGCAGCATTCAGATTTGGCTGTAGCAACATTTTTCTAGAAATGTCTCCTCAGGCAAGGAAAACAAAAGCAAAAAGTAAACTATTGGGATGATACCAAAATAAAAAACTTTTGCACAGCAAAGGAAACAAACACAAATTGAAAGGCAACCTACTGAATGGGAGAAGATATTGGCAAATGATAAATGCAATAAGGGGTTAATATCTAAAATATATAAAGAACTTATACAACTCAATGCTAAAAATGAACCTCCCCAAGCAATCTGATTAAAAAATGTACAGAGAACCTGACTATACATTTTCCCAAAGAAGATATAGAGATGGCCAATAGACACATGAAAAGATGTTCAACATCATTAATCATCAGGGAAATGCAAATCAAAACCACTATGAGATATCACTTTATACATGTCAGAATGACTAGAATAAAAAAGACAAGATATAAGTGTTACAAGGATGTGGAGAAAAAGGAACCCTTATACATTGTTGGTTGGAATCTAAATTGATGCATCCACTGTGGAAAACAGTATGGAGGCTCCTCAAAAAATTAAAAATAAAACTATCCTATGATTCAGCCATTTCACCTCTGGCTATTTATCCAAAAAAAAAAAAATCACTATCTCAAAAGGATATCTACATCTCCATATTCATTTTGGCATTATTGACAATAGCAAAGACATGGAAACAATCAGAGTTCATACATAGAGAGATAAAGGAAATATGCTGCGTATATATGTACAATGGAATATTATTCAGCCATAAAAAGAAGGAAATCTTGCCATCTGGGACAACATAGATGTACCTTGCAGGCATAATGTTAAGTGAAATTAGACAGAAAATGACAAATACCATATGATATCACTTATACGTGGAATCTAACAACAAACAAACTCATACAGTGAAGAGGTTGGTGGCTACCAGAAGCAGGGAGTTGGTTAAATGGGTGAAGGTGGTAGAAAGACTCAAGCTTCCAATTAATAAGATAAACAAATCCTGGGGATGTAATGTACAGCATCGTGACTGTAATGAACAATAATGTACTGTATATTTTTTTAAGTTGCTAAGAGAGTAGTTCTTAAAAGTCCTTATATCATACACACAAAAATTTTAACTTTTTTTTTGGTGTTAGATGTTAACTAAACTTATTTTGGTAATAATTTTGCAATAAATACACATATCAAATTATTATATTGTAACCTAAACCTAATACAGTGCTGTATGTCAAATACATCCCCCCAAAATCAGTTGCCTTTCTATGCACTAACAATGACATATCAAAAATAGAGATTAAGAAAACAATCACATTCACATTTGCATCAAAAACAGTGAAATACTTGGAACAGGAGGTAAAAGATCTGAACACTGAAAATTATAAGACATTGATAAAGGGAAATAAAGAAGAAATAAATGGAAAGATATTCTATGCTTTTGGATTGGAAGAATATTGTTTAGATGTCTGCACTACCCAAAGTGATCTACAGATTCAATGCAATTCCCATAAGAATTCTAATAGCCTTTTTTCACAGAAATAGAACAAACAATGCTAAAACTTGTGTGGACTCACAGAAGACCCAAAGCAATCTAGGGCAAGAACACAAAGCTAGAGGGATCACACTCTGATTTCAAAATATAGTACAATCAATAGAGTAAGGAGCCAATCTACTAGATGGGAGAAAATATTTGTGAATCATGCCTCTGATAAGAAGCTAATAT
This sequence comes from Mirounga leonina, assembly GCF_011800145.1. Classification (NCBI taxonomy): domain Eukaryota; kingdom Metazoa; phylum Chordata; class Mammalia; order Carnivora; family Phocidae; genus Mirounga; species Mirounga leonina. The sequence goes on from NW_023270453.1 coordinate 9,433,636, forward strand.
CCAAACTATATAAGTAACTCAGACAATTCAATAGTTAAAAAAATCAGATTTAAAAATGAGCAGAGGATCTGAATAGACATATCTCCAAAGAAGACATACAAATGACCAACCGGTATATGAAAAGATGCTGAACATCACTAACCATCAGGAAATACAAATCAAAACCACAACAAAATATTACCTCACTCCTGTAAGAATGGCTATCATCAAAAAGACAAGAGATAACAAGGGTTGGCAAAGATGTGAAGAGAAGGCTACCTTTGTGTATTTGTTGATAGGAATATAAATTGGTGTAGGCACTATGGAAAGCAGTATGACAGTTCCTTAAAAACTTAAAACTAGGGCTCCTGAGTAGCTCAGTTGGTTAAGCATCTGCCTTTGGCTCAGGTCATGATCCCAGGGTCCTGGGATTGAACGCTGCATCAGGCTCCCTGCTCAGTGGGGAGTCTGCTTCTCCCTCTCCCTCTATGCCTGCTTGTGACCTCTCTCTCTCAAATAAATAAACAAAATCTTTAAAAAATTAAAAATAGAACTAGCATATGATCCAGCAATCCTACTTTTGGATGTATATTTAAAGGAAAAGAAAACAGGATTCAGAGAGACATCTGCACTCCCACGTTCAATATCCACAATAGCCAAGATATGGAAACAACCTAAGTGTCTTTCAATGAATGAATGAATGAATAAAGAAGATGTGATGTGTGTGTGTGTGTGTGTGTGTGTGTAGGATGGTTATTCAGACAAAAAAGAAGGGGAAGAAATGGGGAAATGTTGGTCAAAGACTACAAACTTACAGTTGTAAAATGACTAACTTGGGGTTCTGATATTTGGCACAATGATTATAGATAATACTAGTGTATTATATACATAAGAGTTGCTAAGAGTATATATTTTTTACAGTGAGCTACCATATACCCTTTATTTAGATTTATCAATTTAACATTTACATTTTCCTTTTTTAATTGAAGTATAGTAGACATACAATGTTACATTAGTTTCAGGTGTGCAACATAGTGATTTGACAACTCTGTTTGTTATGCTATACTCCCCCCAAGTGTAGCTAACATTTGTCACCATATGACACTATTACAATACCACTGACATACTGCCTGTGCTGTACCTTTCATCTCTGTGACTTATTCATTCCATAACTGGAAGCTTGTATCTCCAACCTCCCTTTGTTCATTTAGCTCATCCCCCAGCCCCCTTTTCTATGACAACCATCAGTTTGTTCTATTTATAGGTCTGATTCTGCTTTTTGGTGTTTGTTTTTAGAGTCCACACTAAGTGAAATCATATGCTATTTGTTGTTCTCTGTTTGACTTATTTCACTCAACATCATACCCTAACAGAGTAGATCTTAAATGTTAATGTTTTTAGCACAAAAAAGGAATGGTGTATATGTATATACATATATATACATATGTATATATATATACCACTATGGTGGTAATCATTTTTGCAATACATAAATGTATCAACACACTGTATACCTTCAACTTAATGTTATATGTCAATTATATCTCAGTAAAGCCAAAAAAGATGAAAAATAAAAGTATTGAGTGTTACTATGCTTGAAAGTGGAGGTGGCTATCTTCTGAAAGTCTGAGATGAATGTGGGAGATGCTGCCTTGAAATGGGTCCCTGATTTCAATGTGAAATGGGATCCTAGCATACAGAAACCACGTAGCCATGCTCACCTTCCAGAGACAGAGTAGGTGTTTAGTTAACAGAAAGCATGACCAAGGAAGCCATCCAAATGATTGATCATGGAATTCCCAGGACTGAAAATTTGATGAACCACCTACATATATATATACATATATATATATATATGTGTGTGTGTGTGTATATATGTATGTATATGATATATATCTCAAAAAGGTGTCCACCTTAAGTCTCTACTTGTGGGTTAGTCATAGTTTTTCAATGAATTCCAAGACCTGAGATAGTTCACAGAGCCCCTTGATGAAATGAAAGATCAGAAACCCTTGAAGACCCTGGGATAACATTACAGGATGCTATAAATCTTCCTAGTTGTCTACCAAGGACCTACAGGTGCTCACTAGAATAAATATGAGCACCAGAGAAAAGGAAATCCTAAAACCTTTATGGGATTCAGTAATGGTGCTGAGCTATGCCTGAGTCAAGAGGGGATGTTTAAGGGGGTCATATAGTAAATGGTGTTTTGGCCCAAGTCAATCTTACAGTAAATCTCATGGATTTGTGAACCCATGTTGTGGTTACTTACCCCAGCTTCTGAGTATGTGATTGGGATAGACATTCCCAGCATTTGGTAGATGCGCATATTGGATCCCTGAACCATGGGGTTAAGGATATTATGGCAGGGAAGGTTTCAAGGGGGGAAACCCTGACGTTTCTTCTCTTCAGTAATGCTAAAGTATACAAATAGTAAACAAAATAGAATCAGTGAGAACACTCCTATCAAATAGGGAATATCAGTAAGAGATAAAAATTATAAAAAGGAATGAAATAGGAATTCTAGAATTAGTTCACTAAAGGGGCTCAACAGCTGATTTGAACAGACAGAATATATAATCACTGAACTTAAAGATTGGTTGAAATTATCTGGTCTGATGAACAGAAATAAAAAAGAATGAAGAAAAACGAACAGAGACTAAGGAGCTTATAGGATAACACCAAGCTTGCCAACACACAATAATGGGAATCCCAGCAAGAAAAGAGGGGAAAAAGGGGAAGCAGAAAATAGATTAGTGGTTGCCAGGCAATGGGGTGAATGCGGAGTGGGTACAGGGTTTCTTCTGGGGTGATAAAAATGATCTGGATTTAACGATGATGTTTGTGCAACATTGTGAACGTACTGCTTAATTATATACCTATGATTTTTTGTTATACAAACTTTCTCTCAATAAAAAGAACATCATTTCAGTTCCTTCTGCCTTCCCTCCCTTATCATACCCCCTCATCCTAAGCCACACTGGATGAAATTCAGTCTGCCCCCAGTGGCTTTGTTTATACTGTTGCCCTGCCTTTTGTCTTGCTTTTTGCTCCCTCTATCTCAGAAAAGCTTATTCAAGTTTCAAAATCTGCTCCAAGTCTACCATGATTCTCATTCCCCATAGCAACACTTTTAATTCTTTAACCCTTTATAGTTTACAAGTGGGTAACTATTGAGAAGCCTTGGGAGATTGTCTAAATTGTAAAGCTTTACTAAGGATCATTCTTTTTAATTCAATAAAAAACACCTACATAATTTCATGTCTTAGCCATTTTTAAATGTACAGTTCAGTAGTGTTAGTTATATTACACTGCACAACGACTAAGACTCATTTAAACCCTGATTTGTAAAGCTTTCCCTAACCCTCTATTTGGAATCAATTACTCCCTCCTCTGTGATCTCATAGCATTTGGGGCATACTTCCATTCTGGTGTTGACTAAATTTCTTTCTGGTTAGTTTTGTTTCCCTAATTTGTGGGCCCCTTCAGGGCAGGACTTGTGGCTAATCCTGTTCTGAATTCTAGTGGAGAGCACAACTGAGCAACACTAACTGAATGCTCATCAAGGTAAAAATAAAGGGGCAAAGGATGCCTTCCATCATTTACTGAGCTTCCCAGAAGTGTGACAACTGGGAACACAAAGGGAGAGAAGCAAATACGACTTTATCCTTCGGGCTTTCTCCTCTTCCTCTGTCTTGGCCTGACATCTTGCCTTAGCCTTGGCCAACCACAGGGACCATGGGGATTACTCCATGGTTTCCAGAGTCCTGTCAGCTGCTAGCCTCAAGGAAAATCCTACCTCCAGAGCAGTTTCTTCCACGGCTGATGTCCTAGAGCAGGTGAACTACCATCATCCAAAGCTGTTTTGTGTATAATATCTATCCTCTTTCTAATTTCCAACTCTCCTGGACTATAGGACCGTAGGAAAGCACCTTAAGTGGTCCCTTTTGCTTGCTACCTTATACAACCAACATGCAAGAAAATAACCACGTGGCAAAATCACTCTGGTTATTTAGACATTATCTCTCCAGGGAGGGAATTAAAAAGCCCCTTGCTCTTCTCTTCCTTCTTCACCCCTGGCTGCCACCTCTTTGGGGTCTACAGAGCTTGTTGTCTTTGACACTAAAGGCTGAACAGAGGGAAGGTGTAAAACTATAATTTTACTGCTTTTCTTCAGCTTTTGCTGAAGGCTCACAAAGGAGGCTGAACAAAGGAACTAAAATGAAACTTTGATGATCTGGGCTTTTCCAATTAATCCTGCTCCCCATTAAAGGATCATGAGTTGGCTGCATCACTCGGTCCCTCTGAGATGAATCCCCATTTACCAGATGGCTGGGCATGAACTGGATGGCCTGGCATTTCATTTCTTCCTGTCTGGTAAAATGAGAAAATTCAAACCAGACACTGAAATGTTCTTTTCTTTTATTAAAAACATGTCTTAATTGGGTAGTTGGGTACTCTGAGTGAACCTCAACATTTCTAAATCTTTGAATGCTGGAAACAGAGATAAAACTGTCATTCTAATAGTGCCAGACAATTACATAATGTGACTCTAAACTGGTGGCTCCCAACCCCGGCAGCCCTTAGGAACAATAGAGGAACTGTAAATAAAAGGATCCTGCTACTCCACCCCCTGTCCTACCTGTACGGGGCTCTAGCATCAGGGCATTTTTTTTAAATATATATATTTTTAAGATTTTATTTATTTATTTGAGAGAGAGAATGAGAGAGAGAGAGAGAGCACATGAGAGGGGGGAGGGTCAGAGGGAGAAGCAGACTCCCTGCCGAGCAGGGAGCCTGATGCGGGACTTGATCCAGGGACTCCAGGATCATGACCTGAGCCGAAGGCAGTCGCTTAACCGACTGAGCCACCCAGGCGCCCCCTATTTTTATTTTTTTTTAAAGATTTTATTTATTTATTTGAGACAGAGAGAATGAGAGAGACATAGAGCACATGAGAGGGGGGAGGGTCAGAGGGAGAAGCAGACTCCCTGCTGAGCAGGGAGCCCAATGCGGGACTCGATCCCGGGATTCCAGGATCATGACCTGAGCCGAAGGCAGTCACTCAACCAACTGAGCCACCCAGGCGCCCGCATCAGGGCATTTAAAAACAAAACTAATCAAATAAAAAACCAAAACAAAATACCTCCCACATGATGATAATATGCAGCAGGTATTGAGAAGTCACTCTGTGGGTAAAATAGATTATGTATCTTTAGACTAAACACTTTATTCTAGGATAGATTATTTTGGGGAGGCCCCTTGGTAAGAAGATAAAAGTTCAGGCACTTGGAGCACAGGTGCAGGACCTCTGAATATTGGTAAACTGATCCAAATGCAAATACTTTAGACTGGTATATATTGCTATGTAACAAAGTACCACAAGGTGAGTAATAACCGTGTCTTTAGTAATAACTAGTGAAGCTGTGAGATAATAATATGTATGTTTTAGTGGCTTAAAACCACCCACATTTATTATATCACAGTTTCTCAGCTTAGCTGGGTTCTCTGCTTCAGGGTCTGTCACAAGGCTGCAGTGGAGGAGTTGGCTAGGACTGGGGTCTTATCTGAGGGCCTGACTTGGTATCCAAGCTCCCATGGTTGTCAGCAGGATTGGCTCCTTGCACTGCTCAACTGATGCCCTTAGTTCCTAGCTGGCTGTTGGCCAGAGGCTGCCCTCAGACCCACATGGGCTTCTCTAGCAAGGCTGTTTGCTTCATCAAAGTGTACAAGCCAAGAGGGCAACATAGAAAGTCTGTAAGCAAGATGTAAATTACAGTAACATCCAATCATCTTGGTAATACTCTACTGCTTAGAAGCAAGTCACAGATCCCAACACACCCAAAGGGAGGACAATACACAAGGACATGAATACCAGGAGCTGGGGATCTGTGAGAACCATCTGAGAGTTTGCCTGCCACACTTCAGCTTTAATAATTTAATGGTATAAAAACATGTCCTTTGGTGAGGAGGGTATATCCCTATGGATATTTTGGGGGGTATAATTGACAAAAATTGTATATATTTAAAGTGTACAACGATGTTTTGATATATGTTTAGTGAGAAATGTTTACTACAATCAAGCTAATTAACATATTCATCACCTCACATAGTTACCTTTTTTGTTTGGTAAAAACAATGTATAACTCTCAGCAAATCTCAAGTATGTACACGGTATAGTATTGTTAACTATAGTCACCCTCCTGTACATTAGATATCCAGAACTTACTCATCCTGCATATATTAAACTTTGTACACATCGATCAACATTTCTCCATTTCCAGTCCCCTCCAGCCCTGGGAACCACCATTCTACACATTCTACTGTCCGCTTCTCAGAGTTTGACTCTTTTAGATTCTATGTGTAAGTGTTATCATGAAGTATTTGACTTTCTGTGTCTGGCTCATTTCACCTCCAGGTTGAGCCATGTTGTCACAAATGACAAGATTTCCTTTTCTTTAAGGCTGAATAATATTCCAGTGTACTTATGTACCACATCTTCTTTATTCATTCACCCACCAGTGGACACTTAGGTTGCTTGCATATCTTGGCTACTGTAAATGCTGCGATGAATGTAGGAAAGCCGGGATTTTTTTGAGACACTGCCTTCATTTCCCAGGAGTGGGATTGGTGGATCATATCATAGTTCTATTTTTAATTTTTTTTATTATGTGAGTTTCAGGTGTACAGCTTTATAACTTAATATCTGTATAAGCTACAAAGAGATAACCACCACAAGACTAGTTATCACCCATCACCATACTTTCCATCTCATTCACTCACTTCCCATGCTCCCCAGCCTCTTTCCCCTCTGGTAACTACTAGTCTGCTCTCTGTATCTAGGAGTTTGTTTATTCATGCGTTCGTTCGTTTGTTCATTCATTCATTTATTCCATTTCACATATGAGTGAAATCATATGGTATTTGTCTTTCATGGTCTGACTTATTTTGCTTACCATAATATCCTCAAGGTGCATCCATGTTGTTGCAAATGGTATAGTTTCATTTTTTCATGGCTGAGTAATATTGCATTGTATAAATATACCACATCTTTATCCATTCATCTGTTGATGGACTTTTAGATTGTTTCCACATCTTTGCTATTATAAATAATGCTGCAATCAACATAGAAGTGCACATATCTTTTTGAATTAGTGTTTTGTATTCATCCAATAAGTACCCAGAAGTTGGAATAGCTGTGTCATATGGTAGTTATAATTTGTAATTTTTTTAAAAGATTTATTTATTTATTTGAGAGAGAGAATGAGATAGCGAGAGAGAGCATGAGAGGTGGGAGGGTCAGAGGGAGAAGCAGACTCCCCGCTGAGCAGGGAGCCTGATGTGGGACTCGATCCAGGGACTCCAGGATCATGACCTGAGCTGAAGGCAGTCGCTTAACCAACTGAGCCACCCAGGCGCCCCTCTAATTTGTAATTTTTTGAGGAACCCCCTATACTAATTTCCACAGGGACTGCACCAATTTATGATCCCCCTAACAGTGTACAAATGTTCTCTTTTCTCCACATCCTCTCCAACACTTATTTCTTGTCTTTTGATAATAACCATTCTAACAGGTGTTAGGTGATATCTGATTGTGGTTTTGATTTCCATTTTCCTAATAATTACTGACGTTTAGCATCTTTTCACATGCCCATTGGCCATCTCTATGTCTTCTTTGGAGAAATGTCTATTCAGATTCCCTGCCCTTTTTTAAGTTAGATTGTTTGTTTTATTTGTTGTTGAATTATAGGAGTTCTTTATGTGTTTTGGATATTAACACCTTATTGGATATGTAGTTGGCAATCTTCTCCCATTTAGTAGGTTGCCTTTTCATTTTGATGATGATTTCCTTGAGGTAGGCCTTTTCTTACGGTAGGCCTGTATGGCTATGAACTTCCCTCTTAAGCCCACTTTTGTTGCATCCCATATATTTTAGTATATATTTCCATTTTCATTTCTCTCTAGGTATTTATTTCTCCTTTGATTTCTTTGATGACCCATAAGTTGTTCAGTAGCATGTTGTTTTATCTTCACATTTTTGTTGTTTCTCCCATTTTCTTCTTATAATTAATTTCTAGTTTCAGACATCATAGTCAGAAAAGATGCTTGATAGGACTTCAGTATTCTTAAATTTATGAGACTCATTTTGCGGCCCAGCATGTGATCTATCCCAGAAAATGTTCCATGTGCACTTGAAAAGAATGTGTATTCTGCTGTCTTTGGATGGAATGTTTTATGTATGTCTTTTAAGTCCATCTCGTTTAATGTGTGGTTTAAAGCCAATGTTTACTTATTAATTTTTTTGTTTGGTTGATCCCCTCCATTGATGAAAGTAGGGTATTAAAAGTGTCCTCTATTACTGTATTGCTATCAATTTCTCCCCTATGGTCTGTTAATATTTGCTGTATATATTTTGGTGCTCCTATTTTGGGTGCATACATATTTGTAAATGTTGTATCTTCTTGCTTGATTGATCCTTTTATCCTTATGTAATGCCCTTCTTCGACTTTTATTACATTCTCTGTTTTAAAGTGTATTTTGTCTGATAGGAGTATAGCCACTCCAGCTTTCTTTTCATTTCCATTTGTATGGAATATGTTTTTCCATCCCTTCACTTTCAGTCTGCATGTGTCCTGCCTTCTGAAGGGAGTGTCTTGTAGGCAGCATAAATGGGGTCTTGTTTTTTTATCCATTTTGCCACTCAATGTCTTTACATTGGTAAATTCAGTCCATTTACATTTAAAGTAATTATTGATGATATATACTTACACCATGTTGTTAAAATGTTTTGGCTGTTTTTCTAGTTCCTCTTTGTCCCTTTCTTCTTTTTCTCTCTTCCTTTGTGGTTTGATGACTTCCTTTAGTGTTATGTTTACATTTCTTTCTCATTTGTGATTTCCCTATAAATATTTTCCTTGTGGTTACCATGAGGTTGACATCATATACAATATCTTTATGTAAATAAATACCAATTTGTCTTAAGTTGATAACAATTTAATTTTAAACACATTTCGGACTTTTACCTTTTTACTCCCACCCAACATTTTATATTTTTGATGACACATTTTACATGTTTTTATATTATGTTCCTTTATCTAAGTATTCTAACTTCAGTTAATATTCCTACTTTTGTCTTTTAATCTTTATGCTTGGTTTATATGTGATTCATCAATTATCTTCATTACATATTTACATTTTCCAGTAGATTTTTACTTTTGTATGTTTTCTTCAGTAGATTTTTATGTTTGTATGTTTTCTTCTCGTGCCATTTCTCTTTTGGCTTCAAGGAGTCTTTTTAGCATTTCTTGTACAATTTTAGTGGTGATGAACTCCTTTAGCTTTGGCACACCTGGAAAGCTCAATCTCTCCTTCAATTCTTATTAACCCTGCTGAACAGAGAATTCCTTGGTTGGAAGATTTTCCTTCTAGCTCTGAATATGTCATGCCACTCCCTCTGGCCTGTAAGGTTTCTGCTGAAAAACCTGATAGCCTTATGGAGTTTTTCTTGTATGTAGCAAGTTGTTTTTCTCTTGCTGCTTTTAGGATTCTCTCTTTATCCTTAACTTTTACCATTTTACTTATAATGTGTCTTGGTGTGGATCTCTCCAGGTTTATCTTATTTGTAACTCTCTAGGCTTCTTGGACCTGTTTGATTTCTTCCCCAGATTAGGAAAGTTTTCAGCAATTATTTTTTTAATTTAGATTGATTTATTATTTATTTTTATTATATTCAGTTAGCCACTGTATAGCACATCATTAGTTTTTTGTAGTGTTCAATGATTCATTAGTTACATATAACACTCAGTGCAGTTCTTGAAATAAATTTTCTGGCCCTTTCTCTCTTGTCCTTCTGGGGCTCCTATAATTCAAATGCTATCCTGCTTGATGTTGTCCCAAAGACCCTTTATCTTCACTTAATGTTTTCATTTTGCTGCTCTCTGGATGAGTTCCATTACTTTTTCTTCTAGCTCACCAATATGTTCTCTTCTTCATCTAGTCTGCTGTTCAAACTTCAAGTGTATTTTTCAGTTATAATTTCGGTATATTTTCTACAACTTTGTTGAAATTTTCACTGTGTTTGTCCATTCTTCTCCCCAGTTCAGTAAGCATCTTTATGATAATTACTGTGAACTATTTATAAGGTTGATGGCTTATCATCATTTCATTTAGTTCCTTTTTTCTGAGGTTTTATCTTGTTCTTTTGTTTGGAATATATTCTTCTGTCTCATTTTGGTTTACTCTGTTTCTATGTATTAGGTAGGTCAGCTACCTAGTCTAGTCTTGAAGCAGAGGCCTGATATAGGAGATGTCTTATGGGGCCCAGAAGCCAAATCTCCCCTGGTCACCAGATCCAGGCACCCGAGGGGTATGCCCTATGTGGGTTGTGTAGCCTTCCTATTGTGGCAGGAACGCAAATGTGGCACACTGTTGGATGGGTTGGTCCTTTGGCTGTGGCATGTGGCAGATACTACTGCAATGTCCTGGTCGGTGGTGCTGTGTATCTGCCGCTCTTTCCCTTTTTGATGCTATTCTTTTTTTTTTTTCCTTTGCTGTGGAGGCTCAGTTTATTCAATTTTCAGGTCCATTTCAGAGACAATTATTACATACGTATTCATAGATTTGTTTTGTCTATAGGAGGTGGTGAGTTCAGGATCATGCTAGGCCACCATTTTGATCCCAACTCCTATTTTTAATTTTTTGAGGATCTTCCATAGGGTTTTTCCATAGTGGTCATATGAGTTTACATTCCCACAGTGTTAAGGGTTCCCTTTTTCTCCACATCCTTGCCAACACCTGTTATCTTCTGTTTGATAATAGTCATTCTACTAGGTGTGAGGTGATACCTCATTGTGGTTTTCACTTGCATTTCCTGATGACTAGTGATGTTGAATGTCTTTTCATATAGCTGTCGGTCATTTGTCTTCTTTTGAGAAATATCTAATTCAGATCCTTTGCCTATTTTTAAATTGGGTTGGTCTCTTGTGTTATTTTTGAGTTATTTGAATTCCTTATGCATTTTGCATATTAGCCCCTTATAGACATATGATTTTCAAATATTTTCTCCCATTCCACAGTTTGGTTCTTCACTCAATTCATTGTTTCTTTTACTGTGCAGAAGCCTTTTATTTTGATGCAACCCCACTGCCCATTTTGCTTTTGTTACCTGTGCTTTTGGGGTTACATCCAAAAAATTATTGCCCAGACCAATGTCAAGAAGACTTTCTCCTGTTTTCTAGTAGTTTTATAGTTTCAGGTCTTACATTTAAGTCTTTAATCTATTTTGAGTTAATTTTTAAAAGATTTTGAGAGAGAGAGAATGTGTGAGTCCAAGTGAGTGGGGGGAGGAAGGGGGAGAAGCAGACTCCATTCTGAGTGTGGAGCCCAGCACAGGGCTTGATTTCATGACCCTGAGATCATGACCTGAGCTGAAACCAAAAGTTAAATACCTAACCAACTGAGCCACCCAGGTGAGCCTCGAGTTAATTCCTGAATATGGTGTGAGGTAAGGGTCATTCTTCTGCATATAAATCCAGTTTACATAACACTATTTATTAAAAGAGACTATCCTTTCCCCATTGCATGTTCTTGGCATCTTTGTCAAAGCTCAGTTGACCATAAATATGTGGATATATTCCTGGGCTCTTGATTCTATTCCATTGGTCTAAATGTCTGTTTTTATGCCAGTACCACACTGTTTGGATTACTGTAGCTTTGTACTTTATTTTGAAATCAGGCAGTGTGATGTTTCCAGCTTTGTTCTTGTTCAAGATTACTTTGGCTATTTGGGGTTCCTTGTGGGTCCATAAGAATTTCAGGATTTTTTTTTCTATTTCTGTGAAAAAGGACATTAAAATTTTGATAGGGATTACACAGATTCTGTAAGTGGCTTTGGGTAATATGGACATTTTAACAATATTATTTCTTCTAATCCATGAACATGAGATACCTTTCCATTTACTTGTGCCTTCATCAATTTTTTTCTTCAATGTTTTATAATTCTCAGTATGTTAATCTTTTACCTCCTTGGTTAAATTTATTCTTAATTAATAGTTTTTGATGCTAATGTAAAGGGTTTTATTTTAGTTTCTTTTTTGGATAATTTGTTACTATATAGAAATACAACTAATTTTTGTATGTTGATTTTGTGTTCTGTAACTTTACTGAATTCATTCTAACAGTTTTTTGGTGGAGTCATTAGGGTTTTCTCTATATAGGATCATGTCATCTACAAAAGACAGTATTTTGCTTCATGTTTTCCTATTTGTATAACTTTTATTTATTTTTTCCTAACTGCTCTGGTTAGGACTTCTAATACAATGTTGGATAGAGGTAGTGAGAGGGTGCATCCTTATCTTATTCCTGATGTCAAAGGAAAAATTCTTAGCTTTTCACCATTGAGTACAATGTTGGCTGAGGGTTCCTATAAACACATTTTTTTTATCACTGTCTCTACCGTTTCCATGGCCAGATATTTTTATGAAGGATAACTAGCAACCTTGGAAGTTGCCAGGTTTATCAGAAGCACTGATAAATCACCTACTGTCTCCTTGATGTATTCCTACATTAAAAACAAAACAAAACAAAAAAAACCCCAAAACCAAAAAACAACTGCAAGAGTCAATTAAAAGTACATAGATGAGCACTGGGTGTTATACGCATCTAATGAATCGTTGAACACTACAACGAAAACTTATGATGTACTATATGCTGGCTAACTGAACATAATAAAAAAAATAAATAAAATACAATAAAGGTAAGTTGGAGAAATCCTGATTAAATAAATTAAGCAGCTTTCTAAAAAGAAAAAAAAAAGCACATAAAAATCCAAGGTGAAAAGGAACTAAAGACTCCATAGGTCAGCTTTATAGTCAAATTCCTTCTTTAGCCCTCCAACTTAGTTTGGGCTATTAGAACAGAATACCATAGATTGGGTAGCTTAAACAGCAAACTCTTTTTTTTTTAAAAAACATTACTTTAAGTTAAAAAGTCCAAAATCAAGTTGCCTGAAGATTTGGTATCTGGTGAGGGCCCTTTTCCTCATTTTTCAGCTGGCTGTCTTCTTCTATCCACACATGGAGAACAAAGGGAGAAGCAAGCTCTCTGTTTAACTTCTTATTAGGGCACTAATTGCATCATGAGGGTTCTACCCTTATGATCTAATCACTTCCCCAAGGCCCCATCTTCAAATACCATCATATTGAGGATTAGAATTTTAACATATGAATTTTTGGGGGGGGGTCACAAACATTCAGTCTACGACATTCTCTCTGCTGGCTGTTCAGAGCCCATGGGGAAACTTTCAATGATAAAGAGAATGCTTCCCAAGCAGAATGCCATCATTATGAAAGGCAAACCCACAGTGTTGAGTTTTATTCTTGTTCCTTGTAAATGTTTTCTCTATGATGTTGAGGAGGTTATTTAGCTTCTCTGTACTATTTTTCCCATCAATAAATTTTAAAAAATCAGTTGATCTATCACCTCTATATCTATATTTGCTTTCCAAGCTAGCCCCTAAAAGTAGATGAAGAGGATTGAATTTTTTTACACTTGTTCAAGTACATGGATCTCTTCCAAAGAGCAGTTCAGACTGCACCTTGTTGTTTGTAGGCAGTGTTTAAAGCTGGCTTTCTCTGTGTTTGATTTTGCTTTGGATTCCCCAAGGCAGTTTCTTACTTGGAGTTAATAACTCAGACCCAAATGCTTAGTTTGGAAGATGGAAGTTGTAGCTAATCTCTGGATTACCCAATCCAAGGCCAAGTGGAAAGTTTTTCTAAGCATCAACTGGAGGGAAAAAGCTAACCAAGTCCTTCCATGGCTCTCTTCCAGGTAACCCCTGTCAATGTCCCAGAGGCATAAGCCTTTCACATCCACCCAGTTTGCCTGATTGCCAAGAATTACACACCATGGAGAATTCTGAGAGCAAGTCAACACATCAGTTTGAGAGACAGGATTTTTAAAAATTTTCCCTAATTTTTTTTCTTATTTGGTCATGAGCATCAGTGATGATGGTAAAGTATCTGTCCTGCTATCACTACAGAATTTTCATCCCAGGCACCTTCCACCCCAGCAAGCAGTATGAGGCTGGGCCTCTAGCAGCCCTCCCTCCTTCTGCATACCATAACCAATGGCCTACCAGTGACATGCACTGGAGTCACTGATGGGGGGTGGGAGCCAATGAGGATGGGGAAGCTAAACTGGCTTTCAGCTCAGGAAGAGCAGAAAAGAAGGGGAGGATTCTCCCAAAGTCCTAATTCCTATCACATAGAACCTATTTCTGCTTAAAAATCATACATTGGTCATGGTTATACATGTTTTCAACACATGCTATTGGGTTATTTTTTCATTTTACTTTTGCACTGGGACTTCCATCTCAAACATTTGCATTTTGGAGGGTGGTAGGGGTAAAAAGGAACATTGAACCCCACAAGACAGGGGCTCCTGAGTGGCTCAGTTGGCTAAGCTCCCAATTCTTGACTTTGGCTCAGGTCATGACCTCCGGGTCCTGGGATCTAGCCTCATGACAGGCTCCATACTTGGCAGGGAGTCTGCTTGAGATTCTCTCCCTCTCCCTCTCCCTCTACCCCTGCTCTCATGCACTCGCATGCTCTCTAAAATAAATGAATCTTTAAAACGCACACACACACACACACACACACAAAGCAGAGGACCCAAAAAGTAAATACACAGCATTTCACAAAGGGCTATTCTCACATGTCTGAAGAAAAGCCTCTATTCTCAACTTGTTTTCACCATTTTGGTGTCATGTACCAACAAACCAGCAGGTTGTACAAATCAAGCACTTTCCATTTTCTGGCTCTCAAATAATCCACTATCAGCAAGGTTTTGGCTGGTAGAGTTATCAGTTCCTCCTTCCTGGAAATTCAGGCTGCAAAGATTTAAGCTCTCCCTTTTCTGCTTTCTCCTTACAAAATACTGTGATGGATACATACGGATCCTTCAACATTTTATCATACTGTGTTTAGTGAGAAAGAGACATCTTTTCATCAAAGAGAGACATAAACAATATTTCAAAAGAAAAACAAATGCTAACAACTTCCCGCATGCATCATGATTTCTCTCAACTCATTAACTCTGACCTCCTCTAGAATGATGGAAGTTTTGCCAGGTTTGCTCTTTGCCTTTATGCCTCCCTATTGGCTAACTGACATGCATAAATAAATACTCTTCAGAATGGTAGGAGTCCCTTTGTTTAGATTAACAAAAGTCTTCACCATTTCAATATCCCTTTATAATTTTTCTGTCACTTCATGGTCTACTTTCTTAACTGGACTGTGTTCCTTTTTGTTATCTTGCAATAGATCTGGAAAACAGACCTTGCTGAGAAACAGAGACCTCTGTGATATTTTCAGCTTCTTCTTTGGGAGGAGGGCTAGCCCTTCACTTCCCATTCCAGTCTCTCTCAAAGAAGTTGGATACATGATGCATTCCCAGAACTCTCCAGTGTGTTGGCTTGGAACATAAAAATAGCCCTCTTCCCTGCAGGGGATAGATCCTGATTAGAAATCTTGAAATATTTTCTCAATTTCATTTTCCATAGAAGGGACTAGATTTTAAACCAGGCAGTTGGCAAATAGCCACATGCTTTTTCAGCTTGCTGGCCCTGACATCTCATGAGAACAACACAAAGTACATTTAAAACTCTTTTGTTTGAGAAGTTTAGCAGGGAATTGGAATAGATCCATCCATCTCAGGACCACGATCCTGCTAAAAAGGATGCATATGCCATGGTACTTAGTAACGGATGTAAATCGTGCCCAGCACCCAAGGGTCTTGGAAATCTGCCATATTGTTTGCTTCTCCATTCCCTCATTATTATTCCCTGTGCCATCCTTAAAACCCAGTTTGCTAGACTGTATTCATCTTATGTAACTCAAAGTTTGTAGCCTCTGAATACCATCTCTTCCTTCCACACTTTCTTTAGCCCCTGGTGACTACCATTCTACTCTCTGCTTCAAGTCTGACTATTTTTTAAGAGGCAAATCACATGTCAAATGTTACCACAATAAACAAAACAAAATCCATTCCTTATCTTGGGCTGAGGGCTCCCTGTTCTGAAAGAAGGCTACTCCAGCACATGCTTTGAGACCTAGTTAATTCATTCATGCTGTCTCAGGGGAAGTTGATTCACTTCATCAACAAATATATATTGAGCACCTACTACGTGCCAGGCACTGTGCTAGTTCTGGCTGACAATGGTGACCAAGACTGGCAAGCTCCCTTCCATCATGCAGTTTAATTTAATTCTCTCTCCAATGGAGATGAGAAACAAAAAACTGTAAACTGATCATTGTAAATGAATGGTATGAATGACATCATATGCTGAATGAAGAAATGCTGTAGTGGGGGTAGAAACCAAGAAAAGAGACATATTTTACATAGGATGGTTTGGAAAGGTCTTTCTGAGAAGGAGACCTTGAACAGAAGACTTGACAGGGTTAGGAGTCTGCCAATATATATGATCCCTCAGGAAAGGTAAATATTCATTAGAATGTGGTAACTGGGGGCACCTGGGTGGCTCAGTCAGTTAAGTGTCTGCCTTCAGCTCAGGTCATGATCCCAGGATCCTGGGATCAAGCCCCACATTGGGCTCTCTGCTAAGCGGGGAGCCTGTTTCTCCCTCCCTCTCTGCCTGCCGCTCTGCCTACTTGTGCTCTATCTTTCTCTGTCAAATAATTAAATAAAATCTTTTAAAAAAAGAATGTGGTAACTGGTTATCAGTGCCTATCGAGAGCCACTTCTGTGCTTGCCTCCCCTTCCTGCCCCACACTTCTGCTCCCGGTAGGCATCCATGGAGACTGAACTATACCTTAGAGGGAGACAGGAGAAATGATGGCCCCTGCAATACCAAGAAGTAGTAACAATACACTTTACATTGCTATGGACATTTCCTTATATTTTTAGCCTCAATCTTGCCCCTGAGCTCCAGACTCTCATATTAGGTTGCGTGCTCATCACCTCCATATGGTGGTCTAATACACATTTCAAATTTAGCAGGTCTAAAACAGAACCCTTGATTTTCTGCCTGAGACTCTGTTACCCCAGCAAACGGCACCAACATCGATCTAGTTGCCCAAGCTAAAAATACCCAAGAGTAATTCTTGATTTTCTTTTTCTCATCCCCTTTATGGAAACAAACTGAGGGTCTCAGAAGGGAGGGGGAAGGGAGTAACAGGGTGATGGGTATTAAGGAGGGCACGTGTTGTGATGTGCACTGGGTGTTGTATGTAGCTAATGAATCATTGAACATTACATCAAAAACTAATGATGTACTATACAGTGGCTAACTGAACATAATAATAATAATAATAAAAGAAACAATCAGTATTTGGAGCAGTAGGAGATGTACATGTTCAAATAAAACTGGCCTTAGGCAAAAACAAAACAAACAAAAAAACACCCCAAAAGACCCCCAAAAACCACAATGAGATATTGTCTTACGACTGTCAGAACGGCTAAAATAAAAAAGACAAGGAGCAACAAGTGTTGGCAAGGCTGCGGAGAAAGGGGAACCCTCCTACACTGTTGGTGGGAATGCAAACTGGCGAAGCCACTCTGGAAAACAGCATGGAGGTCCCTCAAAAAGTTAAGAGAAATGGCATAAGATCCAGTAATCACACTACCGGGTATTTACCCCTTATGTAATCCGTAAGCCAGACTTGCTGACTCCATCACCAAAACATATCCAGAATCCACCCATTTCTGTCCTTCTCCAAGGTCACCACCCTGGCCCAAGACCTGGTGCCTCTATTGCTGCCACAACTTCCTACAAACTTCCCGGCTTCGGTAACTGTCTCCTCTACAACTAATTTCTTTCAGTGTTACATTAGATCGTCTGCATCCCCTTGGTAAACCTTCCAAGGCCTTCTCATGGCCTGAAAAGCCATTACTCCATGCTCCCTGTAGACCTATTTCAGACCATTCCCCTTCCTCCCGACTTGCAGTTTTGCTCACTCCACTCCAGGCATAGTGGGCTATTCATTCCTTGACTGTCCGTGTTCCATACAACCTAGGGCCTTTGCACACACTATTCCTTCTGCCTGGAGCCCTCATCCTTCAGATCTTTGCAAGGTCTCCTCCCTCCGTTAAGATGGTCACCCCATTAGGAGACCTTTCCTTGAGCACACTCTCTAATACATCCCCTAGCTAATACCATTACTTTGTTTAATCTCATTTGTAGCATTTATTTCTATCTGCAAAAAAAATAAAATTTTTTTACTAGTCTAGGGCCTCCCCCTTCCCCCATTAGAAAATTAGCACCATGGACATAGAAATACTGTTTTGTTTACTGCTACACTGTCCAGAATGATGGGTTCCTTCTTCCTACCTAGAATGGATCCTGGCACACAGTACATATTTGTTATATATATATATGTGGGATAAATGCATAAATGAATAAAATATAGTATAAAATACTTGAATAACAGTCTTAAAATATATATTAAGAAAACATTCTTATCCCCATTTTATAGATGAGGAACTGGAGATGGAGAGAACTAGAGAGATTAAGTAACTTGATCAACATAACACAATTTATAATGAAGCTGGGATTCAGACCCAAGTGGTCTGATTCTAGTTATCTTTTTTCTTTTTAATAGCAAGAATCTGATTTTTATTTTAAAAATTTTAGTCATTTTTACTGAATTATAAATTACCTGTAATAAAGTATACCCATTTTAAGCATATAGTTAGAGGAGTTTCAAGGACTATATTCACCCATGAAACTGCTACCATGATATAAAATAAGATATAAAATATTTCTATCACCCCACAAAGTTTCCCTGTGCCCCTTTGCAGCCAATCCCCACTGACTTGTCATCAGGCAACTACTGATCTTCTTTTCATCGGTGCCTGTATTTTACTATATTTGTGTGTGTGTGTGTGTGTGTGTGTGTGTGTGTGTGTGTGGTGTGTGTATGCCTAAACTACTTTTCAGCACTGAGGTATATGACCTTTCTAAGCTTCAGGCTTCTTATTTGTATTATGTAGATGGTGATAATATATTATCTTCCTCATAGGTATACAGCTAATCCTTGAATAACACAGGTTTGAATTACACAGAGATTTAAGGGTTGAAAGCAAAAGACACATGGCATTTATTTACAATTGCTAACCCATCTTCACAGGACCAAATGGAGGGTGACTGTCACAGAGGATGCACCTGCTCCCTGATGAGTACCTGAGGAAGGCCAGTAAGGCAGTCACAAGCCCCCAGGGGTCCTGGGACCAGCAGAACAGCACGTTGCCCCAGGTGCTGACAGGGTGATTGGGTGGATGGCCTGGGGCTGGCAGGCAGGTGGCTAGCTGGAGTGGAGGGATGTATCCAAAGGGCTGGGATAGTGCTGTATGGCAAATTGTGCTCCCTTGTACCCAGAATTCTGTGTACTGAACTCTGGGGCTGCACAGGGCCAGCCAACTGCCTCAGGCCTCTACTGGCCCAGACACACTCTTCCCCACCACAGACCCCCAGCCCTGTGGTCTCCCAGAGGCCAGCACACTCACATGCGGTCACAGTCGCTGATGGCCACAGCCCCATAGTATACCTTCAGGCTGAGGGAGCAGCTGTACTGTGCCTCCAGGCTGCTGTCACAGTTGGTGGGCCCACCCAGCAGCTGCCATGGTTTAGCTGAGGCCACCAGGATGTGGGACATCACCATCTCAGAGCCAGACCCCTGCACCTGGTGCCACCCCTGTCCCACCAGCCCAGCTGGCCTATACATAGTTTTCAGTAACTATACATAGAGAACTGTCGATACAGTTTCTCTTATGATTTTCTTGATAAAACATTCTCTTCTCTAGCTTATTATAAGAACACAGCATATAATACATATATCACACAAAATATGTGTTAAGTGAGTTTATGTTATTGGTAAGGCTTCGGTCAATGGTAGGCTATTGGTAGTTAAGCTCTCAGGGAGTCCAAAGTTATACATGGATTTTTGACTGTGTGAAGGAGTTGCTACCCCAACCCCTACATTTCTCAAGAACCAGCCTAAAAAAAAAAAAAACAAAAACCCAGCCTATACATCAGAATAGTTGATGTACACAAAGTTCTTCTAATGGTGTCAGCCACTGCATTAGTCTGCTTGGGCTGACATAACAAAATACCACAGACTGGGTGGCTTAAATCACAGAAATTGATTTTCTTACAGTTCTGGATGCTTGAAGTCTCAAATTAAGGCACGAAAATATTCATTTTCTGGTGAGGCTTTCTTCTTGGCTGGTAGAAGGCCACCTTCTCACTATGTCTTCATACAGCCTTTCCTCTGGGCATGTATGGAGAAGAGAGGGAACTCTCCAAGTCTGTCTCCTCCTCCCCTTCTAAGGACACCCATCCCATTGGATCAAGGCCCATCCTATGACCTCATTTGATTCTAATTACTTCCCAAAGACCCCATGTACAAATATGATCATGTTGGGAGTTAGGGCTTCAAAATACAAATTTGAGGGTAATATAATTCAGCTCATAACATTCTGCCCCGATTCCCCACAACTGATATCTTTATCACATGCAAAATGCATTTATTTCATCCCAACAGCCCCCGAAGTCTTAACTCATTCCAGCATTCACTCCAAGTCCAAAGTTTCACCGAAGTATCATCTAAATCAGTTATGGACGAGACTTGAGGTAGGATTCATCCTGAAGCACAGTTCTTCTCCAGTTATGAATTTATGAAACCAAACAAGTGATATGCTTCCAAAATACAACAGTGGAACAGGTATAGGGACATTTCTATTCTAAAAGGGAGAACTTATAAAGAAGCAAGGGGAGACAGGCTGCAAACAGTCCAAAATCTAGCAAGATAAATTCCACTGAATCTTAAGTATGGAGAATAATCTTCTTTTGCTGGATGCTGTGCCCACTTGGGTGGTCGCATCACCCCCATGGCTTTAGGCAGCAGCCCTGCCCCCAGCTCTTTGTGGTAGCCCCACCCCTGAGGTCCTGGGTGGGGCAGCCTGACATGTAGAAACTGAGGAGGGGAGCCCTATCTTCTGAAATCTTTGAGACTAGTAAGGAGGAAACTTCCTTGCACCCTGTGCCTGTGGTGGGAATAACATCCTTGATGATCTCTGGATCACCTTAGGGGTCATTCTTCTCTTTTTCTGTAGCATAAAAAATGTTCACAGCCAAATAGCTCTACTGTCCTGTTCCCTTTGGTCTAAGCTGGCAGTGTCTGCTGGTATAATCCCATTTCTATGTCTGCTTCTGCTGAGATTGCTGATTAAATGCAGGGCTCAGCTCCATGACCTCTTTATCAAATGATTTCCCACTCACATCCTGGGTGTTCTCTTCAGAGCATACATTCTCATTTTTTACAATAAAGATAGGCTGGGAATTTTTCAAATCTTCAAGTTCTGGTTCCTTTTTGCTTAATAATTCCTGCAGTTTCTCTCTCTCCTCTCACATTTTCCTATAAGTGATGAGAGACTAAGCCACTCCTTTAACGCCTTGCTTAAAAACCTCCTCAGCTGTGTCCATTATACCTCAATAAAGCTGAAATTTTAAAATCTCCTCAGGTAAATATCCAATTTCATCACTCACAAGTTCCACCTTCCACAAAACACTAGAACACAATTTAGCCAAATTCTTTGCTACCTTATAGCAAGAGAGAATGTACTTCATAAAATAAAAGCTGTATATGCCAAGTAACATCAAGTCAATGGTAAAAAGCTGAAAGTTTCCTACAAGATCAGGAACACCTTTATTCTTGCCACTTTTATTCGAAATGGTACTGAGTCTTAACCAGAGCAACTAGGCAGGAAAAGATACAAGGCATTCAAATAGGAAAAGATGAAGTAAAATGGTCTCCATTTGCAGATGACATAATCATATATAAAACCCTAAAAACTCTACAAAAAAATATTAAATAAATTCAATAAATTTGGGGCACCTGGGTGGCTCAGGCAGTTAAGCATCTGCCTTTGGCTCAGGTCATGATCTCAGGGCCCTGAGATCGATCCCTGCATTGGGCTCCCTGCTCTGCGGGGAGTCTGCTTCTCCCTCTCTCCCTGCCTCTCCCCACCTTGTTCATGCTCTATCTCTCTCTCTTAAATAAAATTTTAAAAATTCAATACAGTTGCAAGATACATAATCAACATTAAAAATCAGTTGCATTTCTATACACTAACAACAAACTATCTAAAGGGAGAGATAAAAATAAAAAATAATCCCATTTGCAATAGCATCAAAACCAATGAAATATTTAGGAATAAATTTAATCAAGGAGGTGGAAGACGTGTACACTGAAAACTATAAAACACTGATAAAAGAAATTGAAGACTCAAATACATGAAATAATCTGTGCTTATGGACTGGAAAAATTAATATTGTTAAAATGTCCATTCTATCCACAGTGACCTCCAGATTCAATGCAATCCCTATCAAAAATTCAATGGCATTTCTTTCAGTAATAAAAAACAATCATACAATTTGTATGGATCTACAAAAAATTCCAAATAATAAAAACAATCTTAAAAAAGAACAAAGCTAGAGGCATCAAACTTTCTGATTTCAAACCATATTACAAATCTACAGTAATCAAAACAGTTTGGTACTGACATAAAACAGACATGTAGATCAATAGAACAGAATAAAGATCTCAGAAATAACCACACACACACACACACACACAATTTACAACAAAAGAGACAAGAATATACAATATGTAAAAGATAGCCCCTTCAATAAATGGTGCTGGGACTGGGTGTTATGCGCAAACAATGAATCATGGAACACTACATCAAAAACTAATGATGTAATGTATGGTGATTAACATAACATTAAAAAAAAACACACACTTTGAGGGGCATCTGGGTGGCTCAGTCGGTTAAGCACCCGCCTTCAGCTCAGATCATGATCTCAGGGTCCTGGGATGGAGCCCCACGTTGGGCTCCCTGCTCGGTGGGAAGTCTGCTTCTCCCTTTCCCTCTGCCCCTCCCTCCCTGCTCATGCTCTGTCTCTCTCTCTCAAGTAAATAAATAAAAATCTTTAAAATAAAAAAAAATGGTGCTGGGAAAAGTCAATAGCCAAATGCAAAAGAATGAAACTGGATCACTATTTTATACCATAGATAAAAATCAACTCAAAATTAAAGACTTGAACATAAGACCTGAAATTATAAAACTTCTAGAAGAAAATATAGGGAGTAAGGTCCTTGACATCAGTCTTGGCAATGATTTTTTTTTTTTTTTTTTGTATTTGACACCAAAAACAAACACAGCAAAAGCAAATACACCATTACATCAAACTAAAAAGCTTCTATAAAGCAAAGGTTATCATAACAAAACAAAAAGGCAACCTACTGAAATGGAGAAAATCTTTACAAATTGTGACATGTGAGTGAGAGATGTAAACTGGTACAGCCACTATGAAAAACAGTATGGAGGCTCCTCAGAAAGTAAAAATAAAGCTACCATATGATCGAGCAATTGTACTTTTGAGTATTTACCCAAAGGAAGTGAAATCACTATCTCAAAAAGATATCTGTATCCCCCCCATGATCATTGCAGCTTAATTGACAGTAGCTAAGATATGTGTCCATTTGTGGTCAAATGCATAAGAGAAATGTGCTATATGTACACATGGAATATCATCTAGCCATAAAAAAGGAAATCCTGCCATTTGTGACAACAGGGATTTCACCTAGCATAATCTCAAAGTCCATAAGTCAGACAGAGAAAGACAAAGACTGTAAGATTCAACTTATATGCAGAATCTTAAAAAAAAATCCTAAACTTATATGGTGGTGAAATGGAAGAACAAACAAGGCCCATCTATATGCTACTACAAGACACTCACCTCTGACCTAAACACACATAAAGACTGAAAGTAAAAGGATAGAAAACGATACTCCATGCAAACGCAAGTGAAAAAAGATCTGAGGTACCAATACTCACATCAAACAAAACTGACTTTAAAACAAAGACTAACAAGAGACAAAGGACATTAAATAGTGATAAAGGGTTCAATTCAACAAGAAGACATAACAATTACAAATATCTATGTACCCAATTCTGATGCACCTAAATACATAAAGTAAATATTAACAAATATAAAGGGAGAAATTGACAGTAATACCATCATAGTAGGGGACTATAACACCTCTCTTAAATTTTTAGATAAATAATTCAGGCAGAAAATCAACAAGGTGTGTCTTTGAATGACCCATTAGACCAGATATATACAGAACAGATATATACAGAACATTCCATCCAAAGGCAGAAGACAAATTCTTTTCAAGTACACGTGGAACATTCTTCAGGATAGATCACACATTAGGCCACAAAATAAGTCCCAATACATTTAAGATTGAAATCACATCATACATCTTTTGTGACCATAATGGTACGAAATTACAAAGCCATCACAAGAAAACAACGAAAACCACACAAATACATGGTAGCTAAGCAATGTGCTACTAAACAACCTGTGGGTCGATGAAGAAATCAAAAAAGAAACAAAAAAATATATGGAGAAAAATGAAAATGAAAACACAATGGTCTAAAATCTTTGGGACACAGCAAAAGCAGTTCTAAGTGGGAAATTTATAGTGACACAGGTCTAACTCAAAAAACAAGAAAAATTTCAATCTAACCCTACACCTAAAGGAACTAGAAAAAGGAGAACAAACAAAGCCCAAGATTGGGAGAAGGAAATAAAGATCAGAGCAGAAATAAAAGAAATAGAGACTAAAAAAATGTAAAGATCAATGAAACCAAGAGCTGGTTCTTTGAGAAGATAAAATTAATAAACCTTTAATAAGATTTATCAAGAAAAAGAGAAAGCTGGGGGGAGAGGAGTCAAGATGGCAGAGAAGAGGGGACCCTAAGTTTATCTGGTCCCTGGAATTCAGCTAGATAGTTAAACCATTCTGAACACCTGTGAAATCAATCGGAGACTTCAGAAAAGAATTGCAACAATTCTACATATAGAAAAGTGACCACTTTTTGGAACACAGGAGGTGCAGAGATGTGAATCTGGGGTGATAGAGGGAGGATACACCGGAGGGGCGGGATCCTGCTTCAAAAAGGCTACTGCAAAGTATTATAAGTAGTAGAGTGCAAAATCTGAACTTACAGTGGGGGACTTCCCTGGCTTAAAGGTGCTCAGGTGGCAGAGGGGGGGCAGAACGGCATGGCCTCAGGATCCCTGGGGTCACAAGAAGAATGGGGGTGCTTGAGTGCAGCAGAATTTCCAGGCATTGGAGGGGGGATGCCCACCAAACACAAGTCTAGGTGTGGGCATTCTGCTCATTGGTGCTATAAATTGTGAACTGCTGTGCAGTTGGGCGATCACTCTCTGGGTGGGGGCCCAGCAAAAGGCAGAAGCGAAGGGAGACCCTCCCCGCCCTCCCCAGGGAGGAGGAGCAGAGTGGGTCTGTGCCCTGGGAATCCATAGTTTGGAGATTCAAAACTGGGTCCTGTACCTGAGACAAAAGCACTTGGTCACAGGCTGGGTGAACACAGAGTTCGGACAGAAACCAGGGAGACAAGAGTGGCTGACTGCTTTTCTGTGAGGGCTCATTGATGAGTGGGGGGTGCAAACTTTCAGCTCTGGGGCTAGAGATCAGGGGGCCACCATTTTCATTCCTCCATCAGTGTTGAAAGGCCTTCAGGGAGCAAAACAGTGCCACATAGTGGAATCCAGAGCTGCTTACACTGAGCCTGGACCCCTGGCAAGGTGGTACATTTCCACCTGAGCAAGACACCTGAGAATCAGTGCAACAGGCTCTCCCCCAGAAGACCAGTGGGAACAACTAGCTAGCACCAAGTTTACTGATCACAGAGAACAGCAAAACTTCAGCTCTTGGGGAAAACAGTATATAGCATTTTTTTAAATTATTATTCTTTAGTCTCTCAGTTTTATTTTTTATCAGCTATTTTATTTTTCAATTCTTTTTTTTTATTTTTTAAAAATATTTTATTTATTTATTTATTTGAGAGAGAGACAGCAGGAACAGGGCAGAGGGAGAGGGACAAGCAGACTCCCAGCTGAGCAGGGAGCCTGACATGGGGCTCAATCCCAGGATTCTGGGGTCACAATCAGAGCTGAAGGCAGACACTTAACCAACTGAGTCACCAGGCATCCCTAAATTTTTATTTTTATATATATGTTGCATATGTATATTTTTATTTTTGGTTTCCTTTCCTTTCCTTTAATTTTTGTATGTAAGTTTTTCTTTCTTTCCTATTTTGGGATCTAGTTTCTTCTAACAAAAAGACCAAAATACACTCAGGATCTAGTTTAGTGTTTTGTTCTGTTTTTTTTTTTTTTTTTTAACATTTTTTTATTTGAGAGAGATAGCGAGAGAGAGAGAGAGAGAACATGAGCAGGGGGAGGGAGAAGCAGACTCCCCGCTGAGCAGGGAGACTGATGCAGGGCTTGATCCCAGGACTCCAGGATCATGACATGAGCTGAAGGCAGATGCTTAACAGACTGAGCTACCCAGGTACCCCCTGTTCTGTATTACTTTTTGCTTGATTTTTTTCTTATTTTGTTTTGTTTTTCTTTTCTTTTTTTTTTTTTCCTGGTGTTGTTATTTTGTCTTTTGTCTCTTTCTTTTATTCTTTTCTGGACATGACGATAAGATGGAGAAACTCACCCCAAAAGAAAGAACAAGAGGTATTACTCACTGCTAGGGATTTAATCAATATGGATATAGGTAAGAATTCGGAACTAGAATTCAAAACAAGGACTATAAAGATCCTAGCTGGGCTTGAAAAAAATCATAGAAGACACTAGAGAATCCCTTACTAGAGAAATAAAATAACTAAAATCTAATCAGGCCAAAATTAAAAATGCCATTACTTAGATGCAGTCACAAATGGAGGCTCTAACAGTGAGGATAAATGAGGCAGAAGAGTCAGTGATATAGAAGACAAAATGATGGAAAATAAGGAACCTGAGAAAAAGAGAGTAAACAACTACTGGATCACAAAGGGAGAGTTTGAGAAATCAGCTATACCTTCAAGTGAAATAATGTCTACATAATAGGGGTCCCAGAAGATGGAGAGAGAGAGAGAGAGGGGCAGAAGGTTTATTTGAACAAATTATACCTGATAACTTCCCTAATCTGGGGAAGGAAAGAGTCATTCAAATCCAGGAGGCACAGAGAACCCTGTCAACATCAATAAAAATAGGTCAACTCCATGACATATAATAGTGAAGCTTGCAAATTTCAGAGATAAAGAGAAAATCTTGAAAGTAGCTCAGGACAAGAGGTCCTTACCCTACAAGGGTAGAAACATAAGGCTGGCAGCAGACCTGTCTACAGAGACCTGGCAGGCCAGAAAGAACTGGCATGAGATATTCAATGTGCTAAATGGTAAAAATATGCAGCCAAGAATACTTTATCCAGCACGGCTATCATTCAGAATAGAAAGAGAGATAAAGAGTTTCCAGGACAAACAAAAACTAAAGGAATTTATGAACACTAAATGAGCCCTGCAAGAAATATTAAAGGGGATCCTTTGAGGAAAGAGAGAGCCCAGAATTAACAAAGACCAGAAAGGAACACAGACAAGATGTAGAAACAGTGGCTTTACAGGTAATACAATGGCACTAAATTCATATCTTTCAATAATTACTCTGAATGTAAATGGACTAAATGCTCCAATCAAAAGACATAGGGTATCAGATTAGATTAAAACAAAAAAACAACAAAAAAAACCAAGACACATTGATATGCTGTCTATAAGAGACTCCTTTTGAGGCGCCTGGGTGGCTTAGTCATTAAGCATCTACCTTCAGCTCAGGTCATGATCCCAGGATCCTGGGGTCGAGCCCCGAATTGGGCTCCTGCTCTGAGGGAAGCCTGCTTCTCCCTCTTCCGCTCCCCCTCTTGTGTTCCCTCTCTCGCTGTCTCTCTCTGTCAAACAAATAAATAAATAATCTTAAAAAGAGAGAGAGAGACTCATTTTAGATACAAAGCCACCTCCAGATTGAAAGTGAGGGGGTTGAGAACCATTTATCATGCTAATGGACATCAAAAGAAAGCTGGGGTAGCAATTCTTATATAAAACAAACTAGATTTTCTTTAAGATTTTATTTGTCAGAGAGCAAGAGCACAAGCAGGGGGAGCAGCAGGTAGAGGGAGAAGCAGGCTCCTTGCTGAGGCAGGAGCCCAATGTGGGACTCAATCCCAGGACCCTGGAATCATGACCTGAGCTGAAGGCAGATGCTTAACTGACTGAGCCACCCCGGTGTCCCACGACAAACTAGATTTTAAACCAAAAACTGTGATAAGAGATGAAGGACACTATATCATAATAAAAGGGTCTATCCAACAAGAAGATCTTAGAATTGTAAATATTTATGCCCCTAACTTGGGAGTAGCCAACTATATAAACCAATTAATAACTAAATTAAACATATTGATAATAGTACAATAATAGTAGGAGACTTTAACACCCCACTCATAGCAATGGACATATCATCTAAGCAGAAGATCAACATGGAAACAAGGGCTTTGAATGACACACTGGACCAGATGGACTTCACAGATATATTCAGAGCATTTCATCCTAAAGCAACAGAATACACATTCTTCTTCAGTGCACATGGAACATTCTCCAGAATAGATCACATCCTGGGTCACAAATCAGGTCTCAACCAGTACAAAAAGATTGAGATTATACCATGCATATTTTCAGACCACAATGCCTTAAAACTTGAACTCAATCACAAGAAAAAATTTAGAAGGAACACAAATACATGGAGGTTAAAGAGCAGGTCAAAGAATGGGTCAGCCAGGAATTAAAGAATTTAAAAAATTCATGGAAACAAATGAAAATGAAAGCACAACTGTTCAAAATCTTTGGGAGACAGCAAAGGCAATCCTAAGAGGAAAGAGAGGAAAGTATATAGCAATACAAACCTTTCTCAAGAAACAAGAAAGTTCTCAAATACACAACCTAACCTTACCCCTAAAGGAGCTGGAGAAAGAACAGCAAATAAAGCCTAAATCCAGCAGGAGAAGAGAAATAATAAAGATTTGAACAGAAATCAATGAAATAGAGATCAAATAAACAGTAGAACAGATCAATGAAACTAGAGCTGGTTCTTTGAAACAATTAATAAGATCAATAAGCCCCTAGCTGGACTCATCAAAAAGAAAAGAGAAAGGATCCAAATTAATAAAATCATGAATGAAAGAGGAGAGATCACAACCAACACAAAAGAAATACAAACAATTACAAGAGAATATTTTGAGCAATTATATGCCAATGAATTAGGCAATCTGGAAGAAACCGATGCATTCCTAGAGATGTATAAACTACCAAAACTGCAACAGGAAGAAAAAGAAAACCTGAACAGACCCATATCAGCAAAGAAATTGAAGCAGTAATTAAGAATCTCCCAACAAACAAGACTCCAGGGCAGGATGACCTCCCAGTGGAATTCTACCAAACATTTAAAGAAGAATACCTATTCTGAAACTGTTTTAAAAAATAGAAATGGAAGGAAAACTTCCAAGCTCATTCTATGAGGCCAGCATTACCTTGATCCCCAAATCAGACAAAGACCCCATGAAAAGGAGAATTACAGACTAATATCCCTGATGAACATGGATGCAAAAATTCTCACCAAGATACTAGCTAATAGGATCTGACAGTATATTAAAAGGATTATTCACCACCTCCAGGTGGGATTTATTCCTGGACTGCAAGGGTGGTTCAACATCCACAAATCAATCAATGTGGTACACCTCATTAATAAAAGATAGGACAAAACCATATGATCCTCTCAATAGATGCAGAAAAAGCATGTGACCAAATATAGCATCTTTTCTTGATAAAAACTCTGTGCAGTGTAGGGATAGAAGGAACATAGCTCAATATAAAAGTCATACACAAAAATCCACAGCGAATATCATCCTCAACAGGGAAAAACAGAGCTCTTCCCCAAAGGTCAGGAACACAACAGGGATGCCCTCTGTCACTACCGTTGTTCAACATAGTACTAGAAATTCTAGCCTCAGCAATTCAAACATAAATAAAAGGCATCCTAAATTGGCAAAGAGGCCAAACTTTCACTCTTCACAGATGACGTGATACTCTATATAGAAAACCCAAAAGACTTCACCCCAAAATTGCTGGAACTGATAAAGGAATTCAGCAAAGTTGCAGGATATAAAACCAATGCACAGAAGTCAGCTGCATTTCTATACACTAACAATGAGGTAGAAGAAAGAGATATCAAGGAATCAATCCCATTTACAATTGCACCAAAAACCATAAGATATCTAGGAATAAACCGAACCAAAGAGGTAAAGGATGTGTAATCCGAAAACTATAGAACACTTATGAAAGAAATGGGGGAAGACACAAAGAAATAGAAAAACATTCCATGCTTATGGATTGGAAGAACAAAAATTTGTTAAAATGTCTATGTAACCCAAAGCAATCTACACATTCAGTGCAATCCCTATCAAAATGCCATCAGCATTTTTCATAGAGCTGGAACAAACAATCCTAAAATTTGTATGGAACCAGAAAAGACCCCAAATAGCCAAAGGAATATTAAAAAGAAAACCAAAGCTGGGGGCATCACAATTCTGGACTTCAAGCTGTATTACAAAGCTATAATCATCGAGATAGTATGGTACTGGCACAAAAAGAGATACACAGATCAATGGAACAGAATAGAGAGCCCAGAAATGGACCCTCAACTCTATGTCAACTAGTCTTCAACAAAGCAGGAAAGAATATCCAATGGAAAAAAGATAGTTCAACAAACGGTGTTGAGAAAATTGGACAGGCATATGTAGAAGAGTGAAACTGTACCATTTTCTTATACCATCCACAAAGATAAACTCAAAATGGGTGAAAGACCTAAATGTGAGACAGGAATCCATCAAAATCCTAGAGGAAAACACAGGCAGCAACCTCTTCAACCTTGGCCTCAGCAACTTCTTGCTAGGCATGTCTCCAAAGGCAAGGGAAATAATAGCAAAAATGAACTATTGAGAATTCATCAAGATAAAAAGCTTTTGCACAACAAAGGAAACAGTCAACAAAACTAAAAGGCAACATACGGAATGGGAGAAGATATTTGTAAGTATCTTATCAGATAAAGGGCTAGTATCCAAAATCTACAAAGTACTCATCAAACACAACAACCAAAAAACAAAAAATCCATTCAAGAAATGGGCAGAAGACATGAATAGACATTTCCCAAAGACGACATACAAATGGCCAACAGATACATGAAAAAGTGCTCAAAATCACTCATCATCAGGGAAATATAAATCAAAACCACCATGAGATACCACCTCACACTGGTCAGAATGGCTAAAATTAACCCAAGAAAAAACAGATGTTGGCTAGGATGTGGAGAAAGGGGAACTCTCTTACACTGTTGGTGGGAATGCAAGCTGGTACAGCCACTCTGGAAAACAGTATGGAGATTCCTCAAAAAGTTAAAAATAGAGCTATCCTATGACCCAGCAATTACACTACTAGGTATTTATGCCAAGGATACAAACATAGTGATTCTAAGGGGCACATGCATCCCAATGTTTACAGCAGCAATGTCCACAATAACCAAAATATGGAAAAAGCCCAGATGTCTACTGACAGATGAATGGATAAAGAAGATGTAGTATATATACACACTCAGTCATCTAAAAGAATGAAATCTTGCCATTTGTAATGACGTGGATGGAACTAGAGGGTATTACGCTAAGTGAACTAAGTCAGAGAAAGACAAATACCATACAATTTCACACACATGTGTAATTTAAGAAACAAAACAGATAACACAGAGGAAGGGAGGGAAAAAATAAAAAGATAAGAACAGAGAGGGAGGCAAAGCATAAGAGATTCTTAGGTATAGAGAACAAACTGAGGGTTGCTGGAGGGGAGGTGGGCAGAGCGATGGGATAATTGGGTGATGGGCATTAAGGAGGGCCCTTGAAGTAATGAGCACTGGGTATTGTATGCAACTGATGAATCACTAAATTCTACCTCTGAAACTAATAATACCGTATATGTTAATTTAAAAAAAAGAAAAAGAGAAAGAGAAAACTCATAAATAATATAAAAAACAAAAGAAGAGTAATAACCTACACCACAGGAATACAAAGGATTATGAGACTACTATGAAAAATTATATGCCAATGAATTGGACAACCTGAAAGAAATGGGTAAATTCCTAGAAACATACAATCTTCCACACCAAATCAGGAATAAATAGAAAATCTGAACAGAGAAATTATTAGTAATGAAATTGAACAGCTAATCAAAAAACTCCCAAAAAGAAAAGTCCAGGACCAGATGGATTCATAAGTACATTCTATCAAACATTTAAAGCATAGTTAATGCCTATTCTCCTCAAACTACTCCAAAAAATAGAACAGGAAGGAAAGCTTCCAAATACATCATCTGAGGCCAGCATTATTCTGATACATAAATCAGACAGACGCTACAAAAACAAAAAGAGGACAATACCTCTGATGAACATAAATGCAAAAATTTTCAACAAAATATTAGTAAACTGTATAATACATTAAGAGGATCATTCATCATGATCAAGTGGGATTTCTTCCAGGGACACAAGGATGGTTCAATATTTGGAAGTCACTGTGATACACCACATCAACAAAACCAAGGATAAAAATCATATGATCATCTCAATAGATGGAGAAAAAGCATTAGACAAGATTCAACATCTACTTATGATTAAAAAAAGAACTTTTAACAAAGGGGGTTTAGAGGGAACATAACATAATAAAGGCTTTATATGAAAATCCCACAGATAACATCATACTCAGTGGTGAAAAACAGAGCTTCTCCTCTAAGGTCAAGAAAAATACAAGGATGTCCAATGTCATCAATTTTATTTAACATAGATTGGAAAGTTTTAGCCTTGCAATCAGACAAAACAAAGAAATAGATGGCATTCAAATTGGTCACTATTTGCAGATGACATGATACTATATTTAGAAAACCCTAAAAACCCACCAAAAAAACTATTAGAAGTATAAATGAATTCAGTGAAGTTGTAGGATACAATATTAATACACAGAAGTTGGTTGCATTTCTAAACACTAATTACAAAGTAGCAGAAATAGAAATTAAGTAAACAATTCCATTTGCAACAGCACCAAAAAGAAAAAAAAACCTAGGAATAAACCTAATCAAGGAGATGAACAACCTGTACTTTGGAAACTATACAACACTGATGAAAGAAATTGAATAGGACACACACAAATGGAAAGATACTCCATATTCATGAATTGGAGGAATTAACATTGTTAAAGTGTTCGTACTACCCAAAGCAAACTACACATTCCATGCAATCCCTATTGAAATACCAATAGCATTTTTCACCAAACTGTAACAAATAATCCTAAAATTTGTATGGAACCACACAAGACCTGGAATAGGCAAAGCATCTTGAGAAAGAAGAACAAAGCTGGAGGTATCCCAATCCCACAGTTCAAGATATACTACAAAGTTGTAGTAATCAAACAGTATGGTACATGACAAAAACATAGACATAGATCAATGGAACAGAATTGAGAGGCTAGAAATAAATCCATGCTTATGTGGTCAATTCATTCATGACATAAGAGACAAGAATATACAATGGGGGAAAAGACAGTCTCTTCAATAAATGATGCTGGGAAAACTGGACAGCTAAATGTAAAAGAATGAAACTGGACCATTTTCTCACATTATACACAAAAATAAACTATAAAATGGATTAAAGATCTAACTGTAAGACCACAAACTGTAAAACTCCTAAAGAAAACATAGGCAGTAATTGACATCAGCCATAGCAACATTTTTCTAGATAAGTAGCCTCAGGCAAGGGAAACAAAAGCAAATATAAACTATCAGGACTACATTAAAATAAAAAGCTTTTTTGCACAGTGAAGAAAACCATCAATAAAATGAAAAGGCAACATGCTGAATGGGAAAGGATATTGACAAATGATATATCCCACAAGCAGTTAATATCCAAAACATATAAAGAGCACATACAACTCAATACGAATAAAACCAATCCAATTAACAAATGGGCGGAAGTCTTGAATAGACAGTTCTCCAAAGACAACACATAGAGGGTCAACAGACACATGAAAAAATGTTCAATATCACTAATAATCAGGTAAATGCAAATCAAAACCATAGGAAATATCACCTTATACCTGTTAGAATGCTATTACCAAAAAGAGAAGAAATAACAAGTGTTGGCGAGGATATGGAGGAAAGGGAACCCTTATGCACTGCTGGTGTGAATGTAAATTAGTGCAGTCACTGTGAAAACAGTATGGAGTTTCTTCAAAAAATTAAAAACAGAAGTACCATACCAGCAAGTAATTCCACTACTGGGTATCTACTCAAAGAACACAAAAACACTAATTTGAAAAATATATGCACCCCTATGTTGCAGCATTATTTAGAAGCCAAGATATGGGAGCAACCTAAGTGTCTATCAATAGATGAAAGGATAAAGATGTGATACATCTTTACACACACACACACACACACATAATGGAGTATTACCCATAAAAAAGAATGAGATCTTGCCATTTGCAACAACATGGATGGACCTAGAGGGTATTATGCTAAGTGAAGGAAGTCAGATTAAGAAAGACAAATACCATATACATAATTTCACTTAATGTGCAATCCAAAAAACCAATGAATAAACAAACAAACAAAATGCAAATACAGTTGCATAAATACAGAGAACAATCTGACGGTTGCCAGAGGGGAGGAGGATGGTGGAATGGGCAAAATAGGTGCTTGGAGTGGGAGATACAGAATTTTGGTCCTGGAATAAATAAATCACAGGAGTAAAAAGTACAGCACAGGGAATATAGTCAATGGTACTGTAATAGCATTGTATGGTGACAGATGGTATCTACACATGTGGTGAGCATAGCATAATATATATATACCTATTGAATCACTGTACTTTACACCTGAAACTAATGCAACATTGTGTATCAACTCTACTTCTGTTTTTTATTATGTTATGTTAATCACCATACATTACATCTATGAAATCCCAAACTTACAGTTACACAGAACAGACTGTTGGTAGTCAGAGGCTGGATATAGAGGGTGGGCAAAATGGGTGAAGATGGTCAAAAGATACAATCTTCAGTTACATGATAAATAAGCCCTGGGAATATAACATACAGCATGATGACTATCATTAACAATGCTTTATTGTACATTTGAAAGTTACTAATTGTGGGGAGCCTGGGTGGCTCAGCCAGTTAAGTGTCCGCCTTCAGCTCAGGTCATGATCCCGGGGTCCTGGGATCGAGCCCCATGTCAGGCTCCCTGCTCAGCGGGAAGCCTGCTTCTCCCTCTCCCACTCCCCCTGCTTGTGTTCCTGCTCTTGCTATCTCTCTGTCAAATAAATAAAATCTTAAAAAAAAGAAAGTTACTAATTGAGTAGATCTTAAAAGTCTTATCATAATATAAAAATTATACCTATGTGTGGTTTGGATGTTAACTAAACTCATTGTAGCAAACATTTTGCAGTATATACATATATCAAATAATTATGTTATACAGCTAAACCAAATGTTATGTCAATTACATCTCAGTAAAGAAAGAAAAAAAGAGAAGGTGTAGGAAGCCCTTCTTGTTTTAACATTGAGCTAGAGCTTAAGTTTTAATTGTTGAATCCAAAAATATAATGCTTCCTGAATAGCCAACCTAAGGGCACCAAGAGAACAAAATTATGTATTTCCCAAAGAAAAATACTTCTCAGATCTCTTGGGAGACATTCAGTCCTTTTCAAAGTAGAGCCAGATTAAATGCTTAAAAACTTAATTTATGGCAGATGGCCTTGTTTGATATCACCAAGTAGTTCTTTCCTAAAACAGATATTGTGAGATTGAGAGAGTGAAGGCTAGAGTAAGGGCAGGATGTTATTAAAAAGATGTTCAGCTCCATTGAAGAGCTGCCCTCTGATTGGCCGAAAACTGTTCTTGAATACACAACAATGGCTAATGGCTCATGGTCCACATTAAGAGACCTCATCGTATGAGGGTTGGGTTATTATTGACTCTGCACCTGGTTCTGGGTTAAGTGATTTTCAAACTATGTTATCTCATTGAATCCACACAACCATCCTGGATCAAGTATTTTATAAATATAAAATGGAGCCTCATTTTACAGATGAAAAAAAGAAATAAAACCCAGAAAGGCTAATTTCCTCCCACTCATATAGCTAGTAGGTGATGGAATGAGGCTTGTGAACTTTGAGCTATCTCATTCCCAAGGATTCCCTTAGCCAAAAAGCTAATTGCAGAGAAGCAATGCTAACGAGAGCTTCTATGTTGGGAGCTCTTGCTAGATGTTAAGGTATTGTAATACACACTCTAAGTTAGCAAAGAGTCCCACAGGGTGGACGATGATAGCGATGGAGTACTTTGGGAAACGGGCAGGAACTGGAATGTACTATTAAGGGATCCCCTAGGAAGGCTTCAATTTTAACTACTTTCCTTTTAGACTTGGAGGAAAGTCATATCTAGCATACAATTTAAATAAGTTATCCCTACACCCTACGATGAAATTCCATTTGAGTACCCAAACTCTTTAGTAAACGGCACCAGGGAGCTGGTGGAAACATTGAGAAACCCATACAGAACTCACTAAGGAAGCAAAAAGAACGAAGTTAACCATGAGAATTTCACATGTGAGGAACAGACATTTGCCTCATGGATGGAAACAAACTAAATATATATATATATATCAGTAAAGATATCTCAGTCCAGATGCCTTGGTTGCAAATGACAGAAAACCCAACTCAAAGTATGTTAAACAGAAACTGAGAACTTCATTTTTAATTTTTGATTTGGTAATACATTCCCATGATTCCAAATCCAAAAGTTGGTAAAAGATGTATATGGAGAGGTCTTACCTGAATCTCCCAATCATTCTGGTTTCCTCTTGGGAACAGCCCAAATTACCAGTTTCTTGTGTATTCTTTCACACAGACACATTCACACAGTGTACTATTCTGCGCTTTGACTTTTTACTTAAAAATCGAGTGGTAGAGGGTGGGAGGGATGGGTGGCTGGGTGATGGACACTGGGGATGGTATGTGCTAAGGTGAGTGCTGTGAATTGTGTAAGACTGATGAATCACAGACCTGTACCTCTGAAACAAATAATACATTATATGTTAAAAAAAAAAAAAAGATAGTAGGAAGGAGAAAATGAAGGGGGGCGGAAATTGGAGGGGGAGACAAACCATGAGAGACTATGGACTCTGAGAAACAAACTGAGGGTTCTAGAGGGGAGGGGGGTGGGGGGATGGGCCAGCCTGTTGATGGGTATTAAAGAGGGCATGTATTGACTGGAGCACTGGGTGTTATACACAAACAATGAATCATGGAACACTACATCAAAAACTAATGATGTAATGTATGGTGATTAACATAACAATAAAATTTTTTAAAAAGGAAAAAAGATCTGTATTCGAGATCGTTCCATATCAGTGCATGAAGAAATACCTCACTCTTGAGGCAGGTAATTTATCGTCCACAGAGGATTAAATTCTGGGGCATTTTTCTGTCAACTATGAGGGAAGTCTTATCTGGTGGCTCTCTCCCATGTCGTCATATCAAACCTAATGAGGCATTGTGTGGAGACTTCAGCTTCGTATGGTGCTGGTATGGACCCTAATGTGAGGGACAAGGAGGGGAACTGTGGTGGGCCCCACATCCCTCCTTCCACCGGTACCCGGGAGCAGGGAATGGTATCCTGTTGCAGGCAGCAGGAAAGTGGGACCCTGGAGGGACGGGAGAGCTTTCAGACTCCAGGAGTTTGGCCTCCAGTTCTCTCAGGAGAAACTAAAACTAACACCTACATCTTCACCATATGTACTGGGAAGAGGGGAGCCTTGAAACGGAGGAAGACTGATGCTTGGTTTCCACACGGAACTGAAAGTTAGTTCTACCTTAGCTCTAGTCTCCACTTGGGAGTGTCCCCACATAAAAGGCATTTGCATAGGAGAATGCCAGCATCACTCCCCTGTAGTCCGTTGTAGAAGTTAACGTAGGAGCCCCACACAGCCCATCGAGGCCCCCTTCCAACACCGTTCTCAGGAAGGTCTACAAATATGAATTCTATTCCTAGGAGATGGTTAGAGCTGCACTGAGTTCAGTGGCTGGGGACAGGAAACAGCTACTTCTCAGGGGCAAGAGTGCTGTTAGTGTTTTAAAAAACAGAAGCAAAAGGGAGAGTGGGAGGGCAGTAGGAAGTGATCCTTCTCCTGCCTTCAGTATTCCTGGTCCCCAGACCTGCAGGTTTGGACTGGAATCTATTCTACTGGCTCTCTGGCCTTGGAACTACACCACTGGGTCTCCAGCTTACACAAGACAGAGCATGGACTTTTCAGCTTTCTTAATAGCATGAACCAATACCTTTTAATAACTCTCTTTCTAAATAGAGATATAGAGATATAGCCAATATCTTATAGTAAATCTCCTTTTAGATCTATTATCCATGTATCCATTCATACATCCCATTGGTTCCATTTCTCTGGAGAACTCTGAGTAATACCTTCATAAAAACCACAATGCCCACTTCTTAGTCATCTTCATCCCATAGTGGAACCCATATTGCTAAGAGAAGTAAGAGTTTGCCAATTTATAAGTCTTTTTCTACCAAACACAACTTAAATAAAATCCAAAAGAAAAAAGAAAGCAAAGCATACCAAATTCTTATGTCTGTAGCCTAAAAAATCAGGGGGGAAAAAAGCAAACAATACCAAATTCCTAAGTCTGTGGCCTAATTCTAAGTCAACCCTGATTTTTCTAAAACTCTGGCCACAGAGTGCTTTCCCCTGGGATCATGTCTCCACAAACTAAACAAGGTTTCACCCCAGACCCAAATTTCTGCCTCAGATTCACCAGAGTTTCACCGCAGCCTCGTGTTCCATTAAATCAGCTTTGTGTCTCCCTCTAATTGCAAAATTTAGATGAAGACTCATGGCTCTCTTCCACCCACAATGCTTATCTGATGCTTCGTTCCTTTGGGTAAACATATTTCTAGCTGGGCCTGCCAGCATCACTGAGTGCTAGCCAAGTTTGGCAGACATTAAGGGCTTGGGGCTCTTCTCCATGTTCTCTGCTCCAAGCTGGCAATAAATTCTCTCTAATCTCCAAAGTCCACCAGGCATATGGCCATTCCTGCCATGCTCCCAGGCTGGTTGATCCACCATCTTCCTTGCTATAAGCTCTGTGCCCACCTTGCACCTGCCTGCCCTGTTTGGAGCCAGGGTATCATTAGTGTCAGCCTTCTAAATGTCCTCATAGCTCATTTCAGGCCCTGCTTCCCACATGTTGCTCAAGTGGGGAAAGCCTTAATTCCCCAGTTCAGTTGCTAGAAATAATGACAATTGAGGAGGATTGGAGAGATCAAAGATCAGTGTCAAGAAGTGTTGATGGAGACTTTTCTTGCCCCAGAATTTCAGCTAAAGGCCAAACCTGGGAGAAAAAAACCCAAAAAGCTATGCTAGGTACCTCTCATACTAAAAAGAGCCAACCATGGTTAGACATCATAGATTGGGATTAGCCATTCTTTGGCATGGTTAACTAAAATGTGTCCTTCCCTGGGACGGGGAGCCCAATTGGCAGGTACCCAAATCAAAGCTCACCTGGAAAATAGAAATGCTAGTCTCTTTCTTGCTTATTGCTTAATCTTTGCCACTTGGCCTCTGTGAAGGCAAGACACACCTCTTCATCCCTACAGACAGTTCACCACTGTGAACACCTATGGCCCACCAAGGTAACCACAACTTCCATTTTTCCCCCTTTCATTTCTCTTTCGATGGTAACAAGACAGAGGTAAAGGGGGTGGAGTGGTATTTTCTATCAAAGCCTCAAGCATTGGAGTCTTTCCTTGGCAACACTCTGTTGAAGGTAGGGGGACTTATTTAAAACCTGTGAACTTTGGGCCCAGCTGAATTTCTCAGAAAGCAGCACAGTTGCACTTGGCATTCTCCTACATTCAGTGACCTCAGGCCAATGATGGGCCAAATTATGGAGTAGAGATGATGCATCCTCACTTTTTCTCTTGATGCCCAATGGCCTTCTACCACATCAGCACCCACGTTAGTGGATGCCCTGGTCCTGTCTGCCTCAACAAGTGTTCTATTGCTGTGTTTTTTGACTTGCATCCCTTTTAAAATATCCATGTTCCATTCTCCCAGGGCTCTGAGCCCCGGCACTAAGGTGTTCTCCGGGTTTAGCTCTCTACACTATGGTATTTGCATTTAAACAGAGACCTGCTCCCAAATTTAACAGAAAGAACAGCCCTGAAGGTAAGAATTTTATTTTTATTTTTAAAATTATGTTATGTTAGTCACCATACAGTACATTATTAGTTTTTGATGTAGTGTCCCATGATTCATTGTTTGTGTATAACACCCAGTGCTCCATTCAATACGTGCCCTCCTTAATACCCATTACCAGGTTAACCCATCCCCCCACCCACCTCCCTTTCTGCAACCCTCAGTTTTTTCCTGGAGTACATAGTCTCTCATGGTTCATCTCCCCCTCTGATTTCCCCCCGCTTCATTTTTCCCTTCCTTCTCCTAATGTCCTCCATGCTATTCCTTGTTCCACAAATAAGTGAAACTAGATGATAATTGTCTTTCTCTGCTTGATTTATTTCACTTAGCATAATCTCCAGTTCCATCCATGTTGATACAAATGCTGGGTTTTAGACATAGTAACAGGTTAAGGGGTAGATATGTTTGTAGGCAAGTTGGATTTCCAGGGCCTTCCCAATGAGACCATGTAGGCAGTAACTACAGGTCAGGGCAAACCCATTCATCATTTACAGAAAACACCAGTCAATTCAGAGTGAAAGGAAAGCAACACCCATTTCCATCTCCTTGCATCCTATGAAGTCTCATGGCATCAAGTTGCTTATTGAGTAAGGCTCTTTAAGCTCATTGAGGGGATTTCTTGGTGATGATTGGTATATAATTCACAAGGCACAAGGAGTTTACAAAAACACTGGATTAGATTCCTGAGTTAAAAATGTATTTGGATTGGATGAA
The DNA here is from genome assembly GCF_011800145.1 of Mirounga leonina. Taxonomy (NCBI): domain Eukaryota; kingdom Metazoa; phylum Chordata; class Mammalia; order Carnivora; family Phocidae; genus Mirounga; species Mirounga leonina. Next base: position 9,474,679 of record NW_023270453.1, read on the forward strand.
AAGTTTCTCCAACCTCTCCTGAAATCACTGTGACTGCTTATTATGAGATTTGGGATGAGGAGTGGGCATTCATTATGGACAGGGATCAAGTAGGGCGACCACATAATTGTCCAAACTGGGATGCTGAGTGTGAAAGGGATACTTGAACATACTTCTGAGACACTAGTTTTAAACTGGGACTGTCCCAGACAAACTAAGACACAGGTCATCCTACATCCTATGTGTTGCAATTATAATGTAGTAAGAACTTGCATGCCATGTGGATAATCATTCTCCCCATACTGCTTTAGCAACTCCAGGATCCACTTTAGCAACTGGAAGGGGGCTGGTAATGGGAAATAGCATGCAAAGCTCAAAATAACCGACTCAGATGTTGTAGCAATGTCAACTTGCTAAAACCTTTCTAGATGCTTACACTCACTTTCTGTATTTTTCTCTTGTGGTCTCAGACCACACTTTGAGCCCTGCATGCAGTGTATTTGAGAGTCCTTGTTATGCAAAGGAGAGGTGAAATTCTTCTTAGTAGAGATTGTAACTGGGAGAAGAGCCATAAGAGGAGAGCTGTGCACCGGTCTCTTTGGCGTGAAGTGACTATAAGGAGGCAGATACATTGCTTTCAGAATGATAGAAGGATAAATAAGAAGGAAAGTCTTGGAAGCCGAATACTGAGATGATTTTTAGTGGTCACACCAGTCAAAGGAGATACAGAGTTGGCATGGAAAGAACAAAGAGAAATCTAAAATGTTGAGGAGAAAAAAAGCTAGATGTTGGGGGTAAGGGTGTTCAGTGGAGGTACGGTCTGTGAAGGTTTCTCTCTCTTCTCAATATGCCCATATCCCTCCAAAGACGACTGCCCTCATGCATGATTATTCACTTTATAAAGGGAGGCACACGAAAGAGAGGATTTAGAAATGGGAACGACTCCAGGGTGTTCAAGTCCCTCTGTAAACCATCACCAAATTCTCCACCTGTCCTCTTATCCCCTACTATTGGCAACAATTTCAGGGCATTCAATATGGTCTGGGGGACAAGAGAAGCTGCTCAGAAGAGAGAGCAGAGGGTAAGCTGACAGATGTAGCAACTGAAATAAGAATCAGATTCATTGTTGTGCTTTTCATCCCCAGGTAACTGTATTAATGGTCTTTTAGGGTGCACAAACATTTATAGAAGGCTTCTAGGGCAAGGTGATATTTTCTGAGCTGTGAGAGTTGAGGCATAGTCACTGATGGGTCAAAGGGATTTGCCATCTCTGTCTACCAGCTTAGCAGTCAAGTTTGCAAAACCTATATATAATATTAAACCTATATATAACTTAGGCCAGTGGTTCTTAGCTGTGGTGGTAATTGGTAACTTGAAGCTCCTTGAGTGACCATAACCTTAAGAACGGGTGATCAACACCTTCTCTTATAGGTGAGACAACCCCATTCTCTAGTCTCTCTTCCCTCCCCCCAAGCAGCTTTAATTTCCCTGGCCAGACCCCAAATACTAGGAAAATGAAAATGAACATTTTTATTACTCACCAAGCCAAAGGACTAAGGTCACAGAACACTATAGGTACAATCTGCATCAAGACAATCCTTAGGTTTTCCCTAGTTCCTGGTTTAGAGAGTCCTGTGGGCTCTGAAAGAATTTACCTGAACTAATATGAAGGCCTGACATCTCAAAGGGGCAGAAGAACCAGAGAAGGGAATAAGGGCAGAAACAGGAAGGGGAGAAAAATACTTATTGGGGAAAGTGAGACCAGAGATAGAGGCCGGAGTAAGTCACTTCCCTGGTGATCTGAGAATGTTGTCACCAGGCAACCTGATTGAGGACCTGTGGAAAAGACACTTGACTCCCCACAGACCTTCTTCCCTTCTTTCTTTTATTGGTAGAACTCAAGTTTTGGATCCTCAGCTAAAGACTACAATTCCCAGCCTTCCTTGCAACTAGATGTAACCATATATCTAAGTTCTGTCCAGTTAAGTGAGTGGAAGTGATATATACAATTCTGGTTGGACACTGAAATGGGAGCCACTTGCCCATCACTTCTTCTCTCTTCTCATTGGCTGGGGCAGGTAGATGTATTGAGCTTTTCCTGTCCATGCAGATAGGGAGAACATTAGTGGGATGGTGGAGCCAAAGAATGGAATTAGTGCCCTTATAAACACCAGAGAGCTCTCTTGCCCTTTCTGCAATATAAAGAGACAGGAAGAAGACACTATCTATGAAATGGGCTCTCACTGGACACCATCTGCTGGTGCCTTGATTTTGGACTTCCCAGCCTCCAGAACTCCAAAAAAATGTTTTGTTTTTTTTCAGCCACTTAGTCTATGGCAGTTTGTTATAGCAGCCTGAGCAGACTAAGACATTTGTCTTTTGATTACATGGTAATCTTTGCTTCCTTTTGGAACCTTACCATATGTAGAAAGGGTATTTGGGATATGCTATCTTCCAGTATACTATGCTGAGTTACAGACATTTCTAGAATCCAAGAGAATGAAATACACTGGCTAGACAGACTGGACCCAAGACATTCAAAAGTATTTGAGGTAGGAGAGTAGAGCACAAGATCCCATGCACAACCTAAGCAGAGTTTTCCCTCCCTTCTCCCTGCCTCTTTGAGCCTCAGAGAAACAGAATCTCTATACTCCATCTTTGGATTATAGCTCAGGATCAAGAGAAATAAAAAAAAAAAAAAAATCAACGAACTATAGCTACATGCATCCACATGGATAAATCTCATAAATGTAATGTCAAGCAAAATAAACCACAAAAAAATGCATAAATTATGATTCAACTTACACAAAGTTCAAAATAGGCCAAATTAAGTCAGGATGTTTACGGATACATACATAAGTGGTAAAAAGCATCAAGAATAGCAGGAGAGAGAACACCATGGAAAGGAGGATATGGTTAACTCTAATGGATAATAAGGGCATCATAGATGGGAAAGATCATGTGGTAGACTTTTGAGGTGCTGGCCATGATCTATTTCCCCGACCCTGGTGGAGTTATGCAGGACTTCTCTTTACAGGTATTTGTTAAATTATGTCTAGAGGCGGTATATATCTTTATGCGTGTAGGTTAACACCTAGCGGTGTGCTGGAGACAACTTGTGAGAGTCTGTTGTGTCAGCTCTCCCCACCTCCATACTCAGTGAGGCACGTTGGTAGCTTGAAATCAGCCTTGGAGGGAATATTTACATCACTATAACCAGCCAACAATCCAGGATTTTTTTCTTTTACCCGAGAACAGGTTTAACAGTACACCACTGCTTAAAAGTAACAATACATTTTTTAAAATATCCAAATTGGCTTATATAGACAGATAGGTTTTCATGTCAGAATATGTTCAATGACTTCAAGGCAAAGCCACATTTAGGAAGAACTCAACATGACAAGATCCCTGCAATGAAGAAAGGCTTAGAGTTAGATGATGAGAAAGGGTTGAAAGAACTATTGTTCTTCATTGATTGGGACTCTTAATTGATGTGTAACAAAAATCATTGCATTGATAGTAAAAATAGTGACCCTATCTAAGGACCCAGGAAAAATCTTCCCTTACAGTTTTTTTTTTTTTTTTTTTTTTTTTTTTTTAGGGATTTAATTGTTTTTTGGCCCAGGCCTGAGGGGCATCTGGGGACATGTATGTGGGGACTCAAGCTCCCAAATGGTGGAAAATGTTCTTGATGAAGGCTTTGTGGGGCACCTGGGTGACTCAGTTGGTTAAGCATCTGACTTTTGATTTCAGCTCAGGTCTTGATGTGAAGTTTGGGTCATGAGTTCAAGCCCTGCATTGAGCTCCACACTGGGCATAGAGCTTGTATAATTAATTACTAAAAGACTTTGCAAGATGGTAAAAGATATAGTGGATCAGGTACTTTTTCAGTCTACCATCAACTTCATGGTCTCAGGAAATTTACACCAAAAATGACCCCAAACACCATACCAACTCTTCAGCAATATTCTGGGCAGCTTTCTTAGTAACTAATTGTCATAACTTGTAAGGCAGTGAAAAAACTATATATTTGTAAGAGTCTATGTTCTTAACATTTTATAACCCTAACATAAGGCTATATGGTATCACCTATGTTTAATTCAGCTTTCCCAATAAAGTATTATTTTACATTAAAATAATCCCATATCTATTATGATGTAGAATAAGGAAATTTTCAGTTGTTTTGAAGGCATATTTTAAGCCTTCAGACAAGTTTTAGGCCTGTGAATGGCTTCTTTAGACAGTGAGTTGAGATCCCACTGAAGGGTGTAGGGAGGCATATAGCCCTATTTCAGTGGAAAAATTTCCACTGCTGGAGAAGAAAGTCAATGGGAATTTTTTTTTTTTTAAGATTTTTTTATTTATTCACCAGGAGAGAGAGAGCACAAGCAGGGGTAGCAGCAGGCAGAGGGAAAGGGAGACGCAGTCTCCCCGCTGAGCAGGGAGCCCGATGTGGGACTCGAACCCAGGACCCTGGGATCCTGACCCGAGCTGAAGGCAGACGCTTAACCATCTGAGCCACCCAGGCGCCCCTCAATGGGAATTTTTTTAAGTATAAGTATTATCATTTCAGTTAAAATAGGAATCTGAAAATAGATTTGGTTGGATGTTAATATCCTCATATATAAACCTGCAATGTGGAAACTTTGCTTGACTGGAAAATAGTGCTTTTGTTTGAGGGCGGGGTTGGGATGTGAAGAGTTGGGGAAAGAGAGGTCCCTTTGTGAATGGTTTTGACTTGTTTTCATTTAAGACCTAAGGACTGGGCCAAAGGATCTATACAATATAGCCATAGAGTTTTGTTATTTTTCCACTGGCTCTTGAGAAGAGTGGTTTACCTGGAGTTTAGTGGGATGGGCATGCAAGAGACTTGTGTTGAAGAAAGCTCTTCTATGGTGGCTGGTCATTAGGACCTGGAGTTCAATAGGTGGTGTCTACATCACAGGTATGGGAGAGTCTCCAAGCTCTCACCTATTCTTTCTGATTTTTACCAGCCTAGCAATCCATACTGCTATTACTCAGACTTCTGCTTCTCAGCTCCCCATTCCTTTTGGCTTCACTGGGCAGGATCTAATTCTTATTCATTGTAACAGGAGATAAAACAATGAGAGCATTCATTCATCGTATTTAATATCTGTGTTGCCAATAGCAGTTCCACCCCAAAATAATCATGAGGATTACTGTCACAACATGTTTTCCAAGAGTTAGGAGAGAAAGTGATGGGAATTCTACCACCAAGCTGTGTTGGAACTACACGTAAGCCATCAGAAGAGGAACCACCTCCCCTAATTAAGGAAAATTTTTTTCTAGAAATCTCTTTGTGTCTTCATGAAAGTAGTTCTAAATATAAAACTAGAATTGGTTAGTAGCATGCAACTTTAGGTTGGCTCACATTTCTGTTAAATTATTTCCATCACAATTGGGGTAGACCATAGTGTGAGGATGTGTTGAAATCAAACCCCAGGCATTGTTGTTCTAGACTTAGTTCGGATATTCCAAGCAGTTGAAGAGAATTAATTTCAAACTATTTTCAATTGAAGTTGGTTTGTGGGAAGAAGAGAGTTTATCAGACTTACTGGTGGAGCTCTTCAAAAACAAAAATTCCAATTCAACCCTACATTTCACTTGTCTCAATCAGAATTTCTCGAAGTATGAGTTAGGCAATTTCGTTTGAAAAAGTTGATTCTGATATGCACCTCTTGATGGAGAGGTATGTTAAATAGGAATGCTGATTTACAAAAACTGGAGACAAGAGGATAAAAGAGCCTCTTCCCCATCCTTCTAGTAACTTAAAACATTCAACAAAGCCCTGTATGGACTCTGTGGAAGAATGAAGAATGTCTACCTTCCAGCAGCCTATCCACTCTGATGGAATAGTTGAGAACTCAAACATGAGACACATGAACAGAAAGCTCACAGAACAGAGCAGAATGGGGCCATTCCTGCCAATCTCCCGCTCCCTCAGGAGCCTAAGTACCCACTTGCCCATGGAACCAGTGAATTTTCAGGTGTCACCTTGGTTAGCGTCAAGAGAATATGGATGAGTCATGCAAGCATTAGAAGCGGGTATCTTCAGCCATAGCAGATTGAGAGGTTTCTCTCCACTTTCATAGCTGGTGAGCTATACAGAGCTGCAAGAAGGATGCTTCCTTTGAGCACAGCATTGACCTCCTAGCCCCTTAAATGATACACTAATGACCTTCATCACCTCTTCTCCATGCAGAAGTTCTTGCTGGTTGGCAGACAGGAGGCAAGGTGTTTGTGAGTGCTGCTGCTAGACCTCCTGAGCATCTACCCAGTTCATTTAGAGACCCTCAGTAGAGAATTGCTTGCTCTCTGACCTCACAGCCATCCTAATTTAGGTTCTCCCTTCCCTAGGCAGTTGTGCTTACATGTTCGGGATGATCAAGAAATGCATTTCCTCTTTGGATGGAGTACACATGTGTTTGCTCAAAATCCTTTTCCTTGGAAAACCACCCGTAGCTGGTCTATCATAAAGCTCACCATCCCCTGTGATTTTTTGGGGGGAGGAGGGGGAAGAGGGTGACCACCCTCTGGGCCTAGGCATGGGCATGTGATCAACACCACAGCAAACCAAATGCTCAACTTCCTTGGCCACAGTGACTCAGTGAGAGACCTGTGGCTCAAGCCAGAATAGCCTTGCCTGTTTCTGAAACTCTCAGAGAGACTTTCTTCCAGTGGGATCATAAGCCATTAGGGGGTCTTCTTTCCTTCTGTTTAAAAAAACCTGGATGGAGCAAAGAAGAGCTAAGAAACATGGAGAGAGTTCCCTGGATACATCTGAATAGAGCCCAAATACATGAACTTCTTAGTGATATAAACCCATTACTTTTTTTTTTTTTTGCTTGAATTACTTAGAGTTCGGTTTTGTCATCTGTAACAAACAGTTCTGATTAATCTATATAATACAGTCACCAGATTTATCAAGTAAATATACAGGATGCCCAGTTGAAATTGGATCATTTCTTAGTGTAAGTATATCCTAGATGTTGTGTAGGATATACTTAGACTAAAAAAAAAATCTCATTGTTTTCTCAAACTCAAATTTAACTGAGTGTTCCATATTTTATCTGTCAACATTATCTGGGATTTTTAATTTGTGTCAAAATTGTTTTAAATCCTTTGCTCAGGGTGCCTGTGTGGCTCAGTTGGTTAAGCGACTGCTTTTGGCTCAGGTCATGATCCCGGAGTCCTGGGATTGAGTCCCACATCAGGCTCCCTGCTCAGCAGGGAGTCTGCTTCTCCCTCTGACCCTACCCCCTCTTGGGCTCTCTCTCTCTCTCAAATAAATAAATAAAATCTTAAAAAAAAATCCTCTGCTCAAAAGGGAAAAGACTGGTCACCTGGTCGATTTGCCCTTAAAGACCGTAGAGAGAAGACAAGAAGCATTCCTGTAAGAGCCACAGACAGAAGCATCCTAATTGAATCTTTGTTCTCTTTGTTCTCCAAGTCATCCCTGCCCTGACAAGGGCAGTAAGGAGTTTCAGGGTCAGGCTGTTTAATCCTCATCAGATCCAGAAATGCTTCAGCTGGGCGAGTGAGTCCCACTTTCCCTTACATGAGCATCATCTGAGGAAGCTTTACAAATTCCCACAGCACAGGTCACAGCCCAGACCAATTACATCAGAACTAGTGAAGACTCACATGGGGGATTTCAGCATGGAGTGAGGCCCCTAAGAAGATTCAGGCAAATTGGAAAAATTCAAACAAGTGAGAAGAGTCATCCTCAAGCTGCCCTCCTGCCCTCCAAGGAACTACCAGGAGTGAGCAAGTCACCGCCAAATGGGAGTTGGCTGAAATGCAGCCTCCCTGCTTGGACAGCATGTCATCACCCCTGTCACAGGGCATTGGGCCCCCATTTCAGGCTTGCCCACGCATGGCCATGCAAGTGTTTGGGCAGGTGGGCAGGTGTTTGGGCCACAGGGAAGCAGATAGGGAGGCCCATCCTTGACTATAGTCTGCTCCAGAACAAACAAAGCATCTGACAGTTTCCTGCCTACACACACCTCAGTGCATGTTCCCCGAGCAAAGATAAGCCACATTATCAAGTTGAGGGGAGGGAGGGGACGGGTGAGGCAGGGTGGGGGCAAGGTGCCCTAGATGAGTTTCTGTGATAACCAAGAACAGCATTTCTTTCCTGCTCTTTCCTGCTCCCAACCCACCCCTCAGGGATAGGTCTGCCCGAGTGCAGCCCTGCCGGTTCCAGGTTCTAATTGATGATTTTCTATTCCTGTAGCTCATCTCAGAGGAACAGACCTTCCTCAGAGCCCCAGGATCACCAACAAGGCACCTGGGGAGGGCGCTCCTCAACCACCCCCAACACAGTCTCTGCCCCATCATACCCTTCCACCCCCGAGGGAGGAAATCATGTTTATTCTCTGAGACTATTTTCTAGAGCAGTTTTAGGTTCACAGCAAAATGGAGAGGAAGGTGCAGAGATTTCCTATCTGCCCCCGCCCCCACACACGCACAGCCTCCCCCATTAGCAACATCCCCACCAGACAGGAACAGTCGTTATAATTGATGAACCCCCACAGACCCATCATCATCTCCCAAAGTCCATAGTGAACATTAGGGTCACTCTTGGTGTTGTACCCTCTCTGGGTTTGGACAAGTATAGAACGCCACATATCCCTCGTTATAGTAGCACAAGAGTCTTTTCATTGCCCTGACAAAATCCTCCCCTCTCCACCTGTTCATCCCTGCCCCCCAGCTAACCCTTGGCAATTACTGCCTAGCCAGGTCTATTCTTGATTAGGTGCTCGAAGCTCCTGGCATTCTCCTCGGCATCCTGGATGCATCAGACACACACACACACACACACACACACAAATTGGCCAACTGAAAGGAAACAGCTGGGACTGTCTGATTAAAATGACTTGGAACACGGCCCCTTCTAGCTGTCATCAGTATCACCAGTGGGCCAAGCATGGCTAAACGGAATATGGCATCCACATCCATCCTTGTGGTGGGATGACGCTAAGATGGCACTTAGCTGACACTGGGCAAGGTCCAGAGTAGGCTGGTGGACTCAAGTCCCTAGTGGCTCCCAGTGGGTTCTGGCCGCTTCCCGGAAGCCAGGCTGGGACGCCCAGTTCTGAACCAACACCTTTCAAGTTTTAAAGCCCTTCTGCCTACACAAAAGGAAAGACAAACAGGATAAGGCAGTAGAAGGAGGGTTTTGAGCCCTATTCCAGTGGGGCCTCAAGGTAAATGTGGCAGAGCCCTACCTTCCAGGAACCCTGCTTCTTACGGCTCCCACAAGCAGGTTAACAGTGACACGGGGCTGGTGCTACATGCCTGGTGAGGGATTTGTGACAAGGCTCTTCCTACCTGTCCTCTGTAAGCTGGGAAGCAGAGCGAATGGCCAGGCAGTTCCTAAGAGGGCCGTACCTCTAGCAGGCTAACACATGGCTAGAGGGAGAGCAGTGTGGACAAAGGGCAAATGAGCCACAAAATCAGAGACAGTGCCCAGATTTGTGTGCTCTGGAAAGGGGGTCCCTGAGGTGAGCAGCATTAGGGGATCCCGTGCATTCATGTGGCACACGTAATTGGCAGGGGCTGACCAGCTAAGAGACACAGAAGCCATTCCATTTACCGGCTCGGCCATTTGGTGATTGACGAACTCATCCAACAAACAATTGTCCAGTGCCACCCAGTGTGTACTGGGCAGAAGGGGAGCAAAATAGTCACGGTCCTTGCCCTCGTTCACGCATACCCACGCTCCGCTCCTCCTGTGTGCAACAAAGTAGGGGGAGGTAAGGAGCAACGAGGGGCTCCCACAGCTCACCCCAAATTCGGAGATGAACTTAGTAGCTTCCTAAACGGATTCACAAGCAAGTCTGCTCGAAGTGTGAATCTGTGGGCGGATGTTTTTAAGAGCATTGCAAGCTAATGCACAGTCACCTTAGGAAACTTTTCAAAACCATCTCACTTCCTCTGAGAAAAAGAGGATGGTACACGTTTCCCTGGGGGTGGGGGGATGGTTGGGGTGCTCTGATTCCCTTTAACCAAGTCTTGCCAGCTTTCACGGCTGCTGTAGAGGGGGGACCCTGCCCGAGCACAGATTAATCTTTCATCTCCTCCTTTTTAAAGACAATAGAAGTTTCCACTGTCCTCCCCCGCCTGCCGTAACCCCTGTGTCTTACCTTCAAGGTGTAGGGTGCTGCAAAACCAGTCCCGCCCTGCCCTCCAGAGCCAGCTTATTCCACTGGTGGCTCAGATCCCACGGGACTTTCTAGGGCGAGCAGCTGTGCAAAGCTTCTGTGCTAACACCCAAGGGCTTCACCTGCCTTTAGCTTTCACCTTCAGCCACTCAGCCGCTGCCTCTTCCCTAACACGTGGCTGGTCTCCCGTTTAGGGTTCCCTCCAGCCCGCAGGGCTCCTCCTTGGCATCACTGCTACATCCGCTCTTTGGAGGGGATGGACTCTGAATTTAAGGAGGTTTAACCCAAAGGTGCCATCTAACTTGGCCGGAGGTAATACGGAGGAGTTGTGACTCGGGGTGGGGGCGCGGCCACCCTCCTGATAATGACTTACCACTTATGCCTTCTGTGCTTTAGAGACGGCTCCCCAGGGCCCGGCTCCGCTGGGTTCCCACCTGCCAGCTGCCACCGGCGAGTTGAGAGAGGCCCAAGGAAGCCTGGGCCCTGCTGTCAAACACTCACAACTGCTAGGGCCTGGCTCCTCCAGGTGTGGTCTCGAACCAGCAGCACTTGCCTCTCTCGGGAGCTTGTTAGCGAAGCAGAAGCTCAGCCCATCCCGGACCTGTTGCGTCAAATCCTGGGGCGCCACAAGACGCCAGGTGTTTCGTGGGCCTGCTTCAGTTCCAAAACCACTGCGCGAGGGGATGGTTCTTTTTCTGTGCAAGTGTTTTATCTGTATCCCTCTCTCTTTTCTCTCATTTTACTTCTTGCTCCATGAGGTCACGAGTGTCGATTGGCACAATGGCTGCTTTACCGTAAGGTCCTTTGGCCAGCAGAAGGCTTGTCACCGTGTAATAGGGTGGAGGTTTCCAGACAGACACTCGGAGAGCTGGATATTTATTCCTAAGTCCTTGCCCTCCCACAAAGGGAAAGTGATCAAGGGGTCTTGGCTGTGGTCAAGCATAGCAGACTGGTTGCAAGGGCTGCTTAATTCCTTCACGGGCCATGCTTTGCCTGTGGATTGATGAAATAGGTCTCCCGCAGGTATTTCCTATTGCTCAATAAACATAGATGCCCCTTTGAGTAATAAAATACACATTCATTTTTTTACAGCTTTATTGGAGTATAACTGATATACCAAGGATGGCATCTATCTATCTATCTATCTATCTATCTATCTATCTATCTATCTATCTATTTATTTTAAAAGATTTATTTATTTGGAGCGGGGAAGGGCAGAAGATGAGGGAGAGAGAGTCCCAAGCAGACTCTGAGCTGAGCACGGAGCCCAATATGGGGTTTGATCTCATGACCCTGAGATCACGACCCGAGCCGAAACCAAGAGTTGGACGTTCAACCTACTGCGCCCCCCAGGTGCCCCAAGGATGGCACATATTTAGTGTGTACGATGTGATGAGTCTGGACTTCTGTCAACACCTGTGATACTACACTGCAGTGAAAGGAACAGACATTTGACACCTCCCAGAGTTTTCTTATGTCCCTTTGGGGTTCTTTTTTTTGTTATTTTAGTTTTGTTTTGGTAAGAAGACTTCACATGAGATCTACTCTTGTAAGAAATTTTGAAGTGCCCGAGATCTTACAGTTAACAGCAACAGATCTCTAGAATATATTCATCTTGCTTGACTTAAAGTTTATACCCATTGAATAACTAAATCTCCATTCCCCCCAGCCCCGACGACCACTACCGTGTTCTCTGCTTCTACAAATTTGATTTGTAGAATTTTATTTTAGATTCCTCGTATGGGTGGAATCATGTGGTATCTGTCCCTCTGTGACTGGCTCATTTCACTCAGCAAAATGTCCTCCATGTTGTCACGAATGGCAGGATTTCCTTCTTTTTTAAGGCTGGGTAATATTTCATCAAATGTATGTATATACCACCAATTCTTTACAAATTCGTAACTGTAAGTTTTTTGCACTGTACCTTTTCTTAGCCAATTCTATTTGCTAGTGTGCTCAGTTCCATGAAAAGAGGCCACATTCTTCAAGAGTTGGGGGGGCCATGGCTCTAAGCACTCTGAAGCTCCACGCTCCCTGGAGTGCCTTAATCAAGAGCAAATATGTATTTGTATTCAGTTGTGAGTTTTCAAAAGATTTAAGTGTTTACTAAAAGCTAAAGTATAAACGTTGACCTCTTATTTTGCAGAGAAATAAGGTCTTTGGGGAGCTTTTTGCACCTGGATTATAGTGATGCTTGTGTAACATGACTTAGAGGAGTCCAAGGGTCCTTGGCAGGAAGGGTAGAAGGAGACTGTTTGTACTGTGATTACCTGAGGGAGAGAAAGGAAGAGCGAAGGAAGAGAGACGAAGAGTAGATACATCTCTGCAGGACAGAACGCCCCTAACCATGGCCAAGCAAAGTGCTGAGGGCCTGGGTTCTGGCACCAGGCGACCTGCATTTAAATCCTGGCTCTGTCACCGGATGAGTGTCCTTGGGCTGCCGTAACAAAGTTCCACACACCAGTGGCTTCAGCCACAGAGATGGATTGTCTCACACCTTCTTGGAGACGAGAAGTCCGAGATGAAGGTGTTGGTTCCTCTGAGGGCTGTGAGGTCAGCAATCTGTTCATGCCTCCCCCCTAACTTCTGGCGATTTTCTGGCAATCCTTGGCAGCCTCGCCTTGTAGGTCTCTGTCTTAATCTTCCCATGGCATTCCCCCCCGTGTCTCTGTCTGTCTCTGTTCAAATTTCCGTTTCAAAAAGATAAGGATGCCAGTCATAGTGGATTAGGATCTGCCCTCAAAGACCCTATTTCCAAATCAGGGCCCATTCTGAGGTATTGAGGGTTAGTACTTCAATATTTGAATTTTTACGGGGCACAGTTCAACCCATAAGAGCCCCTCGCTAGTGGTGTGGCTGGGAGAAGTCACCTAACCTTCCTGTGCCTCGGTATCCTCATCTATAAAATGGAGATAATAGTAGTACCCCTACAGTAGAGTCATTAGAAGGACTGAAAAAGTCAAAACAGTGGCAGGCACACAGCACTATACGTGTTTGTTGTATGAGTTAATCAATCTCTTCTATCTCAGACGCCAGGTCTGTGGGTCCCTCCCTGCTGCGTGCTGCCTCCTCGTCTTCTCCACCTGCATGTCGAATATAGGGGATTTTGCTGATGAGAGATGGTGAGTTCCAGAAAGCACAGTGGGAGCGCCTCAGAGCGATGGGAAGACAGAGGTTAGTTCAGACAAGAGGAGACACCCCATGCTTGTTGAAGCTAGACCTGGAAGGCCTGGGCTAGAGTTGACCCTGGGCCCTCAGAGGAAGGCAGGTGATCACTTATGGTCCAGTTGTGTTTTGCTGTGAGCTAGGGAGTTTCTCAGCACAAGGTGGCTTGATGACTAGGCTGCCCTGGTTCTGCCCTTGAGAATCACCAAGGCCACCTCTCCCCCCAGAGATCCTGGTTCAGTTGGCCTGGGCATTAGTATCTTCAAAATGTCCCCAAGATGATCCAAACACTCAGGCAGGCATGAGAACCAGAGGGAGAGGTTCCTTCGAGTCTCAAAGTGGGGTCCAGGGTTGGGGCAGTGGCAGCACCTGAGAGCTTGTGAGGAAGGTAGAAGCTCGGGCCCCAGCCTAGACCTGCTGAATCAGAGTCTGCATCTTAGCATGATTCCCCAGGAGAATGCACTGGGATGCAGCTTTCTGAGCAGTGGCCGGGGGGAGGGGGAGTTCTCTAGCCAGGAGCATAGCCGAGGAGGCTGGGCTCTCCTCTAGGGCAGACCCACTTACCTGAGCCGGCGGTGATGCCCAGTGTTCCCCACTTGCAGTGCCCTTGAGACATTCCTTCATGGTGGGGATTCCTGTCCAGATACAAGACCATTACTTGTAAAGACTTACTCCCTGAGTAAGCTTTCTTTTCTCCCTCAGGGGTGCCATGTGACAAGCACCTTGGGCTAGGTGAGTACAAAAGTCAGCTGTTTTCCTCCGTACTGGGGAACAGCTGGTCCTCATTGGGGTGGGGGGGCGGTATGCTCATCTGCGAGTTCATAGCCAGGTTGGGCCGGCGGCTCAGCATCCCGAGTGAATTTCTCCATGAGCTGACATAAACAGCAAGGCCCACATAAATAGATCTTGGTGCACTCAAGAAAGAAAATATAGTGTTGAAGCTAAGGGGATGTTATTGGGAGGGGAGGAGGGGGCAAAGAGGTAGGCAAGAGGAAAAGGGTTAATAAATAGGCCATGAGCTGCATTTTCCTGGCCCACTGTCTTTCTGGAAAGAGTCCCCTTGCTGATGGAAACACACTAGGTGGATGAGCTCATGCTAAATACAGTTCCTCTCAAGGGAGGCTGGAAGAAAACAAGAGATCTGAGACACTTTCTTGAAAATAAATCAGCAGCTTTGAAGGTGATCTGCAGGAGAATAGCAGATGACAGGGAGGTCTGCATGTCAGGAATGAAACTGTGTGTATGAACAGAACTTCCCTGAGATACGAATCCGAGCAAGAGAACAGACTAATTTTAAAAAATCCAGCAGTATTAACTGCATCTCTGATTCTAGATCAAGTCCAGCTTCTGTGACATTCATCCTTGAGAAATGGAACAACAGAACAGCAGAAAACACGTGGGCTGTTTGCATAGCGATGCCTATGCCCTCCCTGTGGGTCCTCATCACTGGGTGACAGGTAAGGCCAGGCTGAGCTACCAAACAAGATAAATGTCTCTTGGAGATTGGACCCTAGGAACAGTGTGGTTCTGAAAAGTTAACTGATTTGATTGTGTCAATCCTCAACTCCGTAATCATCATCGGTCCCCACTTACCTACTAAATAGAGTCCAGATTTCATGCTTTCGAATTCAGTGACCTGGACAAAATCATGAGAGGCGACTGGGCAGAATGGCCTTTGGTGTCAGTCCCAGCTGAGTCGAATTGGCTGACCTCGGTCAATCGCCAAAACTTTCTGAACCCAGCTGGGCACTGAAGGCACCTTCCTTATCAGGCTGATGGGCAAACGAGATGTGGAATGGGGTGCACTTAGCACAGTATCTAGAACTCAGTACATGATCCGTACATGACATCATCATTACTATGAGTTCTCGTTGTCACTACTAACACCAAGACTCCTCCCAGCCTGCCTTCTCTCCCCTTGGTTTGCCCACACCCTTGGCTCGTGCCTACCGAGAGAACGTACTATTCCATCTGCATCCATGCTCTTGCTCACACGGTTCCTACTCACTTCCTGGATGGCAACTTCGTGGATAAACAAGCCCCCTTTCCCCCGAGCGAGGGTGCAGGGCCTGGCGGGGGAGGGTGTGGATTGGCAATCGGCCCCCACTACTGACTCCCTCAACTGGAAGCCCCTCTGTATGGAGGGTCCAAGAGCACATGTGCGTGCATACACAGACACTCTCTCTTTTTTGTTATGATGAGCTAACGTAACAGGAGTGCTTTTTGGAAATTACACATTCTGGGGGCTCCACACAGGTTTTGCAGCCAAATATGTAAAAAAAAAGGAGCTCACTACAGCTTCTCTCCCTTGGTCTTTGTCCACTAGAGTGTGCTGGCATAGTGATGCACATACACACCCCCGAGACCACCACTAGCCCGGCCAAATGTCTCGGCACGCATGTGACCTGAAGACATTCTGTTTTCCGACCCTTTCTCTATGAGATAGTTTTGTTGTAATCGTCCTCCTTGGGGGCACGGAGGGCCAGGACGATGTGGGTAGACATGATTCGTACCCCTTTTTGCCATTAAGCTTTGTGCTTGCTGTGATCAGGCATGGCTCTTTTCTGGATGGACAATCCCGTAACCATGCGAGAAGTCTTTTCTTCTTGTACTGTTGGCCCCTAGTGCATTATGATCAATGATAGATATTCACAAGAGAATGTGTCAGACCAAGTGTTATCTGGAAAATACAGGAAATTTGGGGTGAATTTCAGTGTCCCCAGAGAGGCTGGGTAAATCTAGGAAGGACAGAGGGGCTGACCTGCTCAATGTGTCTGGAGCCAAGCACTAAAAAAGTTTGACCTTAAACATTTCGACTTGAAGGCACTAATAAATACCAGCTTTCTATCAGGGTATGTTTTATACTTTAGTGTGTTTGCATTGGCTAAATTTTCAGTCACACTTGGCGAGTCCTATCTTTAATAAATCCTTACAAAGTTTTCAAAAGTGGTTAGGTTACCAAAGTTCTTTGGTTCCTTAAAATTTGCATCAACACTGTCACCTATGAACCCACCGAATGATCCATTTGCTTTGATATACTTCATAATTAGCGTCTGCACTAAGAGAAGCCAAACTGAATCAGAAAAGACTAGATGTCAGATGGTGTGTGCCATATTTCCTCAGGGCTCCCTTATTTCCACAAAGGCCATTTTCATCGATACTCGCTGCATGGGAAAGCGTTAATCCTATGTTCCTCTAACACACGTCCGGTTCATTTCCCTCCGCAAACAGCCACTTACCATTTGGATTGGAGGTATCGTCTGGTCATCAGATCTACTCCCCACAACATATTTGATGACCTATGAAATGCTGGTCCCCCCACCCAAGAGAAAGAAAGATAGCAGGCAGCCTTCTGCTCAGAATGAATCTTTCTTTAGGCATGGAGAGCTCCAAAGTTATGCAGAGCAAACAGATGGGTGTGGGGGTGAAACTACTGACCCCCTACTCAGACAGGGGTTCCTTGAAATCGGCTTTTCCTCTAAGCAACTCATGAATATCTAGTTAGTGCAATTTGAGTTAATGGGCCCACCTCCAGCCTCTTTCTGCAGCAGCAAGGAAAAGGGGGAGCTTTCCCATCCAGCAGGGTGGTAAAGTGGGGCACCCTCCACAGACCTCAAAGCCAAGATGTGCCCACCTCTTCCTCTCCTGGCACTTCTGGCTCATTGGGCGGGTGACATGAAATATTTAGGGAACCTCATGAGTTTCCAGGGGCTCAGTTCAAACTCCCTGACTTCAAATCCAAACTTCGGAAAGGGGAGGAAAGAGAGAGCTCTTGGAACACGCCCCTCTCCCGCTTTATGGAGGAAACAAGCCGCATACATCTGAAGGTGATTAATTGTCTTTATTGGAGGAAAACAAGAAGTCATCAATCTCGTTATCATTATGATAGAAATCTTGATATGTGTACATGATTGTCAAGGCAGAGAATCATTTGCTACATAGGCCCATGAACAATTTTGCAGTGCCGCAAACCTATGTGGGTTAAACTTCTTGCAGTTTGTTACATGCATGGAATAAATGCACAGTTTCCCTTCTTTGGGACAAACATGTTTTTATGGGAAAATTAAACCAATCACAAGCCTCGTAATAATAGACGCGGGGACATTCCTGGATTCGCCAGTTGTAAGCTTTTGGAAAACATGCTCGCTCGCTGGTGGGAAGGCTCGGAGAAGTGACGAAGGCCAATTAAGAAATTGTTCCCAATTTTATTCTGGACAGAACATGCCTTTTATGTCGTCCAACCTGAAAGTGGCACTAAGCTAAATGTTCTCTGAAACGTGCCGCCCTCTTTGGAAACAAAGATGCTCTGCAGCCTTTCTCCTGTCATCGGATGGCTCGTCATACACTCTGATGCTGGGGCCCTGGAGGGAGGGCGGTAGGCTTCTGTGTGTACGACTGATGTCCAAACGAGCGATTCTCTTGTTCCTTCTTTCTCCTTCTGGAGAGCCCGGCTGCCAGCCCTGACCCAGGCCCTGCAGGGCTGACATGAGGGCCTGGCCATCTCCATCTGCCCAGATTAAGGTTTGCCTTTGAGGACTAATTTATTTCGTGTTTGGGGCTTTGGGGTCCCTGGTGATGACTTGTCTCTATGACTGAAGCCTCAAACACTCCTCTTTTTCTTTTTTTTTTTTCCTGTCCATAAGAAAATAAAATCACCTCTAAGTAAAATAATTCCGTAAATAATCAGAAGAAATAATCACCATATGAGAAGTTCCCTGGGGACCAAAAGGTTAAAAATAGATATGGCAAATGCAGAAGTGGCGTTGGTACAAAGGGTGAATGCAACAGTTTGTCCCTTTGGTGGAGACAGAGAGAGAGAGGCAGACACTGAGAAGCCATTCCACACTTGCTTTTGTCCACAAAACCAGACCTGGCAGCCACATGCTGCAGGGTTGGCTGCCAAATGCACAGCCTTTGGGTTCGCAGAAGCGGAGCCCCAACGCCGAGCCGCTCCAGCCACAGGCGGCAGGGAAGGCCGGGAAGGGCTGCTGTGCCTTCCAGTGATGGCCTGAGCCCGCGTGGGGCAGGAGACGGGCCGGGCCCTGGCCAGCGTGTGCAGCCGGCTTCACAGTGGGGCTGGGCTCCCGGGCCCTCGGCCAGGCTGCGACCATGATGCGCTGGGACCCCAGGTGGGGTACGGGCACAAGGGGGCACTCTGTCCGCTGGACCCTTTGGCCAGCTCCCCAGCAGACGGGGGTTTCCTGGTATCTTCGGGAAAGAAGCCCCCCTCGGAAGACTCCGTCCGGTTCACCTTTTCTAGCTCAACACTTTCAACTCTGGGAGCCAAAGGCTTGGAATGCTTGTTTGCAAATGTCAGGTGCACTTGCAGCCCCAACCGAGGACCAGGTGCCCCCCCCCGAAAAGAGCGGTGGGTTACATACAGGTATACACAATTTTTGGGGGGGGGGGCGGGAAACAAACTGAACAGTGTTTGGTCTGGAATGTGTTTAAGGAAAAGGCAAACTCTTTTGCCGAGTGTGGGGAGACAGGACGTGGAAGGAGTACTGTTTGAGAAGAACATGCAAAGGTTTCGTGCATTGGTTGAAACAGAGGCCCTTCATCTCTTTGGCCAGAAGTGAGTGTGTGACCTTGGGAAAGAGTACATCTTATTTCTGTTTATGAGATGGGAGGAGGAGCTGCCGTTTGCTGGCCCTGGCTTTCCCTTCGTGTATCTGAGGGAAACCTCATGAGTCACATGGGGTAGGGAGTGTTGCAGCAACCCGAGTGCCCCCCGGCCTTCAGCCCTGGAGCCATGGTTCTTGCTGGGCCACAGAGCCTTCAAATACCGAGTTCTCTCCCCTGGATATGGTCTCTTCCGTCTAAAATTGCTCATAAAATGTCACATCCCATGGGTTAATCAGATGAAGCTGTCACTCCTCGAGAGAGAGAGAGAGGGTCAACCCCCTTTCAGGAGGGGTCCCTGGGGTTCCCTCCCCTTTGTCCCTGGTGTTCCTGACCTTCACTCTAAAGGGGAGTTCCTGTCTCCCACCCGCAACCTGTCCCCAAGATATGCTGGACACCAAGGCAGACAAATGACAAGATGCGGTCAGTGCTGGGCAGGTAAACTGAGTCTGAGGGTCCTATGCCCAATCCCTGTCATCGATGGCCCTGGCTTCCTAAGCGCCAGAGCCTTGCTTGTTTAGCCAAAGCCATCTCGTGTTGCCCCATG
The DNA here is from genome assembly GCF_011800145.1 of Mirounga leonina. Lineage (NCBI taxonomy): Eukaryota > Metazoa > Chordata > Mammalia > Carnivora > Phocidae > Mirounga > Mirounga leonina. Next base: position 9,494,179 of record NW_023270453.1, read on the forward strand.
CTGGCCTGCTGAGCTCCTTGAACATCATGCTAACCGCTGGCTGGAGAGCGGGAACCTCTCCAAGGCCACAAGCTCCCATGCAGGGAGGGGGCGCTACTCCTACTCTTGAGGTGGGGGTGCAGAAGTGACCAGAATTGTTGCCACAGTCAAGAACACTAAGCCCTGCCCTTTTTTTTTGGCATGCTTTCTGCATAGTCCTTTACAAAGGAGACACAAAGGGGAGATTATCCTTGCTGCTCTCTTATGGGGCTGGAGGCAGCAGGAGACAGGGAGCCCTGCCCCCGGCAACAGAGCTGTGGTCCATCTATCTGGGCATCTCCATTTCTCAAGGGTTTTCCATGGTCCTGTGTACTTCCCATTGGGGCTCCCTGCCCCTCTCGGCTCCAGCGGCCTTTACCCCATCCCAACCCAATACCCCAGGCCCTGGTGTGCTCGTGATGGAGAGCCATGAGCAGTCCGGACTCCGGGGTACCCTGGTTAAGAGCGATCAGCCGCTGGTCTGGGGGGCCCCACATGTGGGCGCACGCTTGCTGCTTGTCTCAGACCAGCGCTAGCTTTGCCTACTGCCTCATGGAGGAGGTGAAAAGCGGGACATGAGGGAAGGACAGACGGCAGCTGAGGGAGAGACCATTCACGGACATGATTTCAACATGTCCTATTCAAGTAGGAAAAACTGTCCACTTGCTCTGAGAAGCTTAGGAGACCAATGGGGAGCTTGGGGTTGAAAGGAAGCCCATGATGGGACCAGTGGCTGTCCCTGAGCCTCGGCCACACACTGGTTTCCACAGGGAGTGGAAGCCTAGGGCACGTAGGAGATGCGCAGCTCCTACGGGTGGGATCTGACATCGGCGAGGGGCCTGGGACTCAGCCGCCCCACTCGGCAGGTCTTAACAAAAGGCACATTCTGGGTTCTCTTGTCGTGTGATATGATAATAAAGCATAAACAATACCAAATGCGGTTGAAAGAGAACCTCTCTCCTTCTGCCACAGAGGCTCTCTCAAAGAGCAAAAGTTCTTCCATATGGTATTTCTTTTTCTCCTCTTCCTAAAACAACAGGAAATGACCGAAGTCTGGTGGCGTTGAAACAGTCTTGACTTGCCTGATGTCAAGTTCAACGGAGTTTACCTTTTGGGCTGAAAGCAGTCACCATCTCCTCGCACAATGTTTTGGAGACCTGAAGCGTTACAGGCCAAGCATGGCCAGGGGCTGGCCCAAACCACAGAAGGGACGCTTGGGACAGGCCGCAACTTTCACCTCTGCAAGTGTCAGGTAAGACATACCTTCAAACTAATAGAATAGAACATGCATCCCATATATCAGCTCGAGGAAATAATTTAATCACCCATCAGTGAATGTGGCTCTCCCAATGCAAAGGACTGCATCGAGCACACAGGCCAAAGGACTGATCACGACTCCGGCACACATTACAGGGACCCCATCCGGGCAAATGATCACCCCCTGCAACATCTAATTACTTGTTTTCTGATACTATGGCAACACGAATGCTCCATTACGCCTGTTAGTAAGCAACACCCTAATAAAGCTCCTGGAGAGACACCTCAGTTTTCTCAGATACTCTTTCAAGTCTTCAGGCCATTTTTTTCTACCAGTAAGGCAGACCTACAGATCTACAGGGACATGTGGTGGACTTGAGGCTCGCGGTGCAAAATGCAGACTCATGGTCTTGCATGGGCAGGAGGGCCAAGGGATGCATGCCTCTGCAAGAGAGGGTCCTGGAAGCCCCCTTGAGAAGGGTTTGCCCCCGGGTTCACGCAGCGCTCTATCCTGCACACCTATGCACCACACGGACCGATAACACGGCCAGTTTGCCTGGGACATCGCCAGATTTAGCAATGAAAGTCCTCCAACCCAAGAAATTTTTCACTCCCAGGCAACCTGGGCCCTTTGGTGACTCCACCATCACAGGTCTTTGGTTTTTCAGATTGCCCTGGTCAGAGGGAGGCCTTCCAGCCCCAGCCGGGCCTGGTGGAGGCCGTCTCTGGCCATCCCTGTGGTGGTCAGTGTCCCGCTTGCTCGGCAGGCCACCTCTCCTTACCACACCCCAGATAGATGGACTCTTTTCCAAGGCCACTTCCCTCTCCTTGCCTGGATAACATTCAGAGAAGGACCAGGTAAAAATCTGCAGAAACGACTTATGTGAGTCAGAGGCCATTTTAAGTGTAAGATTAGAAATGCATTTTTTAAAAAACAGAGAGATTAACTTGAAAACTGCATAGCTGAGAGGGGAGCTTTCTGCGTTACCCTCAGGAGACATGGGGGCTGGGCGGGGAGTTCCCTTTGGACAAAATGGCATCTGGTTCCTTGTGGAAGGGGGGCTCTTATGTCTTTGCTGGGCATCCCCTTTACAGCACGTGGAGCCTCTGAAGTTTAGCCTTAGTCTCGGGGAAGGAGCAGGTTTCTGTATTTCTGACCACTGACAGAGAAGGTCCCTAGGGTCCCCAGTTGGCCAGGGATGGGCTGGAGGGGGTGCTGGAAAAGGTTTTCTGTAGATTCCCTCCCAAGGTGGCCCTGGAGACAAGACAGACCTGAGGAACTGCAGAGTCGTTTTCTTAGAGAGCTGCCCCTCCAGGGAAGGGGAGAGAAAGAGAAGTAAAGTGCACTCTTCGCCTTGGAGACAGATGCTTGATCCTCTTATTAGAATTTTAAAAAATACGTTTACATTCCCCTAGGTGGGGAAAAAAAAAAATCTCTTAAAGGTTAACATAAAACTCTACTACTGACAAGCAAAAGATACAGGTCATGGGACTCAGGAGTATAGATCAGAAAGCATATTTCGTAAAAGGTAAAAAATAAAACCCTAATGCACAATATTTACCGATACTTAAATAATCCAGTTGAAACCTTTTTTGTCATTAATGAAAAAAATACAACATAGACGGTTACCCATACCGAGAAGAGCGGAAATGACAGGGCTTGGGGGAGAGGACGCGGGAGGTCCGTTCCGTCAGAGCTTCTGCAAGATTCATATGTACAGCACCAGATCCTATTACGTCAGCTCCCTTGAGTCAGTATAGTTTGTGAGAAATGAACACTTCAGAATTGCAGTATAAAATATGGCCATAAAAAACTTCTGTCTTCCAGTCCTGTGCAGGAAGGTGCACCATGCAAGGTGGGATCGCTCCAGAGTGGCTGGTGGCGCTGGGGGCCCCCTTCCCTGGCCCCGCCCCTGGGCCCCGCCTCCAGAGCCAGTCACTTGCTTCCAGAGTGCACTGTGGTCACAGTGGTGGGCCTCGGTCTCCGCTCTGCCCCCACTCCAGAGACCCCCGATGAGGAAGAAACGAGACTACAGAGCGTGGAGGGTGCCCGACCTGCAGGGGGACAGTGGACACAGGAGGTCAAAGCTCCAGAAGAAAATACTCGCTCCCCTTTCCCACGGCAGGGTTTGGGGGTGAGGGGCAAACTTTTATACACTTGATTCTAAATTTTTACCTACCTGTAGGAAAGCATTTGCAAAGGGTCCTTAAAATGCTTTTTTCTTAGGCCCAACTCTTCCCTCCCATTCTCATTATCATGATCATAAGGGCTTTGTAGTTGACAACGACAGCGTTTAGCATCCTCATAGGATCGGTGCTGCTTACTGAGCACTTACTATGTACTAGGCTTCAGGCTAGGTGTTGAAGACACACTGTCATTATAAGAGCTGTTGTCACCACAGCTCCATGAGTAGAGATTTGAAGAAGAAAGAAAGAATACGATCCCCCTTCTGCCCCCTTGTTTGGTGTGTGGTCTCTACTCCTGCTAAGAGGTGTCTGTGACACAGAGAGATCGCCATGGGAAATCACCTCTTTCTCCTATTCCAGCAGCCCTGGCCTAGAAAAATGCCTCACAGATTGCACCACCATGCTCCCCAAGCGCATGTGTTGGCGTCAGACAATCCTGATGTGGGATGAATCCCCTGAAGCTCAGCTCCAGTAGTGCATTTGCCTGTGAACTCTGTGGGCTCCGACAGAGGGAGATCCATTATATGTGGGTCTACCACGGTGTGCGATTGGGTCAGGGGATGCTCATGGATATTTCTGGGGAAAATATAAGGGCTCACCTTCCCCCATGAGTTGGGAAGACTATGGAGAGGGGGAGGGAACCCTTTTCTGAGGGTAATGGGGTGAAACGTGATGCCCAGAGCGAGACCAAATGGAAGGGCCTCATGATCAAGGAGATAAGGGCCAATGGGCACCATCAAGGCAACTGCTCTGAAATGGACAGGAGCCCCTGGGATGGCCTAATATAGAATTAAGATAAGTACATCAGAGGGTGGTGGGGAATGTGAGAGAGAAATAGACGAGTGCAAGCGACCATCCACGCAAAGATGAGGGACCGTGCAATACTCTTACTTGGACTGCAAAGCCAATGCATGTCACATACTTCAGCTCCAATTATCATCATCCTCATCAAAAAACAGATATTAAAAGCCAATGAGATCAGGCGATCATGAGTCTCTGCCATCCCTTCCTCAACCCCTAAGAATGACACACAATGACGAGCGAACCTCAGGGGAAGGAGACACAGATCCGAAAGTGTCTGGGCTTTTGTCCAGACAGACATGGCCGTGTGGGACTTGAGCCACGGATTTCTCATCTCAAACTGGGAATAACAATCCTCACTGTTGTGTGAATATCTGATAATGAAATGTTTAGGAAATATTCTTTCTAAATTAAATAAGGTCCCCGGGTTGTTGGGACGTTCAATGGGATGAGGTATCAAAGACCGGGTGCTCATGGACGCCAGTCCCCTCCCCACCCCAGACGTGTCGGCAATACGGATTGGAAAGTTCTGTCCTTGCAGCATACGCACAATCTTTTTGGCTGGCCAAGCTGAGGCCGCTGGAAACACTTGCATTTGAACTGTCCAGGCTGCTGCCAAGATGAAGCTTCCTCATATGCCTCACGACGGCTGTGGCATTGAACGCTTGCTGAAATTTAAGAAAGGGAGAAAACGCACAAAATGGTCGGGCTCATTCGAAAAGACTCAGGTTGTGTCCGGTCGTTTCTCCTGTTACCCCGAGCATTTTGGACATCTTAAAACATTCTCATGATACTTTAGAAAGGAAGCTCATCTTGCCCATTCTTCCAAAATGACACGAAGTCATTGAGCCCCTCCCCCGCCGAGATGTATTTTGGAGATTTAAACAAATACTCTTCTTCTGACATAGCAAACATCTAGAATGAATGTAAACCAATTCTCTCTGTAATTTTAGAGAAGTGACTTTTAGAATCAAAGGCATGTTATAAAAGACAGTATCTGAAATGATACTCTACGATGAGGTTTTAAGGTAGTTTTTATTTCCTGTTGTTGGTGTTCGTGTCCTAACTCATAGCCTTTCCTCTGAATAAAGTAGGTCAGTGGAATTCATTTCGTTTCTGTACAGCCTCTTGGGGCAGAACAGCCAGCTCTTAATTTATGCACACTGATTAGAGCCTGGGGTTTAGGCTTTCCTAAACAGGGTTTCCCTGGGTTTCCCCTCCTGCTTTCGTATCATTTTAATAGAAGTCAACTATTCAAAGTTCCAGTAATGGAAAGGCAGACAACAGGAATTATGGTCTTAAGAAACAGCAACTGAGTAAGAACCAGCACTGTTGCTGGGGAAATATTAAATCGTGTACTTTATCCCTCCCACACCATGACACCCCCTTTGCGTCTTAATCCTCGTCGGTTAAAATTAGCAAGATTTTTCTGGGTGAGGTTCTGGGTATTTTCATCCAACTCAGGTGATAGTAACATTTAGAAATAATAAATGCTCCAACCGCAGGGAAAATTTTGTGGGAGTTGTTCGATTCACCAGGAATTGAATAAAGCACGAGACTTACTCTCCATTTGCTCTTTGCGAAGTTCTTCCGGATCTGGGCACTGACAGACTCATGGATGTTTTTATTGAGGGCCGTGTCACCAGCAATCCTGAAACAGAGGCAAAGATGCTTCTTTAAAAGAGTTTCTTGGGCAGGGGGTGGGGGTGGGGGTGCTGTGACACTGGGTCCCACGCTGCTTTCCCAGGAAAGACTCAATGCTGCGCCCGTCCCGAGGTTCCCTGAGAGGGTGGCTCGTCGGCACCCCACCAGGCTGCGTGGCTCTTGTCTGAATGCACACAATCCACCACCACGCTCAAAGTCCTGTCCCCCTTCTAGACCCTGCACCCTCTGGGGGATTCGTGGACCTCTCTGCCTGGTTCCCACTTCTTCTCTTTTGACCTCAGTTCCTGCAACAGCAGAAGACACAAGGCAACCTGAACCCAGTTTCCCCTCCTCCTTCCTCCGTCTCCCTCTTCACCAGCTCTCTACCTGTAGGAGGTCCTGATGTGTTTCCTGCCTGATCTGACCGCCAGATCCCTACCTAGGGCCATCTTCCCGGCTTCTCCCTGCCTGAGGCTCCGTGTTTGTGTCCTCTCCAGGCCCGCTGCTCCACGGACCCGCTCACAGCCTGGGCCCAGAACATCCTTCCGGCTCCATTCCAGCAGAATGAGGCTCGGCCACGTTGTCCTCGCCCACACCGGGTGCCCCCTCACCTCTGTGCTCGGTGAAAGGGCACCCAGCCTCAGCTCACCCTGCTTGGCAAATCTTCTTCCTTTGCATTTCCCGGAAAAGTTCTCAGAATGGCTAGGACCAAATCCACTCTGCACTCAGCGGTCATTCGTTGTTGCTTGTTCTATAGCCCTCTATTAGCAGGAAAGAAGGCGGGTCTGCTCTTCACCTCTGTCCTTAGAAACTACTTAGGAATTACCGCCCTCACCCTAGTCCTTCCTCCGTCTGCTTTATCACCTCTCCTTCCCTCCCGTCCTCCACTCCTTTCCCTGGTCTCCCACCTCCCCCACCTCTCGGCTCACAATCTCCAGTCTCATTGGTAACATGAAGGTCACTCCCTTCTTCTCCCACACATCCCCATCAACCTCAGCACCATCCCTCCACTACAACTAATCACCTGGCCTTCCCCCCAGTTTCAGAGGAAGCTGTGTTTTGCTCTCATTCTTTTCTGCGCTTAGAACCTTCCATATCTTCCTTTTCATTTAACAACTATTAAATTCCAGCTTGGTATCCAATACCTATGAAATAAATTTTTTTTAAGATTTTATGTATTTATTTGACAGAGAGAGACACAGCGAGAGAGGGAACACAAGCAGGGGGAGTGGGAGACAGAGAAGCAAGCTTCCTGCCGAGCAGGGAGCCCGATGTGGGGCCCGATCCCAGGACCCTGGGATCATGACCTGAGCTGAAGGCAGACGCTTAATTACTGAGCCACCCAGGCGCCCCCCCTATGAAATAAATTTTTGCATCTTGGAGGTTAAGGGGCAGATAAATGCTGGGAACACTGACCATCCTTTCTGGCTGGAAGGTGACTGGTTAGTGAGAAAACCTGTCATCTCCCAGACCCACATGGCCCTGGACCCCAAAACAGCCTGGATGCCACACCTTGTGATGTCCAACCGTTTGGGGATATGAAGGTAACAAGCTTAGGCCTTATTCAGACAAGAAAACATCCCCAGGTAAAAAATATGTCCCCACCCACCCAGCCTTTCACTTTTTTTTTTTTTAAAGATTTTATTTATTTATTTGAGAGAGAGAATGAGATAGAGAGAGAGAGCATGAGGGGGGAGGGTCAGAGGGAGAAGCAGACTCCCTGCTGAGCAGGGAGCCCGATGCGGGACTCGATCCTGGGACTCCAGGATCATGACCTGAGCCAAAGGCAGTCGCTTAACCAACTGAGCCACCCAGGCGCCCAGCCTTTCACTTTAGAATAGAAAACATGGTGCAGGACTGGACCTTTAGTCTGTGCCAGGCTGGGATGCAGTTTGGAAGGCAGTCCGATATTCTCAGCTAAGAGCAAGCCCTGCCCCTCCCAGTATAGACTCCCATCTTTTTCCCAGCAGGGCTGGAAAGACTTAGCCGAGAGGACGCTCAGAAACGGACTCAAGAGAACCAGGCTTCCATTTCTAACAGCTGCCAGTTGCCCACTTTCCCCAGAAACACACCAGTGAAATAGAATATCTGGCAAATCCATTCAAAACAAGAGGAACAAGGTTAGGGGACTGCGGACATCTTTATTAAGCTTTTCCTTCTAAATAATTCATGTGAGTGTTTTCCTCCTGCACCTTTTTTAAAAGCTACATCCTCGGGGTGCCTGGGTGGCTCAGTCGTTGGGTGTCTGCCTTTGGCTCAGGTCATGATCTCGGGGTCCTGGGATTGAGCCCCATGTCAGGCTCCCTGCTCAATGGGAAGCCTGCTTCTCCCTCTACCTCTGCTCCTCCCCACCCCACTCGTGCTCTCTCTCTCTCTCAAATAAATAAATAAATTCTTAAAAGGAAATAAAAGCTACGTCCTCAGAGAAGAAGGCCAATTCCAACTCAACGGTGGCCAGCACCTTCTTGGAAACGAGCATGCAGAAATGGTAGGAGTACGGGGTGCCTCAGGCTGAATACCGCTGCAGGGCAGAGCCATGCTCCAAACCAAACAGACCAGTGAGGGGGTCAGAGAGACTCCCTTCTCTGTGGGTTAGCATGGGCTGAGATGGAAGGAAAATGCAAACTTCCAATTATTTCAGGAATGTTCCGTGCTTACTTCCCCCATCCCAGGGCGTGCTGCAGCTGAGTAAGACCCAGCAGGGTAGATGTGGCCCAGAGGCTCCCATGAGGCCCTCTCCTTGGGGAGGTTGGCCCATGACAGCACATAGTCTTCCTCAAATGGGCCCCATCACGGAAATGCCTGCTGCTGATCATGAGCCAGGGAGTTTACAGCGACAACGTACGCCACTCTCCATGCTCAGCATACTGGCTTCAGCATTATTCGTTGACAACACTGGAGGCATGGAATGTTAGGATTGGAAAGGACTCTGATTGTACCTCGATGGTCCTAGGAATTAAACAATGCCTCCGACCCAGGGGAATCTCCTTATAAATCTGTATACATGCACACATATAAAGCTATGGACACCCACATTCCATTCATGTCTCTTCTGCTTTCCAGGTTTTTAAAAATAGTTTATTTTTATTTTTAAGTAACCTCTACACCCAACAGGGGGCTTGAACTTACAACCCTGAGATCAAGAGTTGAATGTTCTACAGACTGACCCAGCCAGGAGCCCCACTTTGCTTTCCAGTTTTAACCCCATGCTAAAAACGCAGATGGCATTCACATAAATCAACCTTTGCGATGTCTGTCTGGCTCTCCATACACAAATCATCAAACTCATCTCTCCCTGCCTTCTGGGGTTTTGTTTTGTACCTAGTCTGCTGTATTTCCACAGCTCTGATTTTGCATTTTTCTAGCCACCTGCTCAAGACAGGCTTGGTGATGCCTGTGTGTACCCCAGAGAGGGGTTTCTCAGACTCCTGGGCTGCTTCCTGATTCCTACAGTCAACCACAGCTTGGCAGGCTGGAGCCCAGAAGAGGGGAGGGGTCTCAGTGAGCACTGAGGAGAGGGCTGTAGGTGCCACCCTGGCCTGGCCGACACACGATGTCCCCCCAGGTGGGTCCACTGCCAAGCGTTGCCTGGGGCATGGATGCCCAGAAATCATCATTTTGGTTTCTGTGTCGACATAACTAGAGACAGAGGTCCAGAACAACCTGAACCAGACAAACCCCATCAAGGTGCTTCCCTGTAAGGAGGAATGGGCTCCCACCCGGCCAGCAGGCTGGTGCTTCCTTACCATGAACCACCATGAAAAGGCAAAGCCTCACATGGGAGAGGCACAGAAACATCTAGCAAGATGGGCTGACTGACACAGCTTTGAAAGGAGCCCTGTCCTGGCCAAAGTGCCTGTTTTGGGCCGAGGGAAGGTGTCTGTGACTGCCAGGGGCCCTCCTGGCTCCAGGGAGCCTTGATTAAGTTGGAAGAGCAAGTGCAGAATAAGAGATCATGTTCTCTGGACAGAATCGATGTGCCAAGAGCACAGCTTCCAGAACAGTGGTGTGGACAGAGCCAGGCTTCCCTGGAATCATGACTCCACTTTCTGCCAGCTCTCTGTTGAATCTGTGCTCTTTGCCCAGGGAATTTTAGATAAAAGAAACAAGGATATCAGAAATGCAGGCAGCAGGGGGCATTTCCCTGATGTTTGAGTCAAATTGCATTCATTTTTACCATTTCCTAATGGCTGACTTCCTGGGTCTTGGGAAACGCATGGTAGAAATGATACAGCGTCCGAAGTAAAGGAGAAGCTCTGAAGTAAAGAGGCATCAATTTGCTCAGGAGCTCACATGCTACTGCATCCTGAGTCTGGAGCCCAGGAAAGAGGTTGGCAACGCTGAAGTCTCTGTCTCCAGCCCAACCTCTTTCCTGGGCTCCAGACTCAGCAAAGTCTCCCCCCCCGGCCCCGCTCCACACACAAGCTGCTACTCTTCTCAGTGGAGGCATCTCACCGGCCCAGTCCCTTCAACTGGAACCCTGGCAATAACCTCTGGGACCCCTGCCCCGAGGCTCCCCGCCCCTGGCATGTCCCTCGCACTCTCTGTCTGCTGCATCCCTGTGGCTCCAGACAGGCCCCCTCCCCCCTTCTCTGGGCCAGCCTCCACTCCACCTCCAGCCTGCACCTCCCTGCTGGCCTCCCTTGGCCCAGCGCCAGGGATTCATCCCCATCCTGCAGCCTGTTGAGCTGAGATGCAAATCTGATCACCTGCTTGAAACCTGTCAGGGGCCCCCACTGCCCAAAGGGAAAAGTACAAATTGCTTTGTGTGATGATAAATTAATGGCAACTCATACAGATGGGAGATATATTAGGTACCAGGTCCTCTTCTTCTTATCTGTATGTCATGTCTCGTTCAATCCCTGGAAAAGCCCTAGAGGATAAATACTGCCATTATTCATGATCTCAGTTTGACACGGGGGGCCCCCAGGGCTGGGGAGGTCGCCCAAGCAGTAACAGAGGGTGAAGTGGGGACCGGGACTCAGAGCTTGCACTACCCTGGCGGAGACCCCGGAGCTCGCGCCAGAACGCCGATGGCCGTGCCTTCCTTTCTGGTTCCCTCCTGCCTTGCTTCTTTGTCCATTGCCCCTCCAGCAATATGGAGTATATGGTTCCAGGACAGAGATGCGGTTAGGTCCTGATGATGGGCCAGGCTGCTCACCCCGCCTGGAAATCCTCTCCTCCCTCGACAGCCTGGTGAAGGCCTCATGGCATGAGGCTTGGCCCCTCTGGGAAGTCCTCTGCCAGGCCCCTCAGTGAAATGACCTCCCCCTTCTTTGGTTTTTCAAAAAAATGTCTGGTGAAGCAGGGACTAGGTTTCAGCTGGCCTCCTTCCTATCTTCCACAGAGCAAGGCTGGATAAGAGAACACATCGGAGGAAAACTGCTTCCCTTCCTTAGACATCACTTTCCTCCTCCATCAGATCATCCCCAAAGTCTCATACCTTTAGTCCTCATACAAGATAAATATGTGCTGCGATGTAACAGGATGGCTATGGTCAACCCTGCTCTAGCGTATATTTCAAAGTTGCAGAAGAGTAAATCCTAAAAGGTCTCATCCCAAGGAAACAATTGTTTCTGGTACCTACATAACGGGGTGGATGTTAATTACACTTCCTGCGGGAATCATTTTGCAATATATGCAGATTTTTTTGCATATTTTTGCAAAATATGAAGTCATGATGCTCTACACCATAAATTTATATACCGTGTACGTCAACCAGACCTCAACAAAACTGGAAGAAGACAAAGTCTCCTACAGCTTTGAAGGCCAGTGTTGGTATTGTTGGTGAAGTAAGAGAAGGTTTACTAACTTTATTGTCACATACTTTGACCTATTGTCCAATGTAACTTGTTACAAAATAAAATATCATTTATTTTAAACTTCTTAAAAATAGATATGACCGAATCTGCCTCCTTATTCAGAAGCATCTTTCCCTCCCCTTCTGCCATTCCTATCTTCCTTTTCCTTTCCTGACAGGGGGGTGTTGAAGAGCATTTATTTTGGAATCAGTTCTGGCCAGAAACAAGGGTGGCTTTACCATCAGGTAGTGGTTGCACAGTCTTGGATCAGGCTAAGTTACTTTATCTTTCTACATCGATTTTCTTATTTCTTTAAAAAAAATTTTTTTTAAAGATTTTATTTATTCATTTGAGAGAGAGAATGGGAGAGAGAGCACGAGAGGGGGGAGGGTCAGAGGGAGAAGCAGACTCCCCGCCGAGCAGGGAGCCCGATGTGGGACTCGATCCTGGGACTCCAGGATCATGACCTGAGCCGAAGGCAGTCGCTTAACCAACTGAGCCACCCAGGCGCCTGATTTTCTTATTTCTGACATGGAGACAAAACCTACCTTACAGGGTTATTATGAAGAAAAACATGAGATGATATTTTAACGCAATTAGAACTGCACCCAAAATAATTGATGCTCAGTGAGTGACAACTGTGGTCATAGATTAAAATATAGAGCTTCCTTGACTCACAATGGAGTTACGTCCCAATAAACCCATTGTAAGTGGAAACTATCATATGTCGAAAATGCATTTAATATACCAAACCTGCCAAACATAGCTTAGCCTTGTCTACCCTAACCATGTTCAGAACACTCACGGTAGCCTACAGTTGGGCAACATCATCTAACACAAAGCTCCTTGTGTGATCAAGTGTTGAGTAGCTCATGGAATTTCCTGAATACTGCACTGAAGGTGAAGAACAGAATGGCTGTACGGGGACAGAATGGGTGTCAGCGTATCGGTTGGAGACCGTCGTGGTCGCGTGGCTGACGGGAACCATGGCTGCCAGCGCCCGGCATCACGAGACAAGATTGTCCCTGATGCAGCTAGCCCAAGAAAAGATCGCAATTCAAAACCGGAAGTACAGTCGCTACTGAATGGGTACCACTTTGGCACTATCGTAAAGTCAAAAAAAATCATGAAGTTGGGAACCGTCTGTCCGATGAAACCAGCTCACGATGCTCCTCGGAGCAGGTGCCCTTTGGAGGACTAACTAGCATATGATGCTCGGGAGGAAACGCTATAGACAGTGGTGAAACAAACAAGGGGTAGTTTCCTAGAGCGCTTTTTAGGGGAATTTCTCCTGAAGCCAAAGGCTGTTTGTTGCCATCATACTGCATATTCTACCATTCCTGCTCTTTGTTTCCAAATGGATGTTCCTGGTGGTTTAATGAGAACAGCCTAACGAAGAATTTACTATGTCCCAGACATTGAGCTAAGCCCTTTGCAGGCATGATCTCAATGATTTCTTACATCAACTCTGTAAACAAGGTATTCTTGTTCTCATTTTAAAGATAAGAAAACTGGGGGGGCCTGGGTGGCTCAGTCGGTTAAGTGTCTGACTTGGTTTCAGCTCAGGTTATGATCTCAGGGTCGTGAGACTGAGCCCCACATCGGGCACTGTGCTCAGTGTGGAGTCTGCTAAAGACTCTTTCTCTGCCCCTCCCGTCCACACACTCTCTCTCTCTAAAATAAACAAATAAATCTTTTAAAGAAATTAAAAAAAAAATAAAGATAAGAAAATTGAGGCTCAGAGAAGTTACGTACAAGCCCAGAATAACGGCTAATTGATAGTGAAGCTGGGTTCAAACCTAGTAAGTGGTGCAAAAACAAGATGGCATCATGGGCACTGCTGAAAGCCTAGTATAGAATATCACAAGCCATTGATGAATGCCTCTGGGGTTGAAGACACATTAACTTGAAAGGCATTTCCTTTTTCTTTTCTTTTCTTTTTTTTTTTTTAAGTAGGCTCCACACCCACCTAGAACCCAACACGGGGCTTGAACTCACGACCCTGAGATCATGACCTGAGCCGAGATTAAGAGTCAGCTGCTTAACTGCCTGAGCCCCCCAGGTGCCCCAAAAAACATTTTAAAAGCAAAAGAATATATAACATCAATTCACTTACTTATTGAACAGTAAGCTCAAGGAATAAAACTCCAATCCTAATGCCTCCCTGGAGAACTACCTTCAATAAAAATGATCCTAAAATACTTCCTGTAGAATGAAAAGCCTACAGCTATCTTTTGCACAGTGTACTCGTCATCCGTGCATTTAGGAGGCTGTGTCCCGAGGGAACAGAAGAGTTCAAGTGTTGCCCTGGGGATGGGATGAAAGCCAGTGGTCGGAAGGAGAGGCAGTCACTCCACAGTTAGGAACGGCTGAGAGGGGGTTTAGCCTGGGAAGGCATCAGCGTGTCCTTCCTCATGGGTGACTTTTCTTACCATGGGTGCCGAGCTGCTTGCTCACAAGTGTATCTTTTATTTGGATCTTTCTCCATCAGATTCCGGATGAAGTCTTTTGCTGTTTAGAAAGAAAGCACAAGGGGCAGAATCAGGGTGCGGCTGCAGATGTAACAACTTGCTGCCGCAGGGTCTTTGGGAATATGGCGTGAAGCATGAAAAACAGCCCAGTCCCGCCCCTGACCCTATGGTACGTTGAACACAAAAGGCAGGCGGGAACTGACATTTGGGAGAAAGAGAAGTCAAGACTTGCACTGTCAGAGGGGACAGTGAATGAGGAGGCAGTCACACCAGGCCTGGGACCCTGCCTGCGCAACTCAAAGCCCTTCCCTTGGGCAGCTAGTGACATCTTTGGTTCAGAGATCAAAGATCTTTGTCATCATGTGCCTCCCGCTGGGCTCACTGCTGCCTGAGGACGCTGCTTTGTTGATGTCTTCTCTGTGTTTTAGACATCACTGATTCAACAAAATCCCTTCAGCCTCTGCTAAGGCCACCAGGACCTGAGGCTCTGTGGAGACAGAGCCCTCGAGAAGCCCCTCACAGCCCACTCAGCTGCCTGCAATGAACAGGACATCGAGATGTAACAAGATATGCCCCGGCGGGGAAGTGCGAAGCGCTAGGAGGCCCAGTCGGGTTAGGACCCAGAAGCGGGACCCTGAGAACATGAGGGACTGGGTCACAGAACCAGAGGATGACACCTGTATGCCAGGCCAGAGACCCGTGGCATCGCAGGGCCTGGCAGCTCTCTGCCCACAAGACTGGGTTTCTGGGGGCAAGGCTGTGCCCTCCTGAGCTCAGAAATAAAATATTCCCCATGTAGCTTTTCCCTGCAAGCCTTGGAGAACTGTACTCAGGTCCCAGGTTCTGGAAGGCTGAGGAACAAAGCAGGTGCCTCCAGTGAGGAGGAAATAACACATATTAAAAGGCGATATTTGAACAGCTCACCAGGACGAGCAGGGCTCTGCCCCATTTATTATTTTATTTGATCCTTGTACCACCCTCTGTGGTAGGGAGGACTATTGTTACCATCTTGACCTTGAGGCTCAAGAGACTTGTCAGTCTACCTGAGCCTTGGTTTTGATCTTTATCCCTGAGGAGGAAACGGTAAATGTCTCTGGGACAGTGTAGCACAGTAGCTGAGACGTGGGCTCTGGAGTGAGGGTCTGGGTTCAAATCCCAGCTCGGCCACTTACTAGCTGTATGGCTTGCATCAAGGCATATCACCTTCTGGGGCCTCAGTTTGCTTACCTGTCAAGTGGGGATACTAGTAACACCCATCTGATAGGTTGTCCTGAGGACTGAGTGAGTTAGCACGTGTGCAGACCTTTTGGTGCTCGGCACACAGTAAACACTCAATAAATGTTAGCTAATATTGCTTCAGTCCTGGAGTGCTCAGACCAGGGCATGGCTTAGAATGATGGAGGAGTTGGTCCCGTCCCTCAGCGTGGCTCCGGTCAGATGTCCCAAGCCTGTCTTCTGCTTTGCAAGTCAAGTCCAAGTATGTAGGCTCATGGAGCTTCCTTGGGAGCCTCAGGACCACTCTGAAACCCCCGGGGTCCGTCAGGGTCAAGTGGTCTGGGTGTAAGGGTCCCACCCCTGGGGAGCCAAGAGACCTACCAGAGTCGGAGATGTCATCCCAGTAGGGGGAGTCGAACTCATATTCTGCCTTGAGGATCTGTTCAAAGAGCTTGGAATCATTTTCATCATAAAAAGGAGGGTAGCCACAGAGCCTGGAAGACAAGACAGTGTAAGGATCTGTAACAGCTGTATATCCGCTGTGGTCACTGGACATTCTGCCTGGAAGGAAGAACCGTCACTCAAGGGGAGAAAACTGCACTGTGTGTGTTGGAAATACAACCTGAGCAAAGAAATCACACCTTCTAGGGGCAGAGGTGGCACAGAAATAAAGCTGTGATTTGATAAATCGCAAAAAGGTGGTGATCTAAAGTAAACACATACGTAAGTCCACCTTTCTTTCCATGTTATTAACCAGAGCCCCATATACTCCCAAACCAACACCTACACCTTCTGTGTGTAAAAGCTATTGAGGGATCTAGTACATGCTTGAGCCCACGTGAGGCAGGGCATCCAGGAAGGGGTGGCAGTTAGGCTGTAGCTCTAAGGGATGGGCAGAGCAGAGGCAAGGTCGGATTTTTCAGAAGGCCGGGCGCAAAGCTGCATCGTGTAGAACCTGGTTCTGGGCCCACGGCAGCCCAGAGGGTGGCCCCCGCGGTGGCAGCTCTGAATTTCCCCAGATCGCCAAACTTTGTTCAAAACACATCTCCAGCCTAGAGACCTGTGGAATGAGAACATATGAATGGGAATCCACAGGCCTATAAGGGATGAGGCTGTTGGCAAATAAGAAACCAAAGAAAGGTTCAAAATGCAGACTTGGTACACTCGTTCTTCAGCTACTCCTGCTGTGACACAGAGTATCACTTGTCACGCTGCCCAGGGGGGAGGCTGATGACATTTTTAAAGGCTGTGAGACATTGCGCGGGCCGATAAGATTCAAAATCATCTATCCCCACAAGGTTGATTTAGGGGCTAAGTGCCTGGAAAATTTCATTTTTTAAAGATTTGCTGCTTTTGGCAAAATGAATACGAGCCAGTGCTTCTGAAACCACTGAGGGCGTATTTTACTGCCCAGGAAACCGTGGAGCCGGGAGATGGATATGTAAATGCTTCCCATAATGAGGATTTGGGCTCAATGAAATGTGCATATTAGGAAAAGCAGACAGAGCAAAATGTTAGTTCATCTTGGAAAATAACTAAATTTTAGATATGTGAGGTTTTTGTTTATTAACAACTGTGTTTTACTTTACAGTTTGGCTTTCTTCTCAAGGGAAAAAAAATCTTTAAGAAAATTCCAAGAAAGATGTATTCTTCTTGTGCCAATTTTCTTAATGTATATTCCAATTTCTTCTGGTTTTTAAGCTCTCTTGGAGGGGAGAGGATACTGTTTATGTGGCTGTATGGAGGACGGGAGAAAAGGATGTGGATCTAGCCTGGAGATTAAGTTAACCTTAGGAAAGAGGATTTTAAAATAAGGATTGGAAAAGAAGAGAAGGACAGATAGAAGTTGCAGAATCTTCCCCAGATCTAGAAATTTCACAGAGCTCCCTGGCCAGGCTATTCCATTAGTAGGCTTGTGCAGAGGGTCCAAATAGGAAAAAAAAAAACAACTTTGAGCTATTTATCTCCATATACAGAATGTGGAATTTTGTGGTCTGGACCTATTTGCAAGTGGAACCTCTATGTTCTTATTTTACATATCAAACCATTTAAATAATGTACAAATTATCTCACCAGGTGTACTCAAAGACAATAAAGCTATTTCCAACTGTTCTAAACTTAAAGTCTGTGGTTCAGAATAACATAACTTGCCAATCCAATGACTGAGGGTCACACCCAATTGTAGGCAACACACGTCCCCGGGGCTCAAGGATTGCCTCCAGCCCAGCCTCAGGATGGTCATCCAAGGAGTATCCTTACACCTTCAGTCTTTCCCACTTTGCCATCTTATCTACCTGTGGCCCCCTCCCGTAGATGTACTGCTAGATTCTAGTTTAGCCTTGACTGAGCACTTGTTTTGGGTCAAAAATGCCACTAAGAGCTTTGTGGTATTATCTCACTCAAACTTCACTCCCTGCAGGAGGTGAGTGTCCCCAACACCTTCTGTTCGTCCTTTAAAGCCATTTTCCACTCGCTCTGTGCCCTGGGAGGCTGACCTGTAGAGATACCAAAATGAGGAGTGAACTCCGTGACATCTGGTAGAGGTTGGTTAATGGGGTCCCCGGTGGAGATGGTGAAGGAAGAGGGAGTTCAGGGCCAGGGTATGTGCTGACCTGACCCCTCTCGTCTAGCACGCACCCTTTGACTGAAGACCACTGCTCCTCTCAGGGAGCAGAGCCTACCAGGCACTCCTCCTCGGATTCTGGTAACTGCTCCCAGCCTCCCTTCACCACCTTGGGTTTAGGGATGTTTACAGCTCAGCTGCTACAAAGCTCGGGGTCACAGTCCCTTCTACAATTCTCACTTTGAAGGTAAAGAAACTAATATGGAGCAAAGTCAGGACTCGAGGCCTATCCATCTGATTCCAGGTTTGTGTTCTTAACTATTTTGCTGATTCACTCAAGGGAAGGAGGCATGAGAATTGAACCTTAGGTTTCAGTCTTGACTTTGAATGCTCTCTGTAGGTCATTTGACCACCTGCCCCTTCATCTGTAAGTAGAACCCGGTGATTGGACCCTACCTTTCCAACCCCATTTCCCACACTCGGGGTCTTGTATGCTAAGATGCTCAGAGTTCGCTCCCCACTGGGCACTTTTTATTTCTGGACCAAGGTAAATGTATGTACTTGACCTGGGCTGTCCTTCCCCTGTCACTTGCCTCTGGCACACCCTTGAAGACCAGCTGGGGTGTTACTAGGAAGACCCAGCTCCTTTCCGCCAGGTGGGGTAGGTGCTCTGCTCTGTGCCCCCGGGGCAGTGGGTAGCACTCCCCGCTGACACTTACCACACTGCAAGTTGCCCTGAGCTGTCCTCGAGCTCCCTAAGGCAGGACCACATCTCAGGTCTTACTCTCATCTTTGAACTCTCAGTGGCCAGCCCCGAGGTCCGCCCATAGCAGATGCTGAGTAAATGCTTGGATGAACAAACATGCTCTTGAAGAGGCTTCATCGTTGGCTGTTGAGCCCCCTGGCTGGGCTCTGAGACAGAGATAAGGATCTACAGTTTAGGAGAGTCCACCACTACCCCAGCTTAGGGAGCCCTCAGAGATCCCGCCTACCCTCCTGTACAATAACCCTATCAGGAGGCAATATTCTGTTATTGTTGACAGACATTCCAGAAGAACTCAATGTGTAAGGCCCGGTGTTGGGAGCAACCCGGCCTATCTTTGTAGAGAGAATGCAATGTGGTTTGGATGACCTAAAATGTCCCTGTTGGGCATGGACACATCTCATAAAGAAGAGTTTCCACGAAGGAGAAGCCTTTTCACATAAATGAATATGAAAATCGGCAATGGCCAACCACGGCTGATTCGGCAGTGCACAGTTTTTCTTGGAAACTGAAATGCTGTAATAGCTTAAGAGCTCCTGCTGAGAAGCCCCGCGAGTTTACTGGGGTAATTATGCTACATATGTTCCTCTTGCTTGTTTGCCCTTGGCCCCGTGTCTCTGTCCCTCTGAAAATGGATGCCTGCTAACAGGATTCCCAAGTAACAATCAGTCGTTACCTCTTTACCCTTTTATGTAACTTTATTTCCATAATTCAGCTCAACTCATTGGGGCAAAACAGTATGGAGGTGCCTCAAAAAATTAAAAATAGGACAACCATATTATCCAGTAATATCTCTTCTGGATATATTCCCAAGGGAAATGAAATCAGTACCTTGAAGAGAGATATGCATTCCCATGTTCACTGCAACATTATTCACAATAGTCAAGACATGGAAACAACCCAAGTGTTCATTGACAAATAATGGATAAAGAAATTATGGCAAATGGGGCCCCTAGGTACTTCATTCGGTTAAGGGTCTGACTCTTGAGATTCTCTCTGTCCCTCTCCCTCTGTCCCTTCCCCTACTCTCTCTCAAATAAATAAATGAATCTTAAAAAAAAAAAATGATGGTATGTATAGAAAATGGAATTTAGTCAGCCATAAAAGGAAGGTGATCCTGCCATTTGCAACAACATGGATGAAACCAGAGGGTTTAGTGAAATAAGCCAGGCACAGAAAGAAAAAAAAGTCAAATACATAGAAGCATAGAACAGTGGTTACCAGGGGTGGGGAGGTGGTGAGGGAAATGGGGAGATGGTGGTCAAAGGTCAAAGTCACATATATGTAGGGCAAATAAGTCTAGAGATCTTAAGGTACGGTGTGAGAACTATAGTTAATAATACTGTACTGAATACTGCACATTGGTTAAGACAGTAGACTTCAGGTGCTTTCATCACAAAATAGTAACAATGTCAGAATATATGTTAATTAGCTTAACTATAGTAATCATTTCACTACGTATATTAAATCATCACATTATAACCTTAAATATATACAGCTTTTATTGAAAAAAAGTCATGGTAGAGAAAGTACTAGCCGTGTTTAACATTAGGCAGTGACTTTTTAAAAAAGTGTTATTATGGGGGCACCTGGGTGGCTTAGTTGGTTAAGCATCTGACTTCGGCTCAGGTCATGATCTCGGTGTTCTGGGATTGAGCCCGCTTCTGGCTCTGCGCTCAGCAGGGAGTCTGCTTGTCCCTCTCCCTCTGCCCTTCCCCACGGCTCATGCTCGCTTTCTCTCTCAAATAAATAAATAAAATCTTTTAAAAAATGTTATTATGGTAAAAAAAAAAAACAATATGAGATCTACCATTTTAATAAATTTTAAGTGTCTAGTACAGTACTGTTGACTCCAAGCACAATGTCTTCCAGCAGATCTCTAGAGCTTATTCATTTTTCATAACTGAAATGTTATGCCTGTTGCTTCCCCATTTCCCCCTCTCCAGCCCCTGTCAACCACCATTCCAGTCTGATTCTATGAATTTGGCTATTTTAGATACTTCATATGAGTAGAATCATGCAGTATTGGTCTTCCTGTGACTGACTTACTTCACTTAGTGTAATGTCCTAAAGGTTACCAATATTCCACTGTATGCATAGACCATGTTTTCTTTATCCATTCATCTATTGATGGACATTTACATTGTCACCATGTCTTCACTCTTGTGAATAATGCTGCAACGAACATGGGTGTGCTAATACCTCTTGGCGATCCTAATTTCAATTCTTTTGGATAGATACCCAGAACTGGGATTGCTGGATCATATAGTAAGTTCTAATTCTAATTTTTTTTAAGATTTATTTATTTATTTGCTAGAGAGGGAGGGTGGGGGGGGGCCGAGGGAGAAGAAAAGAATCTCCCCGCTGAGCGCTCAATGTGGTGCTCAATCCCATGACCTTGAGATCATGATCTGAGCCAAAACCAAGAGCCAGTCGCTTAACCAACTGAGCCACCCAGGCGCCCCATTTCTGACTTTCTGAGGCACCTCCATTCCGTTCTCCACAGTCGCTGTGTCATTTTGTATTCCCTGCAACCGTGTGCGAGGGTTTTCTTTTTTCCACGTTCCCACCAACACTTTCTCTTGCTTTTTGGATTTCTCCAAAGAAGACATACACATGGCTAACAGGTACAGGACAACAGCACGTGTGTACGTGTCTGGGGTACCAGAATTCAGACTACCGGACCTATGGCACTGACTGTATGGCTGTGTAACAACAACAACGGCTGGTTTGGTTCTTTGCACGGGCCAGCGAGCGCTCAGCGTGAACACGAATGATCCCTCTTCCTGGGGAATGCGCTTGATTTTTCCCTGTTAGGTTTCCATCAACTATTAGCTGGCTGGCTTTCATGCCTTCTGTCCTGGATGTGACCACAGGCCTGCGGCAGCTGTTCCTACCCCTCCCGAAGTCACATGTACCTTCCCTGAGTGGTCCCCTCAGGTCCCCGCTGAGGACAGAGGATGAAAAACCACCCATCAGGTAGCCCTCTGGGGGGGTGCCCAGATGCTAACTGGGCATCGGCTGTGTCCCAGGCCTGGGGATCTAGCGTGGAAGGAGACCATGAGTCCTACTCTCGTGGCTTTTACATTCTATTTGGGGGGGTGGGGGTAGGGGACAGACACTCAACACTAAGCTTCAAAAGAAACAGGAAATTGAAAAAACAAACAGGAAATAGAAAAGTAGACAGGAAAGGTAATGGGAAGGTGGTCACAGGAAGCCACAGTATTGCATTCTGATTTGAGAGTATTTCTTTTCATACACTGTTCCCTATGCCTGGAATGCTCTTCCTCCTGTGTCCACCGCTGTGGCTCCTCTTTGCTCCTAGGGCCCCATGTGCCTGGCCTTTATCCCATGATGCCTTTCCTGACAACCACCCTTCCTCTGAGCTCCCCAACCTCTTAGGTGCAGCCATCATGGCGCACATGTGGGTTGATATGTGGGTCCCACCATCTCCTGTTAGATTCTGAGCTCCCTAAGGGAGGTGACAGTACCTCATTCATCTTCACCATCCCCAACACCCAGCCCAGGACATGCTCAGCAAAAATCAGCTGGATGAATGAGCCCATCAACACCTCAATGTTTCAGGGACTGCCACACCCCCACCACACTCAACTTCTCTCTGAACACTTCCCAATCTTAACACTCTACCTCAATCCCATCTCTTTCTTGGGTACCCTCAAAAAACTTAAAAAAGATTACTTCATGGTTATTACATGTGTCTGCCCACCTTGATCATGAGTTCCTGCAGGAGAGAGACAATGCCATATATTGCATTTCCTTTGTATCTTTCATTAGCATTCAACAATAATCAATATGTGTCAACTGACTATTCTTTCATAAATGGGAAATTTTACACGAAAATTGCTTGTGCGTGTTTGCGTGCAAAATGGCACTCATTCAAGTTGACTTACAAAGTAGGGTTGAACACCCTGAAATGGATATTTACTCTGGGGGAAATAATTTAACTAAAGTTTCTCATGTGTTAAAATTTTTAAGTTATTTTTGCAGTGAAGCCTGCTCATGCCCAATAGCCCCTGTTGTAAGTCCTCCAAAGTGGAGCAGAATGAGCACAACCATTCGTCAACAACCATTCTCGAAGCTCACGTTTGCCCTGCGCCCTGATGGTTTCCTCCATGTATCAGTCTCTCTGGTCTGTTTTCCCTCCAACCAGATGATGCTCATGAGATGACACAACCCATATATCGTACCCCATTCCCAGTCTGAATCCTCAAACCCAAAGCTGAAATATATGCCCGAGGAAGGACTTTGCCTCGTAGGGGGATTTGCACAGAATCACAGAATTTTATTCTGTGGGGTCCAGTAGTCATCCTCTGGCATTGGCCAACCCCTCACTTAGGAGGCTGGGAAAGTGGGCCCCAGTGAGATGAAGGGGTGGCCTCAACCAGAGCAAGTGGCAGGCATGGACATCTATCAGCCCAGGGCTCTGGCTTAGAGAAACAAAAGCCATTTCAGCCCCATTCTACAGAGATTTATGGAGTGCGAATGTTTAGGCCAAATGCTGATCATCTAATAGTGAAGAAGACAGGCCCTGTCCTAGCTCCTCAGAGTTCAGAGTCCAGCCATATGTGAAGAGCACAAGCAGAATGCTGACTCCTCTATAAAGGAGAAACTAAGTTGTATGTGTCCTGTAAACTTAATAATAATAGCCACCATGTGTTGAGTATTTACTGTGTGCCAGGCACTGGGCTATGCAACTTAACAGGTTTTGTCTCATTTATGAGACATGTGTGCTTATGACATAAGCACTTCCATCTTCCATTTCCAGATGAGGGACTGCATGAGAGATGAGGCAACTTTCTCACACCTAAGGGCAGAACAGAATTTTAACTTTACTCATCCAATTCCAGAGCCAAGTTGTATTAACCTTTAATATGAACACTGCAGTCAAGTATGTTATGGCAAAGATGAGGAAATGCATACACACCCTCTTCCTAGACCTGTCTCTGAAGTCAGGGTGCATGTTTTAGTATGTGATACATGAATCAGAGCCAGGACCAAGGCTGTAAGACCTGCCAAAGAAATAAAGACCAGCTGAGTCCTTGCACTCAGAAAGTCAACACCTAACCATCTAACCCAGCCTGCCTTCTGGAAAGACAGAGGGGAGGAGACTGGCTGGGACTATTAGGGCCTGTCCATGGGAGACAGGGATTGGAGAAAAATGGACCTGAGTTTATACTGAACCAAATTCCAATAGGATCACGTCCAGTAGCCTCATTGAACTCCCATGTGGAACCTTGAAAGGACATAAAGTATAGAAATCCTTCTGTCAAACATGAAAAAGTGCTCAACATCACTCGGCATCAGGGAAATCCAAATCAAAACCTCAATGAGATACCACTTCACGCCAGTCAGAATGGCTAAAATTAACAAGTCAGGAAATGACAGATGCTGGCGAGGATGCAGAGAAATCCTCGCCAACATCTGTTGGTGGGAATGCAAGCTGGTGTAGCCACTCTGGAAAACAGTATGGCGGTTCCTCAAAATAGAAATAGAAAACAGAAATAGTTGAAAATAGAGCTACCCTATGACCCAGCAATTGTACTACTGGGTGTCTACCCCAAAGATACAAATGTAGTGATCTGAAGGGGCACATGCACCCCAATGTTTATGACAGCAATGTCCACAATAGCCAAACTATGGAAAGAGCCAAGATGTCCATCAACAGATGAATGGATAAAGAAGATGTGGTATATATATACAATGGAATATTATGCAGCTATCAAAAAAACACGAAATCTTGCCATTTGCAACGACATGGATGGAACTGAGGGTATTATGCTAAGTGAAATAAGTCAATCAGAGAAAGACAAGCATCATATGATCTCACTGATATGAAAAATTTGAGAAACAAGACAGAAGATCATAAGGGAAGGGAGGGAAAAATGAAACAAGACAAAACCAGAGAGGGAGACAAACCATAAGAGACTCTTAATCTCAGGAAACAAACTGAGGGTTGCTGGAGTGGAGGGGGGTGGGAGGGATGGGGTGGCTGGGTGATGGACACTGGGGAAGGTATGTGCTATGGTGAGTGCTGTGAATTGTGTAAGACTGACGAATCACAGAACTGTACCCCTGAAACAAATAATACATTGATTATATGTTAATAAAAATATAAAAATAAATAAATTAAAAAAAAAAAAAGAAACCCTCTGTCAAGACTTTGTGGAATTCTACAGGACTGGGCAGGAGATGTGCCTCACCGACCCAGAATAACTGGGAAATCAAATAACATACATAAGTGAATTTCCTAAGCACCTGAAATGTGCTT
The DNA here is from genome assembly GCF_011800145.1 of Mirounga leonina. Classification (NCBI taxonomy): domain Eukaryota; kingdom Metazoa; phylum Chordata; class Mammalia; order Carnivora; family Phocidae; genus Mirounga; species Mirounga leonina. The sequence continues at coordinate 9,519,188 of NW_023270453.1, forward strand.
AAGTGCCAAAACTTATTTTCAATATTTTAGAGTTTTGGGGGTTTTTTTGAGAGAGAGAGCGAGCATGTGTGAGGTGGGAGAGAGGCAGATGGAGAGGGAGAGAATCTTAAGCAGGCTCTATGCCCAGCACGGAGCACAACGCAGAGCTCAATCTCACGACCCTGAGATCATGACCTGAGCTGAAATCAAGAGTCGGACGATCAAATGACTAAGCCACCCAGTTGCCCCAATTATTTTCAATATTTTATACAAAAAGCATTTGGGTGCAATAGCTCACATTGACAATCGAATAATCACCAGAAAAAGGCAACCCAGAATTTGCTGTTGAGTCTAATTGGATAAAAGAGCTCTGAAGGAGAATGGAGATGTGACTTTTCAAGGAAAGGCTTGCTATTGTCCTCTGAAGGCCGACTGTCCCTCCGTTTTCAGAGAGGTTTCCTGCTCTGGTTTCCTCAGCCTGGGATTTCGAGAAACAAAACACAGATTCCAAATCTCAGCTCCAGCAAGTACAAGTTGAGTGACCTTGGGGAAATGACATATCCTCTTTAAGACTCAGTTTCTTCAGGGCACCTGGGTGGCTCGGTTGGGCGACTGCCTTCGGCTCAGGTCATGATCCCAGGGTCCTGGGATCGAGCCCCACATCGGGCTTCCTGCTCGGCGGGAAGCCTGCTTCTCCCTCTCCCACTCCCCCTGCTTGTGTTCCCTCTCTCGCTGTCTCTCTCTCTCTGCCAAGTAAATAAATAAAATCTTTAAAAAAAATCTAAAAAATCTAAAAATCTAAAAAAAAAAGACTCAGTTTTTCTGTGAAATGAGGATAATAGCGCCCACCTTATATAGAGAAATAATATATATAACACATACTATATAATAATATGCACTATACATAAAACACACGCATAGATGGATAGATGGATGCGGAGACATACAGATAACAGGCAGAACATACAAAAGTGCTGTCACATGCTCTGTAATCCCTTTCCGGTCCTTCAGCAGAAGCACTCAAGTGGAACGCTGCTCACCACCAAGAAGAACAACGGAAGGGGGACAGAGCAGCAGACAAACCCCAAGGGACTCAGTCCAATGGCCTCAACATGGAAATGAAGCAATATATTTTTAAACTCTGTGCAAAGTCTCAGAATCGTCCACGAATGCCCATCCGTCCTGACCTAAACTTCTAAGCTTGCTCAAGAAAGGAAGAAGAGCAATGACTGAATTTTTATGGTCCTAACGTTGTGTGCTGTGTCATGAATATGAGGACAGGGTGTCCCAGAGACCAGCTTGTCACTTTGCTCTTTGTAGACCAGTATTTCCAATCATTTAGCCCAGGAGCCCTCGATTCCAGGAAGAGCTCAAGATCTCCTGCATATGCCTGTATTCAATGGCATATTTATGAAGAAAGAATATTTTTATGCAATTAGACCAGGGTGCCATGGAAATGACTAAAACAACAAACCTCTATGTATATTATTGCAAACTAAGTAAGCCACATAGGGCCAACCCAGGCCCAAAGAGTCTCTGAAAAACATTCACAAAGCCAATCAAATCTGGGTGTCTCTTCCTTTGGAAATGAGAGTCTGTCTGATAAGCAACAACTCTGGGAAGGCCCCATTTACCTTTTTGTTTTGGCACTCAGTGGGTATTTACGAACGTCTGGGGCCTGTGCTAAAGAATCTGAGTTTTATCCATCTGACTCTGGATAATATGACAGACTTTAATAAAATAAAGCAAAGCTTTTTAAGCTGATAAACCTCTTGTACTTAGCTGCAAGGCCCACTTAGTGAACAAAACAGGTTTCAGCATATTATTCGGATTTATAAAATAGAATGACCAACGAGACCCGAATCATTACCAAGAAGTAATCCAATTATTTCAGCAACCATATGTTTGATTATGCACGCTCCAGAACTTTCTCCGTGCAATCTTGGAAGAGATCAGGCTGGAGAAACTAGGAATGGTTCACATATTAAAACCATGTGCAGGCTGACTTCAGCAAAGCACGACTGATGAAAATACAGTGGATAAAGGTCCCATGTCACCCCCGGAGATTTGGATCATGCCTTGAAAGCTGAGAATGAGTAAGCAGATCAGGGAAAGATCTAGGGGAGAAAGGGAACACACTTCTTGGAAAGTTTATACACAACTGGCCTGAAGATTGGGAGCTGGGAAGAGGGGGTGGGGAGGGGACTCAGTACTTCCCCAAGCGTGAGAAATGAGTAGCATCCTCCATTTGGAGTTAAACAGTTTTAAAGGGGTGGGCTAGACAATGTAGTGTCCATAGCTGTTGCGTCGTGATCCATGGCCCCACTTCCAAGTGTCTAACTTTTTGATCGTTGCATTAGCCAGATGGATAGTACCTTGAGGATGTCTGGGGGATTGTGCAGAGGCTCTGCACCTCCTCCTGCAGGTCAAACCCAGCCAGAGGAAGCCCAGACCAAACGCCTTGTACTCTGCTCTCACTAATGGTGGAAGGGAGAACAGGAGGGGAGGAGGATGAGCAGGGAGAGCTTCAAACAGTTGGGAGTGTTGCGTTCGGAAAAACCCAGCGAAACTTCCAGCAGCTAAAATTAGTTCTCACGAGTCACAGATTTCATCCCGAAGCCCCGAGGGGTGCAGACATCCCGTCTGGAGGTGATTAACACCAGTGCTAACTGATGATTCTGAACCCCGGGCGGATTTCCAATTCAACTTTTTGCATCGAGACTTTTTTTTCTTGGTTGTGGGGCTCTTGCTTCCTCCCTCCCAGCTTGCTTCCTCCCTCCTCCTTCTCCAGCCTCTCTCTCTCTCACGTTCTGATCGGTAAGTGGTTGTGATGGTGTGCAGATGAACAGCCGCGTGCATTTGGGAAATGTCTCGGTACTGCCACACCACGAGCTTCGGCCTTTGGTCACGCTGTGCACTTGGCCTCTGCTTACTCTCTTCCAGAGCACTCTGAGGATGCCTAGACAGTGAGGCCTCGGTGCACGGCAAGGGGACCTCAGGGCCCGAGGGCTGTCCTCGGCAGGGTCTCGCCACTGCACGCCGCACTGTTGGGTGCAGTCACCTGCTTCCAGTCTGTCCTTCCCTGGGTCCTCTCACCACCTCCGCAAACATTTCCTGACTTGTTCCTGAAAATCAGGGCCTCTCCCCTCCCCGCCTCCATCATCTGCACCTCCTGGTCACACACCCAGCATGGAGTAAGGGGTCCAAACTCATGACTTGCCACGGCACCTCCGATGGGCTTTCTGCTTCTTCACGCCATCTACGCGCCACCTCCCTCCCGACTCCGGTCTGCCGCCTGCATACCAGATGGTAAATATGGTAAAACGTCATCAGGGCCTCTTCTGACGCTTCCATTTGCCCACTCTGGTGACAGGTGAATTAAAAATCCTGATAATTCAAAGATGATACTTTTTTCCCCACCACCGATTGTTAGACATTAGAAGGTCAAAGCTGGATCAAATCTTTGAAGTTCTATTTGAAAAATTCATTTCAGATCGAATGCTACATCTTGTCTCAAACAGAGTAAGCACATCGTATCTTCAGATAATTGGTGCTGAAGGATAAACCATCCATCTCCCTGCACGATGGCCAATATTTGAAGATAGCCTGTCCAGAGCCAGATCACCATCGCCTCTGCTGGGGAGACCTCTTCAAGGCCAGGGCAGGGTTCAGGGCTCTGCCCTGGGAGCTCTTACCTCTCATTTCGGTGACAGCCGACAAGACTGGATTTTAACTGATCTGTTTACTGTCTGTCGCCTCCAGCAGACAGTCAGCACCTCCAAGACCAGTTGGTGATGAATCCATCTCTGCAACCCCATCATATCGCCTGACACATATTAGGCTCAATAAATGTTCGCTAAGTGAGTGAATGTCAATCCCCTGCCTTCCATTCTCCAAGGCTACATCTCCTGAAACGTTTAGCTGATGCTAAAATGACGGTTTCCAGGAGACGATGCTGACATGAACAAAAGAGAGCAGAGGAAGTGATGTGTTCTTCCATCTGGCCTGAAGCCACTGGCCATTGAGTGTAAAGATGATATAGGTGAGACGTTCCCTTCCTGCCTCTCCCTCCAGGTGTCCTCTCTACCCCAGGGCCTTTGAGAGACAAAGACAATGGTGGATTCACCATTGCCCCCACCACCTAAAGTGCAGAATTGCTTTATCTCGATTGCACTGCTTGTAAAATTCCCTCCCTCACCGCTGTGCACACCCCTCCACCTACTTTCTGAAACCAGAGAGTATTTGTTTGACTATGTCCTAAGGGGCTAGAGGTGAACCAACTGTCAACAGACAACCAATAAACTCTTTGTCCAGAAGCAGCAGGGAGAGGGCCACAGGCCCACAAACAAAGCAGAAATGTGGCCAAGCGATACCTGTGTCTGAGATTAAAGCTAACCAAAAGGCACTTAGCCACGCACAGGATCCACTCAGCAGAGACGATGGAGGGGAGATGAGGCACCTTTCTGGAAATCCTCGGAAAGCACCACGCTGAAATGCAGTCGGTGGAGTAAAATCAGTAAGCCTGAGAATGACAACCACCAAAGCCCGCGGCAATACAAGTGATGATACCTGAGGGATGGAAAGAGTGAGCAGGGTGGAGGCTGCTGTGCAGGGCAGGAGGCAGGACGGGGAGGTGTGCGCACCGGCCAGCATGGGGCCACTCCGGCCACCCCCAGGAACAGCCGTGCCGCAGCGGGACAGAAAGACTCCCTGGTAGAGAAAAACCCTGGAGACGACTATAGGCTTTGTGAAAACACATCAGGCCATCCAGCTCTAGGGCTCTGATTTCTTGTTCGTAAAGGAAACTTCTGCTTTTAATTTGCTTTCTCGTGGAGCATTTCCTCTTTGGGGGAGAACATGCTAGTTTGATGACATGCATATCCAATTACCCGGTGGGGCACAGATCTCATGATTTAGTAAACTGACACTCCAGGTTTTTTGTTTTGTTTTGTTTTGTTTTTAATCTCTTTTGAGTCTGGCTAGTGTGAATCAATTCGCTGGGATCGTCTGAGCAAGATGAATAAACAGATTAATTTAGTTTCTGAACTTCTAAAGCCAAAGTCCAGACCATGGACCCAAGGCAGCCTAAACAAGGCAATGTGTCCCATCCCACAAAGCTTAGGAATATAACAAGATGATTGCTGCCTGCTAGCAAGGCCAGTTAATTACTCCTATTAGTGTTAACACTCCTCCTACTGATGGTAGTAACCACCATCATAATGCCCCATGCTTGGGTCTTTCCCGGGCACTAATTATGCTACATTCTCTCCTACGGGAGCTTGGGTTCATGCTCTCTCCCTTGGACATGTGTATCCATAAAGAAGCAGCTGTCAATGGTTTAAAATCATGATGACTGCCTTGGCAAGGAGCATCCTTTGTCTCCGAAAATGGACCTACCATGCAGATGAGGCATTCTTAGCGCGGCTCTCACAAAGCCTATTAGGCTGTGTATGTTGGCCAATCGATATTTACGTGACCTGGTTTTAAAGACTGAACAACATCAGAGGCCAGTCAAAAAGCAAGGGAATTATGGTAAGTACTTGGCCTGGAGGTTCTGGTAGGCAGGGAAGTCAGAGGTCACAGCACGGGTAGGGGCCTCCCCACCCACGGCAGACCCGCCCTAACCATCCAGCCTGCCCTAAGGCTCTAATGCCTAAACTTCTTAAGACCTCCGCCCAGTTCTTGCCGGCAAACATCCCCTGTGTTTCTCCATAGCGCGCTGTATCCCCGAGCATAGTTTAGGCAAGCCATCATTAACTCATCTCCTTGACGTTTCGAGAAGAAAGGCAGCATATGTGTGATCACAAAATTCAGTCTGGTCAGTGAGATGCTGATTCTATGTCCTTGGAACTTGTGCTTTCTTGGCTGAGCCACATCTCCAGCCTGGACACCAACATGCTCATCGGGGGTTCCAGAACACTCTGTCCTCCATCCTTCTCAGTAACTTAAGTGGTGCAGGCAAAGATGGTTTTTTTTTTTGTTAAGTCCTGATCCCCAAAGAGAGATGCCTGACACGATAAGGACCCATTCGATGTATTTTTAAAAATGAGTATCCCTGATAGAAAAAAAATATTTCTCCTTCCAAATGATGGATAACATAGACATGAGTGCAGAGATCAAAAGAGAAGCAATTCGTCAAGTATCTGTGCTGGCAAAATGCGGAATCTTTTGCCTGGTGTGCAGAGAGGAGGACCTTTGGTACGTGGTCTGTCACAGGCGCTTTTGCCGTGATTGGGTATCTCAGAGTGACAGGTTAATCAAATGAAAATAATGCTGTACCCCCAAAAAACCGCAGAGGCTAACCCCTTCTCCATCCCAGGTAACACGAAGAATGGGAGTTGAGTGCGGACCCCTGTGGCAGAGCTGGCTTCCCCTGTGTGCTGTCTGTGGGTCATGGCCAGCTCAGCAGCCGTGCTCTCTGGTCTCCCGGTGCAGGATGGGAGTGGGGCGTCTGGGCGCAGTGTGTCAGTGGGAAGTAGCAAGAGTCTGAGAGTGAGATCCACGAGTTCCAGCTTCTAACCCTAGTTCGACCCGGAGCCAGCCTTGTGCTGGGAACACCAACCGAGGTCACAGGCCTCTCACAGAGGCCCTGCCTGCCATTTTGGAGTCTGACCCAGTCGTTCAATCAACCTGAGACTAATCCCTGGAGCAAAGCTAGTGGTGACCAGGGAACTACCACGTTTAAGCTTAACAAGTTTATACTTAAATAGAAATAAATATAGTATTGCTTTACTTAATACCGTATTTTAACCCTGCCAAGTATTGTGTTGTATACATGATAAGGATTTGGATGTACTATGTTCAAACTATCCTCAGATATATGTATATATATGCCCAGATCTCTCCCCCAGACTTCTGACCTCCCCATGTACATACACTATTCCATGGATATCTCAAAGAGGTCCCAACATGCCCAAGACAAAATTCTTGATCTCCCTGATCCTCCTAAACTTGCTCCTCCACCACCCCCTAATTCTTTTTTCTTAGCCATTTACATGATTGCTTAAGCCAAAGACTTGGCTTTATACTTGAAACTTCTCTTTTATCTCCCACATCCAAAATACCCCTACCACCTGACCCCCATCACTGCCTCCCTGGTAGAAGCAACTCTCACTGCTCACCTGACAGTGCCTCTCAAGGGTCTCCACCCTCCACTGCTGCCCTGTCCAACCCCTGTTCACAGAGTAGCCGGAATAGGAATAATCCTCGAGTGAAAATCAGGTCAGTGCACACCTCAGGCCCAAATCCTTCTTTGGCTTCCCATTAACCTCTGTTAAACCAAACTTTCTGCCAAGTCTCTCCCTCCCCAGGCTCTTGCCTACCTCTTGGAATATAACTTTTCTGATATCCTGTCTTGACACCATACTGTAACCATGCTGGCCTTTCAGATATTGCCCTCCCGGTGGGCTGGGGCAGACACATTCTTTACCTACTGCAAATCTGTTTCCTGCTTTTTCTTCCCCAGCACAACTGTGATTTGCCGCTCCTTCACATGGTCACCTGCTTCATTCGGCCAGCTGTTACCATCCCATTCTCTCTTCCAGGACCGCTTTAGAAATGAGCATGGGTGGCATTTCTGGCCAAGGAGACATGGCTGAGGGACTTCCGGGGAAGACAGTCTAGCCCTTACAGGTACACGGGGCTAAACATCCCCTCTTCTTCCACCAGCTGGTGCTGTGTCTGTCCCCGAGGCCTGCAGCTATGACGGCCATCATGTTTGGTTGAGGAGGGTGCAAGGAAAAACCAATGCACTGAGGATGGCAGAGAGCAAAGGTGGATATAACCTGGGAATGAGGATCTGACTTAGGCACTCATGGGGCTTTCCCACCTATGCACTTGTTATTGTGTGAGGTATGACTTTTTTTTAAATGCTTATGCCAGTTGGGCCTGGTTTGTCCCTTACTTGCAGCTGAAAGCATCTTCTGCTCACACTATTCACTCTGCCTGGAATACTTCCTCCTCACGCTTTATCTGCCTAACCTACTCATCATTTAGGTTTTGTTTTATTAGGTCCTCTGCTCAGAGAAGGCTTCCCTAGCCACCTGCTAGAAATAGGTAACCTCTGTTCCACTTTGCCAGAGCCCCTCATCCTCTTCCTTCAAAGCACTTTGCACATTTAAAATTCCATGTTCATTTATGAGGTTTCTTTGAATGCCTGTCTCTTTCACGAGACTGTGAGCCAGCTTCACAAACACAGGGGCTGTGTATGTGTTGTTGAGCACTCATTCCCAGTATCGAGCATAGTGACAGGTGCATGGTACATATTCTGTAAACATTTGCACAAAGAAATAAACACAAGCTGGATATAACATGGAAAGAAACGTCCTCTTCTCTCAGCGACATGGCCATGTCTGCATGTGAGGGCATAAGATGTTAGCACAAAGAGCTGGACTGGAAGTCAGAGTGGGGCTTGGGTTCAAATGTCGATTCCGATACCAAGTTATATAGTCTCCCTAAGTTTTATCTTCTCTCAGTGGGTTTAATAAAAACTGCATCTATCTTGTAGGATTGCAGGGAGGGTGAAGGGAGATAAAACTTGTGACCATATTTATAATCTTGCACTGTTCTACAGATGTTTGATGTCAGCATTATTATAAAGTAGGTGCTATGTCCATCCTGAAATGTCCATGTTTTAAGGGGATTCCACTGTAATACTTCTATTAAGCACAGCACAACCAAACCATTTCCTATGGACTGAAGAGTATCCCCCTCAAATTCATAGGTTGAAACCCTAACCCCCAATGTGATGGTGTTTGGAAATGGGCCTTTGAGAGGCAATTAAATTCAGATGAGGTCATGAGGATGGGGCCTCCATACTGGGATCAGTGCCTTTATAAGAAGAGACACCAGAGAACATGCATGTTCCCCTTCTGCCTTGCGAGGACACAAGAAGGTGGCGGTCTGTGAGGTGGGGAGAAGGTCCTCACCAGGAATTGAATCAGCAGGCACCTAGATCTTGAACTTCCCAGACTTCTGAACTGTAAGAAATGAATCTGCTGATTGAGTCATCTGGTCTACCGTATTTTGTTCTAGCAGCCAGAATGTCTAAGATACCAATGCTTATCTCAGTAAAGCCATCTGCACCTCCTCATAGCTGTGCAGATAGATACCCTACCCCAGTGCCAAGACTTCAGGGAGACAATTACATATACAGTTATATATACAAAGGGAATCTATCGACATTGGTGCAGACCAAAGCGGTGGTTCAGGATTCAGAACAGATGTGAAGGAACAAGCAAGCAGAAGCCCAGATGAAGGGGCACTTTTTGCCTAGCCCCAGATTTCTCTAGATGATACCAGCTTTGGTCCTCTACAGGAAGGACAGTGGCTCGTCATTCATTTCTTTAAATCTTCCATGTCAAGTTTGGCAAGGTAGGATCTCTGACAAGAATTTCCACTGGGGTTTTAAGGAGCCAGAGTGAAGAACACATGGCCTGTGTCTGCTTTCGGCTTACCCAGGAAGCTCCCTAACGAGGTATGCAGAAGTGTGTGTGTGTGTGTGTGTGAAATTATTAGGGGAAAGGGCCCACAGCTTTCACCAGATTCTCAAAGGGTCTGTAACTCCCCCCTCCCCACGAAAAAGGATGAAACTACCTTAGAAAACAGTCAACGTGCTTTGAAAGTGAAAGCACTCTGTATGCAATATGCTAGTTTTATAGCTCAGACGAACCTGGCCTTTACCTATTTCCATAAGTGGGAGCCATAGGGGCCAAGGACATTATAATGGATAAATCCTGTGATAATGGCAGGCATCTACAGGAGCTGTCAACTAAATCCACACTAAACTACAAAAGCTGCCCAGTTGAATGTATGCTGTAGAAAGACTGCTTGCCTTCCAGATAATGAGACAAAGCCAACACAGGGGGGATGTTTCCAGCAGTCCCTGAGGATGCCACATACTGTCAGACCTTTCTCTGATCACAATCCCCCATGGTCTTTCATTGTGTGTAGCAGGCTCTATCTGCTAGAAAGCCTTCCCTTCCTTGGGGAGAAATTCATTTCCTATCAATTACAGACACCAGTTGGCCCAAACCCACTCTAGGAATATGCTCCGTAGTAAGCGTTTGAAAGTATCACTGCAAAAAGAAATTGTAATTAAAAAATAACTTGACAGTGGACTTAAGCAAAATAGAAAATAATAATAAACCCAAAATTGATCACTCTTAATTAACTGTGACAACACTATGCCTATGATAGCATTTCCTGGGTTGTATAAGTGAGGTACCTGAGAAGAAATGAGGAATCTAAAAGCTCAATTTTGGTTTTCATCAAATTTTTTCTCATTTTGATTTCTTTTGGCGATGTCCTAATACTTTTATAGTAGTTTGTGTCCCCAGGAAATCCAAGGTGGCACATGAGAAAATGCTCAACATCATTAGCCATAAGAGAAACATTGCAGTATTATTTATAATAGCCAAGACATGGAAGCAACCCATGTGTCCATTGACAGACAGACAGACAGACAGACAGACACACACACACACACACACACAGAGGAATATTACTCAGCCATAAAAAAGGATGAGATCTTGTCATTTGCAATAACATGGATTGACATAGAGAGTATTATGCTAAGTGAATTAAGTCAGACCGAGAAAGACAAATACCATAAGATTTCATTCATATGTGGAATCTAAAAAAATGAAACAAATACATACATAAACAAATAAAAAGCAGAATCAGACCTATAAACACAGAGAACAAACTGATGGTTGCCAGAGGGAAGGGGGGTGGGGGATGAGCCAAATGGGTGAAGGGGAGAGGGAGGTCCAGGCTTCTAGCGATGGAAAGACTAAGTCATGGGGATGGAAGGTACAGCACGGGGAATATGGTCAATGATACTGTAATAGCCTTGTAAGGTGACAGAGGGCAGCTACACTTTTGAGCACAGCGTAAGCTATAGAGTTCAAATCACTATGTTGTACATCCGAAACTAATGTTAACACTGTGTGTCAACTCAAACAAGCACACTACAAATAAATTTTAAAAACGAGGAAGCAAATCACACCCACAATGAAAGCACTTCATACCGATCAGGACAGCTATTATAAAACATGGGAAATCAGTGTTGGGAGGGGTGTGGAGAAACTGGAACCCTTGCGCATTGCTGTCAGGAACGTAAAGCGAGGGTGCTGCTTTGCAAGACAGTGTGGAGATTCCTCAAAAAGTTAAACGGAAGTACCATATGATCCAGCAACCCCACTTCCGGTATACCCCTAAAGGCAGACATCTGTACAGCTGTGTTCGTAACAGCATTAGGCACAATAGCCACGAGGTGGAAACCACCCACTGTCCATTGATGGATAAATGGAAAAACACAATGTATTATATGCATATAATGGACAATTATTCAGCCTTAAAAAGAAGAAAATTCTGACACCTGCTACAACATGGGTGAATCTTGAGGACATTATGATAAATGAAAAAGCCAGTCACGAAAGGCCAAATACTGGATGATCCCACTGACACAAGGAATCAAGAGTAGTCAAATGCACAGAGACAGAAAGTAGGAGGGTGGCTGCCAGGGACTTCAGGGAGTTAGTGTTTAACGGGGACAGAGCTGTCCTTTGGGAAGATGAGAAAGTTCCAGAGATGGCGGGTGGTGATAGTTGCCCAACACTGTGAATGTACCTGATGCCACTGAGCAGTTCATTAAAAAATGGTAAAAGTGGTAAATTTTGTGTTATGTATATTTTTCCACAATAAAAAAGAAAAAAAGAAAGAAAGAAAAAACCAGCCAAGGTGGCAAGCAATACTTACAAGATATAGGCAATCACCCCGATGGACCAGCAGTCAACAGCTTTGCTGTATGGTTTCTGGGCCAGGACCTCAGGAGCTGTGAAGTGATAAAGGAGAGACACAAGCCTGACTATTTAAACGCCCGAGACATAAAACATTTTTTTAGATTTTTCTTCTCTTTTTCTGTCTGCCCCCCAGGCTGAGCTTTCTGTGATTCTAAAAACTGGGTAGAGATATAGAAATTATTTTATGTGTTGGTTTTTCTAGCTAGAAAATCATGAGAGCATTGTGTGTGTGTGTGCGTGTGTGTAATGAGATTAACAAAAAAGTTCAACTAATCAATCTATCAATGAATTGGAATAGGGTGACTATTTCATGTCAGTGCTGTGCTAGGTACCACAGCTCAGACGAGACTGAGTCAGAGACAGGTGGACTCCACTTGGAGCCTGGGGTGTGACTTCACCTAAAATTAATTCAGGGAAGCATTTCTGGCCCCTGGGGTAGGGCCCTCCTGGGTGCCGTGGGGGCATGAAAGTGAACCCTTCTCCTAATACCTTCATGGAGCTCACAATCCAGGGAAGGTGAGACCTGAAATCTGGTCCCTGGGAAACTACCTTAGGCCTGCTCTCAGCTCACTCTCGAAGGTTTGGGGCAGGTGTTTCTCATCCATGAAACAGCAAAAACACTCCTTAATTCCAATTCCTCGGTTCTAATCCAAGAGTCCTCCAGCCTGTCTCAGCTTATTTTGTCCTATTCTTGCACTTTCTGTTCCTGGCCTTGTGGCTTGAGCCCCGGGTTGGATACCCACTCCCAGTGTCTCCCAGCTGGAAGTGGCTGCCATATGTATTTGTGCAAAGACTAAATAAATATAAGAAAAACAGTGCATCTTCACAAGCAAAATCTCCTTTTCCCCCAAATATACTTGACGGACATGTCTTTAGCATAGACTTTCCAGAAAACTTAAGAGAGTAGACAAAGTAAAACTAGCTGTCTGCTGGATTGTGTGTTCTATGGCTTTGGGATGCATTAACTCACTTACCCTGACTGGCCTTGAGGGGAAGAGCTTAATTATCATTATCATGATGACTCTCAAGTCACAGGTGAGGACCCAGAGGGACTGACAGTTCCAGGAACCTGCCCAAAGTGATCCACTGAGAAACTGGTCTCTAAACCAACTCCCTGTCGTGACCTGGGTTATTCATAAATGTTTTCTACTATAACCCTTTCAGCAACCCTCATGATGATCATTCGCTGCACCTGATCTAAGGGAAATGAGCCTCAGAGAAGTTCTCTTTCTGATGCCACCCAGTAGATATGGACCAGCTGGGATTTGAACCAGGTCGATCTCACCCTTGTCCCAGTTCCATCCATTGAAATATATTTACGGTTAAAGTGAGTGCTTCTTTAGTCTGTAAGAAAAGTCCCGTTGCAGGAAAACTAACAGGGAAATCCTCTCTTATGTTTGTTACGATAAATTTTCCTAAGTAGGACTGGGGACTATACAAACTTTTGTTGAAAGTTTCTGTTTATGATGGATGGTAAGAAATACAATCCACAGATAACCCCCAAATCTACTTTCCGATTTCAGCCCCCATTCCTCCACACTTGAATTAGACTTTATTTTTGTCTTTTTTACCAAGAGCAAAATAAATACATATGTCCTTTCTTTGCTTCGTTCACCCTCAGTGCAAGAGCGAAAGGAGAAACAGAACTATGAAGCTAGGGAACTCACAAATCGGAGAAGTGGCCCTTGGATAATTGGGAGCTGGCCACATCGATACTTCCATTTCCCTATAACTGCTAAGAGCATATTTCTCAGACACTCCTATTATGGCAACTGACAAAAGGGAGCCGTTTACCACAGTAAATGTCTTGCTGATTTAGGACGTATGCTCTCTCCGCGCTGATGTTCTGGTCTGAGCGGCCACAAGGGCACAGATGGTGGGAGGTGACTGCATTCTGTAAGGAGCTTATTTCTGAGCCTCCAGAGCCATCCGTGTGCCCTGACGGAAAGTTCAGGGAGGCACAGATGGCTCATCGGCGACGTCTGACCCGGTGTCACTTCCCAGCAGGACAGATGGCAGATATCCTGAGCACAGAGCCAGGCTGGTGGGCAGGAGCCCTGGCTTCCATGTCATGGGATCTGCTGGACTCCTTAGGGAGATGGCAAGCTAGCCAGGCTCAGCCACTCCAGGGCATCGACTGTCCAACAGTGGTGCAGGGGCAGCCAGAGTTCAGTGCGGGATTTGGGGCACAAGCTCATGTCACGTACCAGGTGTGACACGGGTGACAGACATGGGGAAGGAGCCCTGAAAAGGAAGAGGTCGGCCCCTCCAACAGCTGATTCCAAAGTTTATAAGCAAAGACTGAGCCGATCCCCTGAGCCATGATGTGTAGAGGGGTAAGACTCACGGCCCCTGCAAAGCAGGTTTCACTCCGAGGAGGAGCTGATACTGTATTATTTGGAGCTCCCCAGACTCCGCTCTCCAGCACTCTGGGCATGAGAGGGAGGGCTCCTTAAAAAAACATCCTCTTCCTCCTTCTCTTCCCCCTCTCCCTCCTTCCCTGCCTTTTAGAAAGAGGGAAATTCTGGCCACCATCCCTCACTCAGAAAAAGAAAGAATAAAGAACGCGGGGTCCCTCCAGAAGTCTGTATGCCCAGGGGCTCGTGCACACTCAGCATCTCCCCTTGGCGCTGGCAGAGCGACCCGCGTTCTGGAGAACCGTGCAAGGCCCCGCGTGCACTTGAAAACCAAGTGGCTGATTTTTATGCAGTGTGGAACTGGGATGTTGCTTGTGATGTTTAGACTCCTGAAGCCACAGATGACACACAGAATTTTTAAAATACTAGATTTTGTTTAAGTGGTAAAGTTTATAACATCAAATTTGTTTTGTTTTGTTTTGTTTTTTAAGGTATCTGGATCTTTCTCAGATGCTTCTAGTCTCACAATTGACAAAAGGGAGCTGCTGACAGAAGGATGACAGGATCAGTAGCTTGGGTGTTAGTGGGAAAATTTCTAAACGATTAACAAGCAAACATCGAGGTAGCAATACTGGGGGTAGAAGTCTATGTACTTGTGCCAAACATTTCTTGTTCTTTCTGGTGTTGTGTCTTATCTAGGTTCTGTCAACAACAGCACAATAAACATTTTTTAACCAATTGTTGACAGGTGAACCACTGGCCTTCAGGTGAGATTCTTCACTGCACTTGAAACAAATGGAGAGAGTAAAGTCCTTGGACGTGTAATGTAACAATAAAAAAGAGAAAGCGGACTGATCTGGGAAAGGATATTCTCACCAACCAAAAATATTTTTAAAAATTGTATTCATGGCAACACACACTAATGGCCTTAATTCCAATTCCACTCTTGATTTGATTCTTGAAACCAAATGTACTCAGGGCACCTGGGTGGCGCAGTCGGTTAAGCACCCGACTCTGGATTTCAGCTCAGGGCATGATCTCAGGGTCATGAGACCGAGCCCCGCATCGGGCTCAATGCTTCGCTCGGAGTCTGCTCGAGATTCCCTCCCTCTCCCGCTGGGTAAATAAATAAATAAATAAATAAATAAATAAATAAATAAATAAATAAAATCTTAAAAAAAAAACAACAACAAATGTTCTCTGGGACATTGTTTGAACAAGCCTACTATATCCCTTTAGCTACTTTTCATCTCGTAGTGATTCTTGGAAAGCATCAATTCTCAGGCAATATTCAGAACCCTCCTGACAATCTGCTATGGCGAGCAAATCATGCTGAATCCCTGGGATCTGCTGGCATATTTTCTTTCCTGTTCTCCTCTGGGTCCTGCAGTTGGCTCCCCTTGTTTGGCCAACCTGTTGAATTCTCCTGGTTTTTGGCCCACCTCCTACCCTCTCCCAGATCCTTTCAGCCTGTAGCCAGTGCTCTGTGAGATTCTACCTCTGGCTCTGATCACTTGAGAGACCAAGTGCCACTTTGAGAACCAGCTATGCTCCCTCGTATTATGTTATTAATCTTTTTATTACTTTATTAATCTTATACTATATAATCCTTGGCAAGAATTCGGCTGTAATTCTAAAAAGTCACAGCAACCAATTTACAAACTCTCAGACAACAAATGCGCTTCCAGGCAGAGGAGGCCCCGAGCACAGCCGACCAGGGGCCTTGCAAAGTGGGAAGGCTTCTCCGAGCCATGCCCACCACAAATCCACCGCCCCCCCAACACTGTCAGATGCCGAAGAACATCTGACAGAGAAACGATTTTCTCTTCTGACTGTACCCAGTGCAACTCACGCATTTCACGTGTAGTGGGAGGGTGACAGTGAATCTCACCACCCCCACACCTCCTCATAGAGGGAGGCTTTGAACTGAAATAACTTATTTTTTTTAAGATTTTATTTATTTATTTGACAGAGAGATAGAGAGAGCACAAGTAGGCAGAGGGGCAGGCAGAGGGAGAGGGAGAAGCAGGCTCCCCACCGAGCAGGGAGCCCAATGCGGGGCTCGATCTCAGGACCCTGGGATCATGACCTGAGCTGAAGACAGACGCTTAACCGACTGAGCCACCCAGGCGCCCCTAAACTGAAATAACTTAATTGGAACTATTGACACTTGACAAAAAGAGCTGTCATGAAAACACACCGCAGCCTGTTTGTGATGCCATCAGCCCCCAGGTAGAGCAGGACAGGGCTTTGTCTCCTGGTACAGCCTAGACTGAAGGAAAGGAATTGAGGCAAGAGGACTCTTGCATTCCTCCAGCTCATCTGAAGTCCCGGTCCCTGGAGGCTGTCAGGGGCTGTCAGGGGAACAGAGCCCCCCGGAGGTGCTGAAAAGGACATGCGCAAGATGGGTAGTGGTTGAGTGGGAGCAGCTCTGCCTGGGTGACACGTGTTGGGTTCCCAGGTCCACTCACCCAAATCCCATAGCACGCCAGCCTCCCGGACGCCCTACCGGACCTTCTGCATCTCTTCCCCGCTGCGTGAATCACACTGTCAAATACCAGGCTTCATGCCCCCTGACCACAAGCACATCGCTCGGGTCTGTATTTTTAGGGCTTAGCATAGTCTGTGTGGTTAACAAATGGCTATTCCTGACATGAATTTGGGGGATAAAAACAGGCAGAATTAGCCTTAAGTCTCTGCATGTGGCCGATTGTCATGCGTGCCGCTCTCCTTGTAAAACTTTTCTTCAAAGGGATTTCAGAATTACTACTTTTCGGTCTCAAGGGCAGAAAAGATATTCTATCAAGTGATCTCTCAGAACTTCCTTCCCAGCCGGATCTTGGGGTTAACAATTCCGTGCTCTTTGCCATCCCTGACAGAAACAGCATCCCATTGGCTGGTTTCGTTTACTCCAGCAAACAGAAGTTCTGATACCACGTATAGGATGCAGCTTTAGCAAAGCATCCCCGAGCTACTGGAGATATCTTCGGACCGACAGATATGGTCCTCTTTTCTGAGGCTTTTCTCATGCTTTTTAATGAAACAGTTGGTTCAAAATGTAAAATAATCGAATTTACTGCTGGGAGACTTGCTACCAACCCACTGGAAAATTCCACTGGGTGGGAAACGTCCTACAACCCGAGCTGTTTTATTTTGGTTGAGAGCAAGGGTTCCTGGTAAAGGGAAGGACTCCAGAGGTTTCAAAAAGGAAGGAAAAAAAATTCAGAAACCTTTCATCTTGTTTTTAAAACAATTAAATTGCCCATATTCCTTACTGAAAGAGAAGAGAAGGGCCTAACCAAGTCTAACTGGAAGCGGGAAGAGGGGCTGTCTATTGGCGTGGGGGTGATACTCAATCCCCAGGCTCTAAAAAAACAGAAAAGGAATTTTGCCTTTTCCTGCGCTCTCAGGGATGTGCTGAAGAGCACTTTCTGCAGAGAGAGGAGGAGACGGAGACTAGCTCACCCTGTTACCAAGTTCATGTCCTTCAGTAAAAGAAATCTGGGATCCCCCACTTATTACACCTGTGGACTTGGCGAGCCATTTGATCTCTTTAAGCCTCCAGTTTGTTCATCTGTAAAATGGGAACATTCACAGATCCCACCCTTTAGGACTGTAATGAGGCTTCATGAAAATAATAAACATAATAAGTTACAGAGAGAGCTAATAGTAGTTCATTATGTAAGGATGAAGGGTTGAGAGAACCACAGGAACAAAAAGAGAACAGAGGGTTTATTATTTTTTAGAATTAAGGATGGACAGATCCTTGATGTCGTTTAGTACTTTGCCTTGATTCTAGCTTTATATAATGGAAATGATTCATAAATGGAGATTTCCACCCTTTGCATTAGAACCTTCAGAAATCAGACCTGAACTGGGCCCCAAGTGATGGAAGGGCACGACTGAGGACGTGAATCTTTGAGTTGGAGGGAGCCTTCAAACTCCCTATACCAACCTCCTATCCAGTTGGTCCCTCTGTCCATTGAGTTACAGATCCTTCTGTTCACTTATTCACCAACATACTTCTACAGTCCCCTCTCGGTCCAGGCACAGTTCTAGAGACTGCATCCCAGGAACTGCCCATTCATCATTGCTGGCAGCGCCACGGGCGTGAGAACAGTCTGTCATGGCTGCAAGGTGCAATGCCCAGCTGCAGCCGATTCTTCATTTCATTGGCCCCAATTATAATTCCTTCTAAAGGGAGGTTAGAAAAATTTGTTCTAGGATAAAGAAGTTGTGGTATATATATACGATGGAATATTATACAGCCATCAAAAGGAATGAGATCTTGCCATTGGCAACAATGTGGATGGAACTGGAGGGTGTTATGCTGAGCGAAATAAGTCAATCAGAGAAAGACATGTATCATATGACCTCACTGATATGAGGAATTCTTAATCTCAGGAAACAAACTGAGGGTTGCTGGAGTGATGGGGGGGTGGGAGGGATGGGGTGGCTGGGTGATAGACATTGGGGAGGGTATGTGCTATGGTGAGCGCTGTGAAGTGTGCAAGACTGTTGAATCATAGATCTGTTCCTCTGAAACAAATAATACATTATATGTTAAGAAAAAAAAAAAAGAAGAAGATAGCAGGAGGGGAAGAATGAAGGGGGGGAAATCGGAGGGGGAGACGAACCATGAGAAACGATGGACTCTGAAAAACAAACTGAGGGTTCTAGAGGGGAGGGGAGTGGGAGGATGGGTTAGCCTGGTGATGGGTATTAAAGAGGGCACATTCTGCATGGAGCACTGGGTGTTATGCACAAACAATGAATCATGGAACACTACATCAAAAACTAATGATGTAATGTATGGTGATTAACATAACAATAAAAATTTTTTTAAAAAATTTGTTCCAGAAGACTACTTATAAATATGAATGTATCCTGATTTTTTCCCTAATTCTTTGGAGTTTGCAAAATTCCTGTGTATCTCAGAGAATTTGTTAACTTTCTGTGCCTCAGTTTCCTGTCTTGAAGGGCATCTGCTACTTCATCCTGAAGTTATGTCTTTGTGGTAAAGAATCTGAGCTCAAGTGAAGCGTTGCATGGGACCCTTCGTGTCAAGGAATACGGTTAGGGATTTGTGTCTAATCCAGCCCCAAAGAGTCAGTGACAACACGTGTCCAAGAAGTGGCAAGAAGGATTTCTTGCAAACACTGAGAGAGAAACAGGACATTTCTACCCAGGGGCTGCCTGTCCAGGGCTGATGAATAAAATTCTACAGATCAAGGGAAATAAAATTCAGGCATCCATTTCAGGTGGAATTTGGCTTTAGGAAGAACCGATTACAATGAGGGGCAGGACCGACGGCCCTGAGTCAGAACCGTTTCTGTCGGCGGAACGACCAGCAGCAGGGGGATTAAAAAAGAAAAATTCCGGATAACGAGGGGCTTTACTGTGAGCGTCCTCATAAATGGTGTTGCCCCACCGAGGTTTAGAGTACTGCCATCTGGGTGGCTGGCACATAAAAATACAGCTGAAATACAGACTCATTCTTTGCCTGTGGTTTGCCTTCCACCCAAAGTCCCGGCAGGTCAGACGAGTGTTCTTGGATCCCCTCTGTCCTTCTGCCAATACAAGTTCCTTTGCACTTTCTCGTCCTTCCCTTAGAGTTGCAATTGACTAAAACTGCATCACAAAACAGCAGCTCGCTCTGATTTTCCTGGTAGCCTCTTGAATGTTACCACAGGCATGAAAAGTCCCCTCGAAAGCATCGGCCCGGTTTGTAATTACCGTTCCGATTGGAGCTGGATTGCCATTCAAATGCTGCCAAAGCCAGAATGTGGCCGGTGGGAGGGGGTGGGGTGAGGCTGAGGACTGGGAAGGGAGTGGAAAATGGGAAGGCAGCTGGTGTTTGAAAATGTGGGAGAGACCTGGAATTCGGTGGGAGGGAGGAGGGCAAGTGTTCTGAGTGAGGCAATTCAGAGCAACGTGGCAAGAAATAAGACTGTGATGTGCTCCTTTAGAGGTGGTCCCAAGATCCAGGCTCTGCCCTCCGGGGTTCGTGACGGCAACGGGATGGCACCTTCACTACTTCTGAAATCTGACAAGCTCCGCGTCAAGATTGAGAGGACCTTTACAGGCATTCTGGTGTTTGGGGTTTTGATCATTAAAAGAAAAAAAACAACAACCCAGTAAGTTCCAAAACGGGCACAGGGCCTCTTTTCCTCCTTGCCAGTTTGGAAACTATGACTCTCCGTCCCAATGTGATGTAGAGAGGAACCATCCAGAAATTGCAGAAGGGCACAGAGTGAAGAGTGAGGTAGGGGGACTGGACACGTGGAGTGGGGGCTCCTCCAAGGCATGGCTGGGTGAGCTCTGCCCATATGCTGACAAGGAGCTTCTGTCCCCGTCAGGCTAATCGAAGGAGCAGTCTTCCCACTCAAGGGGCCCTGTTCTCTCTAACAGATGGGGTCTGGCTGCCGCACCCGGGGCGACGAAACGCTCGCTGCTGGTTGTCACTGACTAGCTGCTGAGAGAGAAGGAAAGAGAAAATTCTTATCTGGGTCCTCTGCCTACCTGTCTGCGCCCTGCATGGCCATTTACGAGTTCTATAAACCCCATTTCAACACCAACGGTCTAAGAGGATGAGAATGACGTGATGCTCATAGCCATATACTAAAATGGGATGTTTAAGGGAGTAAATAAAAAAATCAAGCTCTGTGGGACAAATGGCCACACAGAAGAGTAAGGACGAAGCGCTAGGGCCAGAGGGCCCACGGGGAAAGATGAGAGGAATCACCGTGACAGGTTGCCGACGAGGACAAAAATGGGTGATGGTAACTTACTCTTTTTTTCTTATCTGGTCTGAGGGAAGACGGGAAAAAATGGTGTCAGTATTCTCGACACATGGATATTTATAGATTTAAAGGAGTCACGTGTCTCTAGAAATATATGATATGGCAGAACCAGAAAAAAATCAGAGAGCTCAGTTAATCCCTCCAAGAAACTGAGAACCCAAGAGTTTAATGAAGGGCTCAGGCCTCCCACCTGTCTAACCAATGGCAGAGATATGCAGGCTACTTGTCCTAGTGCTGTGACTGGCAACAGCTAGGGGCTGGGTGGCTTGGAGAACAGAGGTCCTCATCCCAACACCATGCTGGCTGCAAAGACTACTTTCCAAGATCTCATCAGAGCCACAAGTCCCAAATCAAGCTCGAAGAACGCCACGGTCTCATGAATTAAGGGCATTCCTCTAACTGTCAAAAAAATATGCCAAGAATATTGACCAACCTTTCTTCATTTCCATTTACAAGAGACACGATGAAACTTGTTTCAACTCTTTTAGCCCAAGCTAGACCAAAGAGTTGTGTGGGCAGCACTACAAGTAAGTTATGGAAGGAAACCAGAAGGACTCCTTTTCCCGAAGCTTTAGTAACATGACAATCAGCCACCACGTGAAGAACCATGGTGTGGTTGTGCTGATACACACAGCCGTGGGCCAGGTGTAAGCGCGCCTTCCTATTTTTGAGCAACATCCCACAATGAAACAGTGTGGTTGCTGGTGTGGACTCCAGACGAAGGACTGTGCACTGTGGTGGATCATCAGTCAGTAGGGCTCGATGAAAAAGGAAAGTCTTATTTAGCTCAGAAACATCACGAAGCAATTCGAGTCTCTGCCACCCTGCCTTCCTGCCCCTTCTAAAGAGAAGTTTGGGATTCCTGAGTCACCCTGCTAGCAAGAGAACACATGCTTGCCTTCCTCTGGCAAGGCACTCTGTCATTTAATCTATAGACCATGGTTTGAAGGTCTTCTAAACTGCTTAATTTTCTTTCTGAAATCAGGAGAACGAGACCCACAGAATTGGAGAAATCACATTAGTGCACAAACCGCAACATCAAGAAATAGAACAACAGGCTTTCCTCTACCAAGAGGAGTTGATGTGTCATCTTTAGTTTATCAATGACATGACTAGAATGGGTGTTTTCTGTGACTGCCTGCTTCTATTTAGTGATTCAAGAGAGACCATTTGGATACTTTAGTTAACGTAGCAGAGCAAGCAACGTAAGTAACTTACTAACTTTCTTAGCTCTGACTTTCCCCTTATTGGTGACACCAAGGGGAGTGTTACACCTGGCTCAATTATATGGATTCCAAATCTAGGTCAATACCGTCCTGACTGCCACCATGTTACCCTGAGAAGCTGATTGCCACCAGAGAGCCCCATCCTTTCTTCTAAATTATCCCCAAGTACTTGTTTATGCGAGCCCCCTCTCCGAGCCAAATGAGTCTGTTCATTTCTTCCACACCCGACAAAAAGTAGTTTGGGACTCTGGGCCTTTGTTCTCCTGCTTATATTCTCCCCATCTTGGTCCAGAATTCTACTCTTTCTTCAAATCACGCCTCTCCCACGAGTTTTTCCCTGGTCATTCCAGTCCTTGCTGATCCCTCTCTCACCTGTATTTGTAATGTTGCTTCTGAAATACAGCAAACACGCTGCCTTATATGGGTCTGTATCACCCACCAGCCAGACTCCACTGGAGGGGCCTTAGGTGTTAGAGCGAGCTCTAGGAGCTGCCAGCAGTGGGAACCCCATACACAGTGATGGACAGATGCCCACACTCTCCTGCCATCAATGAGCTGATGCTCTGCAAGCACCCCGGCTCCTCATAAAGGACACATAATATCTGGACAGCTGTTAAGGGTAAAGGGTGAAGTTCAAGGTACTCAGATCCCTTTGCCTTCTCAGGCACCATGTGCACTGGGATACTTGGGATAAACAGCCCTTTTTTTTTCATTATTTCATCATTATTAGAGAGCTCATTTAAACTGAAGTAATCTTGATATTGCCAAAATTCACTATTCAGCTGAATAGCCATTTAGGCAACAGCAGTAAGAACAACAACAACAAAACAACAGCCTTCACAAATTGAAGCCGATACTTCTATCTAGAAGGAGTCTGAACTAGAGCTGAAAGCAGAGAGCAGCCCTCTGCATCTGGCTTGGGGTCCTGGACAGCACGGACCCCAGAATCGGGAGTGCCGATGGGGCGATGGGGCTGGGCTCTCCTGTGTACAAATCGAAACTGACCAGTAGAGGTGGGACTGTGGCTTCTTTGTCCAAGATCCCAAATTCCAAGACCTTGCAGAGATAAGCCAGTGGTGGGGGGCAGGTGGGAGTGGCGGCGTCCAGCCCCAGGGTTGACAGCATGCTGGGGTCCTCTTTACAAAGACCCGCTTCACTTTGTGCCCACTGGCTGTCAGGCTCCCACTGGCTTAATCAATTAATCATTCAAATGATCCATAAGTCAAGGCCCCCAAAGTCAAAGGTCAACACCCAGTCTTCATCTTACTTGATTTAATAGCAACAACGGACACAAGAACTTTCTCCAACCCGAAGCACTTCCCAAGATACCACAGTGCCCTGGTTCTCTTCCCGCTTCACACGCTGCCCCCTCATAGTCCCAAGGTCTCCAGGGCTCAGCCGTGGGACCTCTCTTCTCCTCCATAATTCCCTGCCCCCGCGCCCCCGCCACCCTTGGCCATTTCATCCAGGTTCACGGCTTCAAAATATCTGGACAGCTGTTAAGGGTAAAGGGTGAAGTTCAAGGTACTCAGATCCCTTTGCCTTCTCAGGCACCATGTGCACTGGGATACTTGGGATAAACAGCCCTTTTTTTTTCATTATTTCATCATTATTAGATGTCAGCCCTCAAATACAGTCCACCCTCATGACACACGGGTTCCGTACTTGTGTAAATTTGCCTCCTTGCTAAAATTTGTAGCCACCAAATCAATGCTTGCCATGCCTTTGCAGTCACTTATGGACGTGAGCAGAGAGGCTCTGGCTGAGTTTCTAAGGCGCACTTTCCCTTGTTTGACCTCAAACAAGGCGACACTCTACCCTCCTGTTTAGACTCTCACGTTATAAACAAGTATCATTTTCATGGTCTAGTTAGCGTCAGGTTTTTCACATTTCTGCACATTTTGTAGATTCATGGTTTAAAACGGCCCCCAAGCGCAGTGATGAAGTGCCGTCTAGTGTTCCCGGCACAAGAAAGTGGAGATGTGCTTATAGAGAAAATATGTAGCTAGAGAAGCTTCCTTTAGGCATAAGTTATGGGGCTGTTGACCATGAGCTCAACATTCATGAATCGAGACTATATATTAAATAAGGTGTCACTGAACAGAAATACACGTAAAACAATGTCAGGCATCAATCAGTAGATGAAAATGAGAGGACCAGAGGCTCATGAGGAATCTGACCCTGATCTCCCCTGGGAACAGTGGGTCAGTATTTACTAGTTCAGGGTCAAGGAGATGTTACAGAACATCATTACTGTGCATAATGAGAATCGATTGTATCTTGTTGCAGATCAGATCTCTCCCCAGAACTCCAGACTTGTGTTCCAACTGCCTTCTTGACCTTGCAAACTTTAACAAATCAAAATCTGAGCCCCTGGTAATATTTCTGCAACCTGCTCTTTCCACAGAGTTTTACTTCTCAAGTAAGGGAAACTGCACCCTTCCAGGGGCTCAGGCCAAAAAGACCTTAGAATTATCATTGATTTCTCTGTCTCTAAAACCCTACTTTTAGTTTTTCAGAAGATCTCCATGACATTACCTTCAAATTTTATCTGGAATCTGACAACTTCTCACTACGTCCCCTCTGCCAACCTAGCTCAGACCCCACCATTTCTCACTTGGATAATTCCAGAGCCTTCTAACTGGTCTCCCTCCTTCCACCCTGGCCCTGCACCCTGGCATCTCTCCTAATCCCCACCTGTCTCCTAGAAGTATCCTGGTAAGAGTCAGATCATGCCATGTCTTGCCTCAGAACCCTCCCATGCCTCCCCCAACCCTGAGTAAAAGCCATACTCTTGATAATGACTTCTAAGTCCTGGTCTGCACATGTTCTGCCTGTTCCTTCTCTGACTTTACCTTCTACTGCTCTCCTCTTTGCTCACCCTGCTCCTGTTGCCCCCCCTCCCCCACATACCCCTGCCTCAGGGCCTCTGCACCATCCTTGGAATGCTCTTCTTCCAAATAACAATATGGCCAGCGACTTCACTTCTATCAAATCTTGACCTCTTAGTGTAGGCTGCCTTGATGACTTTATTTAAAATTGTAACCCCCTACACACACACACACACACACACACACACACACACACACACACCCTATTCTCTTTCCTGCTTTATTTTTCTCCATAGTACTATCAATTTAAGATATTAAGTAATAAACTTAGCTGTTTGCATACAGTCTGTCTCCCTCTCACTCAAATGTAAGCACCTTGATTGAGGGCAGCGACTTTTATCTGTTTTTCTTTTCCTTTCTACTGATGCATCCCCAGTACCTAGAATAGCAGGTAGGCACTAAATAAATAATCCTTAAGTGATAAATAATGTAGCACCTACCAGACATTATTCAACCTGCCTGTTTGCCCTCTGTCTTTCACAATACTGTGAACATTTTGAAGTCAGAAACGCTGTCCCTACATATTCATATTCCTAACACCAAACCACTGAGCATGGCACATAACAGGAATTTAATAAATGCATGCTGAATGACTGGAAGAAGAGAAGAGAAAGAAAAATGCTAATTTTCATCATGAACCTTGGGTTTTTACCAATTTAACAAACGTCTGTGCAGAGATGAATAAGATAATCCCCCCTGTAGAAAAACCTGCAGTGCAGTGGGAAAGAGACACTGATACTTATGGACCCTGACACAATGTAGTCAGAGCCATGGTGAAAAAGTGGTCAGGAAAGGTCAGGAAAAGAACTAGGATGACAAAAGAGAGAATGGGTGTTGGGAAAGCAGCCCAAAGGGGGCAACAGGTAAGGTGGGTTTTGATGGATGAACAGGAGTTTGCCATGCAGCCTGGGCGGGGGTTGGGGGGTGGGGAGGAAACAGCCCAAACTCTGCTGCTCACTGCCCAAGGTATAGGTCTACAAGGTATGAGCTGCCCAATGTAGCCCCTTCCTTGCTCTAAGAGGACTCCCCAGGCATCTCAGTGCTCAACAAATATGAATGATCGGAACAGCTACATTCCCACAGAGTTCCTCTCTCCCTCCTCACTCAAAGAAAATTCCATATTTGACAATGGGATTACTTGACAGCTCCACTTGCCACCCTTTAGGGTAGCAACATTAAGGGCCACATCTACACATTGTTCCCAGTTCCCAGACTCATCAGCATCTGACATCTAAACAGAACCAGACCACAGGGATGACAGCCGCTTAGAAACCCAGAGAAAGTGCCGTTCCTGGGTTCTGCCAAGGCACAAAGAAGCAAAAACCCATTTGGAAAGTGCTGGAGCTTTCCAGTGTCAGAGCCCAATAGGAGAACAGTGTGATGCATATGTTAGTATGGACACTTGTGTCAGAACATCTGCCCTGCAGCCTGAGAGTCAACTTCTTGCAGGGGGAAGCTGGCGAGTCCCAGCAGCTCCTTGGCCCGGCGGGGGCCAGGGCCGTGGACTGCGCTGCAGACAGCAAAGCCATCCTGGCAAGAAGACCAGACACCATGACCTCTCGGGCCTTCGCATTTCCTGATTCACCTGATGAAACAGGTTTTTCTCCTCTGTGTCTTTGAAGAGAAAGGAGGAGAAGCACATCTCATTCATTTTTATTTGCCGCTTGCCTGGAGGCTTGGACTGAACTGGAGAAATCCCACACACACACCGCACGCACTCCTGCTCCCACCCCCCCCCCCCCCCCCCCCCACATGCATGTAGCTCCCACGTGCAGCGATTCTAAGTCCCCCCCGTTGGGGTCCAGCCGGGTCCTGCTGCATCACTTCACCAGCCCAGAACCGAGAATGCGCAGGGCGCCATGCATCTCATCCAGGCCAAGGTTGTGCTGGCTTCTCTGTGAGCAGAACCACCTCCCCGTCTCTGTCCAGCGCACACACCAACCAGGGACACGGTCCCTGCCCGTGACGCTCACACCGCCTTTATCTCCTCCTGAGTCTGTTGCTTCCCTTCACGTTATTCTCCGTTCCCCTTGGCCAGCTCTTCTCTCCTGTCCTTCGGGCACCTTTAAATATGAGAGGGTTGTGATCTAACACCCACGTTATGCCAGCACTCGAAGGGCCGAGAAGGGACCCGGAGGTCATTTGGAGTTTCCCACAATGCACTGGGCCCCAGGCTCATGAGGTTTGAGGCCTGCTGACCTCAGCCTGGCCTGAGAAGGCCATATGATTGTCCCTCAAACCAAACAGGAATGATGCCATTCATAGAACATTCCCTCCTCTCTTTCAGGCGGGCTGCCTATTCTCATGAGGAAAAGCCATCCTGTTGTGTATGACGAGAATTCAGCCTTGGTCTCCGTTTTTCAAAGTCTTTTCCAACTCCCTTTCCCCCTGCTCTCAGACATTCCCAGCTTGTATCCTCTCCCCAGACTTTTCCCACTTAGGGCTTTGACACCAAGCTGATGCCTCCACCTGGGACACTCTGTCCCCTCACAGCCCCAAGGCCGGATGCTTCTCCACATGCAGGTGAATACCCCAGTCTCGTTCCTGTTGCCCTTAGCCGTCCTAATCCCCCCAGTGCCTTGCCACTCTATTGCAAGCTCCCATTTTATCTTCTTCATTTTTTTCCCCTTTTATTTTCTTCATTTTCCACTTACCGTGGCCTGAAACAACCCCATTCTTCGCATCTTTGTCTGGTGTCTGTCACTCCCAACTAAAATGTGAACTCCATGAGGGCAGGCGCCCCGTGTGTCTCATGCACGGCCTTCACCCTCATGCCTAGAACAGCTGCTGGTACATAGTAGGCACCTTAGTATACATTTGCTACATGAGTGAATACATTTGTGTATATCAAAGTCTCGAAAACCACCAAGAATGCCCATGGCCTTTCTCCAGGTCCCCAGAAGACAGAAGGCGCTTCTCAGCATGCACGTGTTCAGCTCTGCCACAGCCTTTTCTGCATTCTCAATGTTTGGTACAAAGAAGGTGGGGTTCTGATTTTAGGAAAAACTTTAGTTCTTGGCTTCGCCAGTACCGATAGGGACTTCAAGAGTGACTTCGTCAAGGTATGAAGTAGGTTCCTCCTATCGATATTCTCTTTCTGGTCGCTGCTATGTCAACATTTTACATGTTCTACTTGTGTCTGCACCTCATCATATCTTAGCACCTCACTGTAAATCATTTGAAAACACGGACATGTATGCCATATTTCTGGCATCAGAACCCGGGCATTCATCCAAATCAACTCCAGGCCTCCACTCAGGCCCACACCCAAATTAGACAGGATTTCTCCCCAACTATTAAAAGGTTTCAGGGGAAACTGCTTCTCTTCTAACTCATTCCAATGTCTCTCAGCCTTTTTATTCTCCCCTCGAGGGGAACGAAGACAGTTGTGATCCTGCGCCAGGCTCAGGTGCTTTAAGACAGACAAATTGGACCCGAACACACACACTGCGCTTACCAACATAGCCCGGGGTCCCACAGGCTGTGGACATCACATCTCCTTTGCCCTCCATTTTTGACAATCCAAAGTCACTGATCATTATTTTGGATTCCTCATCTTGACTGTAGTACAACAGATTTTCAGGCTGGAAGGAAAATAAGAAAAAAAATGGACAAAGTGTGTTTAAAGCTGGCTTCATTGTGGGAGACTCACCAAGCCATGAAATCTTGTTTTTTTTTTTTTAATTTAAATTCAATTAGCCAACATATAGTATATCATTAGTTTCAGATGTAGTGTTCAATAATTCATCTGTTGCATATAAAACCCAGTGCTCATCACATCACGTGCCCTCCTTAATGCCCATTACCCAATTACCCCATCCCCCAACCATCTCCCCCCCAGCAACCCTCAGTTTGTTTCCCATAGTTAAGAGTCTCTCATGGTTTTTCTCCCTCTCTGATTTCTTTCCACTCAGTTTTCCCTCCCTTCCCCTATGATCCTCTGCACTGCTTCTTATATTCCACATATAAGTGAAACCATATGATAATTGCCTTTCTCTGATTGACTTATTTCACTTTTTAGCATAATACCCTCCAGTTCCATCCACATTGATGCAAATTGTAAGTATTCATCATTTCTGATCAAGCCACACAATCTAATCACAGTTTAAGAACATGCTTGACCTTTGGACATAGTAAATGCATTAAGAAAAGCAGTGTTTAGTAAGAGCGATGTGGAGGACCCTGCACAGTATTGGACACTTAGAGGTTTTCAGGAAATGTGATTCCCTTTCCCTTATCAGTACTTTGTCTTCTTCACAAAAGTGAACCTTATATTGGGGAAGCCTTGCATACCTCTCAGACTTGTCAGTTTATTTCTTGGGCTGAGAGAGGGGGGATCCCCAGAAATGACATGACTTCTGCAGGGGCTCTTCTGTTCCCTTTTTCTGACCCTTGTTAGCAACCTCTCTCTAGTCTAAGGGTCTCTCTTCCCGCCTTTAGTAACGTCCCATGTCTTGTCATTCTGACAGATGCGTCCCGCTTTCGCCTCTCCTGAGCCAGTGGACACCCCCTCCCCTGACTCTGCTTCCTGGGAAATAGAGGGATGTCATCACGGAAGACCCAGCACTTCATAGCCACGTGTCCTTAAGTACCCTGAGCTTCTGTTTGCCTTTCTGGAAAACATGGGTTGTGGTGGTTCTTCATTTGCTTCCCGGAAGAATACATGACAGAACTCAGCTCGACATGTGGCAGAGGTGTGATCACAGTTCCCGTCCCCACTACCGTTCTGCACCTCAGGGGCACCTCCAAGGCAGCTCCGTAGGAGGGGCCGAGGGGAGGCAAAGCAGAGGTGCAGCAGGGAGACAATGAAGCAAATAAAGCTTCATTGCATAATGTTTTATGAAAAATTGGGTATCATTCTTAACAAAAAAGAGAGAGAGAGTGGAGCTCAGGGAGACCGAGGGAGATGTTCCAGCCTCCGGGGCCGGGCCAGTCCTGCTCGGACGGAGCTTGAACACAGAAGGGCTGCCTCAATTAATGGCGTTGTCCCTGAGGGAGATAATGTTGAGGACTGACACCTCTCCTCTTCACCCACTAGGAAAATTCTGAAGATTGACCCAGCGAATAAGCAAATCACTTCTCTCCTTTACATTAAACCTTAAGGGAAACACAATAGGAAGACTCAGAACTGGGGAAGCCACTTCCCCTCACTGTTTCAGGTCTGGCTCTTCTCTCATCCCCAAGAGTGAAGCAAGAGCGTCTGTCAGTGGTTTGCAATGAATCTTTGGTTCCTGAGTGTTGAATTTGAGGAACCATTCTCTCATAGAGTGACTCGGCCCATTTCGAGAAGTGGTTCTAGTCTTGGCTGCCCAGCAGAATCACCTGTGACAACACCAAATGTCTGCATGTCTTCTTCAGTGGATTTGAGACGGGCCCGGGCCTCTGGATGTTAGAATCCACGGGGGGATTCTGATGTGCAACCACTGCTGTGAGGAAATTCTGAGAACTGCCTAAGACCCCCTCCTTGACCAAACTGTAGTCAGCCCTCTTCTTGATTAGGCCTCGACCTTGGCCTTCTGTGTCCTTCCTGTCTGCTGGGCCTGCATAGTCTAGTCTTAGCAAGAATCCTGCTGAGTCAGCATAGGAAGAATTCCCTCACCCTTGATATCTGGCCAAGTTCTTCACCTCCCACCTTGCATGTTATTTAAAAAAATGTATTCAGACACTTGGTAAAGACAGTAAGGAAAACTTTATTCAGGGGGACCACTGCCATGGGGTTCTACAGTCAGAGAGGAAGAGTAGACTCAAGTCCTAACACAACAAGGACGAATGGAAATTTATACCCAGGAACAGGGGGAGCGTCAGTGGATGGAAAGTTACTAAGAGGGGATATCAAGGGTGGGGGGTGTGTGGCTACATCAGTTTCAGAGGATCCTTGTTGAAAGGCGGGCCAGGGTGGGCAGATATGGAGGGTGGAGGATAAGGAATCTGATCAGATCTCAAGGGTGGGGGATGTTCACCAAAGTGACTCAGTGGGATTCTTGCTCAGCCTGGACTACATGGGCAGAGCCAATGGACTAAGCACAGAGCCCAAGAATGGAGCCTGGTCAGAAAGAAGACTCAGGAGGGGCTGAACTCAAGTTTGGTCAAGGGAGAGAGTCTACCAATGTCTAATAGGTTCTTGGCCAGCCTTTAGCAAGAATCCCCCCATCCTTGGTATCCCTTCTTAGCAATTTTCTATCTACAACCCTCATTCTGCTCAAAGGCTATAAATCCCCACATGTCCTTGATGAACTTGGAGTTGAACCCAATTCTCTCCCCTATTGTGATATTCTTGCAGTAGCCTTAAATAAAGTCTTCTTTAGTTTAAAAAGTGTCAGAATAATTTTTTTTTAACAGAACCCAAAAGAAAAAATACTATCCTTCATCCAAACTCATAACATGAGAAGGAATGGCACTTAACATTCACAGTGACATTAATTCCGTGGATGAAGCATGCGGTTAGAAGAAAATCAAAATGTATGCTTGAGGGTGCTCTCAAGGAGCTTGAAGAGAGAATAAAATGGGCCAATCAATAATCAAAATAAGAATAGTGCTTTAAAAATGGGGTGAAATAATCTCATCAAAAGGTGCACATGGTTCATGATGAACAGTACGGATCTGATCATGGGGCAGAGAGGACTTTTTTTAAGTTTCTGATTTTTAATCTTCCTGACCCAGTACTTCTGCAGCTGAACAGCTAAGTAAGGAGTGGGAAGCCAGTGACCTCAGGCTACTCAACAAGGCTGCCTCTAGGCAAGAGATTGCCATGGGGCCAAATACCCCTCCTTACACATTCTTCTTCCAGGGGATACATCTGGGTCAGCAAAGCACTCTTTTGCAGGACAATTACCAAGGAGGTTCAAGAAACTGGTCATTCACAGCCTAGATCAGTACTTGTCCACAAGCATCTCCTGACTTAGTAAAGATGGCGGGGCTTTTTCTTGAGGGGAGTGGGGAACAGGAAAGTGGGAGAGAAGATAGGCTCAGGGGTAATCCAGATGGAGGCCCCCAGTTGGCAGTAGGAGGGCTTGGTCAGGCAGGGGGCCCAAGGGGGATCTGGCAATTCTGCCTGGGGTCCTGAGAAGCCCAGGATTCACCTAAAAAAAATAATGTCCTTTATTTTATGACATCCTTGCAAGACAACAGGTGGCCAATGCTAGAGTTGGAAAGTCAATACCAACCTTTTAATAGTTCACATAACAAGCTTTTAAAAGATCTGAATCAACACTTCCTATAAAGTTAATGTTATACACAATCACTCTCCTAATTCAGTGATTCCCAGCTGGTAGCAATTTAGCACCCCAGGGGACATTTGGCAGCGTCTATGGTTGTCTCGGCTATAGGAGTGGTCCTGGGTTCTAGTAGGTAGAGGTCAGAGATGTTGCTCAGCATCCTACAATGCACGGGCCAGCCCCCCACAACAAAGAACATCATGCAGGGGCTGAGCCCTATCCTGATCTGAGGGGGCAGCAGTGGACATTTCCTTCCTCAGTCCCTTGTTTTGAAAAAAGGACAACTGATTGTCTCTAGTAGCTTCCTGGGGCAAGAAGACACGAGACTACTTTTCTGGAGGAAGAGGGAGGAGGTGTATTCGCATGTGAGGGTGCGGTGGTATCCCAGATCATGCCCTAATCTTAAACTAACCTCATCATGTTCTTGGCCCTGGAGCATACACTGTGTTTTCATTTTTCTCAGATGTTTATGAAAATTTAATAACCCTAGCCCAACTTCTGCCATGTAGCTCAAACTCCTCTGTGTCTCTGAAAAGCAGCGACGAAAGGTCCCAACATGGCACTTCTTTCCACAGTGATCACCAGCCTGGTGGTCTCACAGCTGCCGGGGCTGGGAGCCTCAAATCCTTCCCTGAAAGCTCTGTGTGGGCAGAAAAAGCAGTTTCTCCTGTGCAGCCCATCTGCCTTCCAAAGGGGGAATACACAGTGCCCCTCGAGGAATGTTCTCTGCGTAGGAATGCCCATCATGGGACACCTCTGTGGTCGGTCACCACGCTAACTTGTTAAGAGAGCTGCCTCCTGTGTTCTAGAAGCAGGGAATCAGCATTTGGTGAGGGCACGAGAGAGCCGAGCAGGCGCCACCGCCTGGCATAGAGGGGCCAAGTGGGCTTAGCCCTCTCAAAGGCCTCTAGGTCCTGAAGATTAACCAGTTGGACTCACAGCCCATTTCAGCTCTCAAGAAGCCTGCAAAAGGCAAAAGCTGTAAGGACTCCATCAACATTCCCAAATACCCTTGTCTGGCAGTTCTCTAAGAATATTCCCAGGATAACATCAGCATCACCTGTAAACCCCTTAGAAATGTGAGTTCCTGGGCCCCACTGCAGACCCACAGCACCAGAACCTCTGGAGTGGGGCCAGACAATTCTGACGTAGGCTAACATTTGGGAGCCACTCCCCTAGTTGCTGGAAAATATCACAGAGAAGAAGAGGAGAGAACTTCACAGTGAGACCTTACGAAAAGAAAAGCTATACCATTTATTCACACCCAGTACTAGATAATGGACAGTTACTGAAATTCTGTTTTAAAAAAGGCTTCTGGTTTGTTCTTTAAACTGATTTAGATTTCACAGAGTCATGCAGAGCATGGCTTCATTGCAATAAAATCCCTGTGTTTATGAGGTGAGTGCAGGTATGTGGGCTGGAGTGGAGTTTCTGTCTTTACTGGTGCAGTGAGCTCTGGGGCCTGGACCCGTGGCCGCTGTAGAATGAAGCCTCAGTCCAGCCTTCATTGCTTTTTTGCTGTTCCTCCAATCAATATGTTCGCTATCTACCCTTGATGGCGTATGTTTGATACCTACCCTTTGGTATCTATACTGACCGGGGAGGGATGAAATGCCAGGGTGCCCGATGAAGGCCCCGATCCTTCAGTGCTATTGGGTGAAGGGTCAGTATGCCAACTCTTCATCAAGAAAAGATAACACTGTAACCTACAGGACACCGGGGGAAGGCTGTGATCGTAGGTCGTTCAACCTGTTTTTCTGGGTAACCTTCCATTTGTCTTCTTCTGTCATGCCCTCTATGTACTCGCTCCCTTTCTTTTACTCAGCATGGTGTACCAAAATGGGGCCAGAACTGGGGGAAGACTGTGAAGAACTGCACTGGGAGAAAGGTTTTCATGGCCAATAGATCCTAAACAAAATTACCTTTCAGGTCGGCTTGAAGCAAGACAAAACCTACCTCCCTGGGGCCCTTTGGCTGTATCGTGGTTATAAAATCTCCCAAATGATGGCCAGTGTCATTGATCTACATCATCTTTCTTTGGGTCCCAAAGGCCCTGACAACTAACAGTACACAAATGTCCACCATTCATTCCACCCATATCGCCATCAAGGCAACCTCATCCATTTTCTGGAGACTATCCTCTTGGACAGGTCATTGTGGGTGGGAGAGTGGTCATGGAGGATGTTGCTAAGTGACGGCCTTACCTTGAGGTCCCTGTGGACAATGCCCATTCTATGGAGATAGTAGACAGCATCCAAGACTTGGCGGATCAGAGTGCTGGCATCTTTCTCTGTGTAAAATCCTTTCTCCACTATCCGATCAAACAGCTCTCCGCCGGATACACTGTTTTGTTTTGTTTTTTTAAAAAAAGAACAAATAAGAAATTTGAGGGACCTGAAATTGTTCAGGGAAAGCCATCAATAAGAGATTTCAATATGACAAAAGAACCAAACTTTATTTCCAAATAAATTCCTTTTCAGATTTAAGTTTTGCCCCATGGATTCCCCAGAAGCTATACCAGGGAAGCGTTTCTATGTCATGATGGTATGAGTATCCAGAATGGAATAAAGGCAATACAAATAAACCAGGGCTCATGGACTAGCCAGGATTGAGAAGTCTCTTCTGGCCTTTGCTTCCAACCTGCTATGACAATGTAAGGTCAGAACAACTTTCTAGAATATTGGCATCATCAGATACAGGGAGATGATGGATAGAATGCCTCCTTCACATAAGGAATTATCCTTAAAGGTCTGGAGGGTAGGGAGAATGGGGGGCAGTATTGTGGGCAAAGCAATGAATAGCCACAGGAATGTTTGGGTTCTTGACCAAGTTCTGCTCCTAATATGGTGAGGGCATGGGCGTTCCTTGAATCTCGGACCTCAGTCTTTTTATCTGTAAAATAAAGGGGTTAATCTAGTCAACCATATCCAACAGAAGGTAGGGGCATGCCCTCGGAGGCATCAGAACCTGAAAGCCAATTGTGATTTACAAAAAAAGGAAGAGGAACAACACTCCATTACCTTAACACTGATTTTTGGTGATATTTACTTTTAATTTGTTTTGAAATTCATGCTGCACTATACGTTTTCTTTGTGTTTATTGTGTTTGTTATTTATTGTATTTATTGTCTAGATTGGCAAAGGTCAAACAAGCCCAGGTGGACAGCCCCCAGAGCCCCATTCAGCTCCGATATTTGCTGTTGCTTTGAGTTTAGCAAAGTAACAGAGCTGCACAAATCTAACTTGGAACAATCCCCCAGCCTAGCCTTCCAACCCACAGAATATATACTCCTCCAAGAAACACAGTGCTTCTTTCAAATAATTACGCCATCTTGGAAATCAGCTTCAAGGGATATATTAACACCATTTTCCTGTATAAAAAGAGAATTTCCAAAAACAAAATGAAGATGATTTATTTGAACTACTAAAATCATAAAACGGTTTCCCAAACAACTTTTACAGCTTTCATAGATACAGTAAAAGACATGCCCTAGCAGTAACACACATACACACACACGCAGCTCTGAATCATGTGCGGCAAGTCATGGCAATTAATAGGCAATAGCTGATCCACCAAAACCTTCCTTTTAAAAAACCAATAAAGAAAACCAGTTGCGGCTTTAAAAGGCCTAGGTGTTCAAGTGTCTCCCATTACCGAGAGTCATTCTAAGCGATGTTGTGCTTGGATAATGTCTTGTTTCCAAAGCAAACTGAGCAGTCAAGATAAGGAAAGGAAAGACGTTCGGGAGCAATAAACAATTCAGAGAGTGAAAAGAAATGGAGACATCAGGGCGAAACATCTTTTGATGACCAGGTTGTCTAAATGGTCCATCCTTAAGTAAACCCAGATCCCAAGACCTCCCCCCCTCAGCAGCAGGACATCAAGCTCTCACCAGGCTTCATGTTTTCAGATCCTTCTTGCCATGAGTTCCAGTGGAAGAACTCTGTAGACCTTGAGGGTCTACTACAGAACCTGTGTGTGTTCACTTCAGTTGATCATCTCTTCAAGCATTCATTTAAGACTCCCTGGGTGCCCACTAGGGGCCACCTACCGTGCCCTGTGGGTGCCAATCCTGGCAGCATTAGCTCTGAAGGAGGAAAGGTCTGTTTGGATTCTGCCCCTCTTCCTCCTCCGCCGTCCACCCACATTCCAATCATGGCACCCCTTCCAAGGGCTCCCGCGCTTTCTTACCACTGATCTGCCTGCCGCTCACATCCTCTGTTCTGCAGCCTACTGGAAGAGCTCAGGCAGGAATGCTCATCCCCTGACTGCCCCCACCTCCCACCCTGAGTACTCTATGACCCACCTTTACCAGATTCTCTCCCTCCTTCAAAACTGATCTCTCCTGCTTCCCATTCTCTCAAAGATCACATCTCCTATGTGATCTATAAGGTATTAATAGATCTTATTGAAGCAAATATTTGTCCTCCGATAGGGCAGCTATGCAGTAAGAACTGAAGCATCAGAGTTGAAGTGTAATTGTAACTGTAGTACGTTCTGTCACGGTCTCCATGCTCCGCACATTTGATATTTCAGTTCTGAAATTTCAAATTGCACCAGGGCTTTCTTCTGAACAGGGCTCAGAAAGTATTCGGTTTCTTTAGAAACCAAGGCAGAGGGGAGAAGTCAAAAAACTTGCCAATAAAAAAAAAAAATGTAAGGATACTCATAAAAATGCCTTAAAATTTGCAAATCACTGTATACTTTTCAAAAATCTCCTTAAGCATACATTTCAAATGGCTACTGTTATGTACTAATAACTGTTTATGCCCCCTCCCATATTCATGTGAAACCCTAAGCCCCAGTGTGATGGCATTTGGAGATGGGGTCATAGGCAGGTATTTAGGTTTAGATGAGGTCAGGAGAGTGGGGCCCTCATGGTGGGATTAGCGTCCTTATAAGAAGAGAAATCAGAATCCAGTCCAGTTCTCTCCTCTCCTCTCCTTCCCTCTCTCTCTCTCTCTGCCATGTGAGTACACAGTAAGGAGAAGGCCATCTATAAGTCAGGAAGAGTCCTTAAAAGGAGTCAAATCAGTTGGCACCTTGATTTTGGATATGCCGGACTCCAGAACTGTGATGTCTGTCATTTAAGCTGCCCTGTTTCTGGTATTTTGTTATGGCAGCCTGAGCTAAGACACCCACTTATTTTGAAAACCATCTGTGAACCACCAGAATCCCAGAATCACTGATGGGAATGTAAGTTTAGAATTGTGGTGAGGGGTGTGACTCATTTTCAGGCCTGCAGATCATGAATAGGTCGGGTGGTTGGCTGCTGAGCTGACTGACAGGTTGCTTTCTTCAATCAATAACCTTTTACAGCACGTTTCCCAAGTGCATGGTTTACAGCTCCACGTTAGAAATGGAGTACCCCAATGAGAGCAGGCCAAGCACTGGGACAGAGTTAGAAGGGTCAGGGGTCAGGTGATGGGGAAAAAGGAGTAGAACCATCATGACAGATCAACAAATAAAATTAATTAATGGTGGCTATGGGAGAGAGGTTCATTGGGGGGGGGTGTAGATGTAGAAAGAAACTGGCTATTGGGGTGCCTGGAAGGCTCAGTGGGTTAAGCATCTGACTCTTGGTTTCAGCTCAGGTTGTCATCTTATGGTCATGGGATCGAGCACCATACCAGGCTCAGCAGAGTCTCCTTCAGATTCTCTCTCCCTCTGCCCCTCCCCTCCTCTCTTAAATAAATAAATTAAATTAAATCTTCAAAAAAAGAAAGAAACTAGCAATTAAAGAGGAGAGGACAGACATCATTCAAAATTCTCTATTCTTCTTAATTTAAACTTTTCCATTAATTTAGAACAACCTGTTTTTGCTTTGAACTTGGGTTTGCTCAGTCTCTGATCTTCCATGTCTATTATATTGTCCTGCTATCCCTGCATGTGAATTTTAAATATGCAAATATGAAATCTCAACAAAATTTCAGTTTATTTGTAAAATTTTAAGTAGTGCAATTCTCTTCAAATTAAAGAATCATTGTCAAGAAACATAATTTCAACGCTGCTGGATCAAGTACACGGTAAGTTCTGATTCCACCACAGCATACCGCGACATAACCGAGTCAGCATACCATGCACCCACTGTTAGTACTGGGTAGACCAAGCCATTCTTTACATGCACTTGAACTTCTCCATGCAGTTTCCATAGATGTTATCCCCTTGTTTTAAAATTCACTGCTAAGTATAACTTAAATTTTTTTTTATCTTACAACAATATATACACATTCATTAAAAGATAGTACTTGTTGTGCTAATGCTGAAAAATGGGGTCCAAAAACCTGCTCCTCTAGAAGATAGGTATAATAAAATATGAAGAAGGCTGCAGGAAACCAGAATATGTCACCCCAAAATATGCCTCCTTGACATAAAATTTACTTTGAGCTGCAAGCAATTAAGAAGCAGTAAATGCAAGAAAAATATTCCCCCTCTTTTGTCTAAAGGCAAGAAATAAGTTCTCCTTTTACTGGAGATAGACTCTATCAGTTCACAGACTGCACCAGGGAATGTACAAACAAACCTCATTCAACTAACCTTTTAGCTCCCTAGACTCCTCACCATTTACCATCCCTGGCCCAAACCCGTCTGCATTGTCAATTCTTCACAAATTTATTGTTTGTGTAAAAGGTATAGAAGCTTCCAGCTCTGATCACTCCACCCAGGTCTTCGTTCTCTGGGGAAGGATCCCAAGTAACTGCCAAACTTCATTAACACGTGTGTTTTCTTCCCACTAATCTGTCTTCGTCCGTTTCATCTTCAGAGCTAGCCAGGGACCTGACAAGGGTCAAGGAAAACTTTTTTCTCTCCCTCAAAGGCCAAACGGTATAAGGCTGTGCTGTTAATTTTAGAGAGCAGTCTGAGAAATATTAGCAGTAATGCTGAGATAATAAAAAGCAATGTTATAGCAAATATGCCTTGAAATTTACAAAGACCGCTGTTACCTAACTAGACAGCGATGGCAGAAAAGAGCTGGGGACACGGCTACGAAGCAAGGTGGCCTTTATGTGCCCCAGAGCAGCGCTAGTTATAAATGTGTTTTTCCAGAACCATCTCCCCCATTCACATGTAGTCCTAAGAGGAAGGATGAAATATGCAGGATGTGATTGAGAGAGGCTGCAAGCGAAGCATTTTCACCTGTGAGACCCCCAAGGCCCAGATGGCAGAGGTGTGTATTTTTTCACCGAGCCTGGAGAAAGAAAGGGCCCGTCTTCCCAGTTCTTTCCTCAATGAGATCCCAACTCTGTGGTCTCTGGGATTTCCCTCCTCCCACACAGGGCAGCCGCCCAGCTCCGGGGCCTGTGTTCTTAATCCTCATAGCTTCCCTTGGCTTTGGCACCCATGCACCCTGCTCCTGGGGGGACTCTCTCACCCACTCTGGGAAGATTAGGGGTTTATTCCATGCAACCTCTATCCTCAATATTTCCTCCTTTGACAAATCCTACTTTAATAATAAAAATATATTTTTTTCTTAGAATTCAGTTTCATAATATCTTCCTGGCTCAATCTGTTCAGAAAATTCCAAAACACAAACGCATGCCTCTCCACCTCATGGACCGGATCAGTGTAACTCCTGGTGTTCCATTGTACTTCAATTCTGGCTATTTTGCCTTCTCGATGTCTGGGTGTTACAGACTGACTGGTGTTCCACCCACTGATTTCAGATGTGGAGATCCTAACCCCTCGTACATCTCAGAATGTGACCGTATTGGAGGTGGGGTCTTTAAAGAGGTAATTATGGTTCAATAAGGTCAGATGTATCCAATATGATGGGTGTCCATATAAGAGAGAAAGAGAGAGAGAGAGAGAGAGAGAGACCAGAATGTGAGCACATAGATACAACACTATGGGAACGCAGAGAGAAGATGGCCGCCTATAAGCCAAGGAGATGGACCTCAGGAAAAACCAAATCTGCCAACCCCCTGAACCTGGACTTTCTGTTGTTAAGCCCCCCAGTCAGTAGCATTTTTGTTAAAGCATCCCTAGCAAAGTAATAGACTGGGCAATATAAAGGATACCCCATAATCATACAGGGGATCTTTGAATTACATTCTCTTCTTGTGTTTTTCAAGATTTATTGGGGGGATGGGACAGTTTCTTCCACTGTATTTGCATTCTATGCTTTGTTTAATCATCAAATCATCAAATAATCTTGTATCAAGCCAAATATGTTGTCCCTGTTTCCAAGGGGCACATCGTCCACCATGGCAGGGGTGGGGTGGGGACTAAGATACACAGACAAGTAAGCACAGTGTAGATGGTTCTGAAGCTGGGGGGTGGGGGGGTGATGAAGGTGCTTTGGAAAATCCCAGAAAGACACCTAGAAGGGTCCTAGGGACAGGGCAGGAAAAGGAGAGTCTGAGCTGTCTTAAAGGACAAGTGATATTTAGTCAAGTGAAGAAAAGCCCAGGGGACAGGCAGACCCCAGTAATTTGGATTGTCATGAAAGGAGTCTCTGGTGAACTAAATATCTTTGGGGGAATACAGTCAGTGAAAGAGGATTCCCGAAGGCAGGGCAGACTTGAGAGAACAGAGTTAAGAGGAAGGACACGACAGGTGGAAGAAGAGGGTGGAGGCAGGAAGGAACAATGTATGTACAGCAGGCTGACTTATCTGGAAAATGCACCTGGTGAGGATGAAGTCACATCATAAAGGAATCTGCAAATCAAGCCTTGGACTCAGATGGGCTGCAGGGGAAGACAGCAAAT
Source organism: Mirounga leonina (assembly GCF_011800145.1). Classification (NCBI taxonomy): domain Eukaryota; kingdom Metazoa; phylum Chordata; class Mammalia; order Carnivora; family Phocidae; genus Mirounga; species Mirounga leonina. Next base: position 9,560,170 of record NW_023270453.1, read on the forward strand.
TCTAATCTACCTGGGATCTAAGGTGACCCACTTCGGAAAGGGATGCTGCTAAAGGAGTGACCGTGTGTGGGTGTGGGTTTGGGGTGAGGGGCGTCATGGGCCAAGGGCCCTTTCTGAGATGTGCATGCTGTCATCCAACAAAGGTCTGTCATTGCCATCCTGGAGGCCCACAGCTTTTAGATTCTCGGCCCTGTAGCCTTCCTGCCACCCTCAGAGGTGTTCACAGGAGCAAACCCATTCCTCCAGACCCTTGTTGGCCCGCTCTGCTGTGTGCACTGATTTTCCACCCACCCAAGCAACAACTTCCATTGCTTTCCATGGGGCCTCAGGGATTCCTTGGAATCATCTTCTCTCCAGGTTTCCAACTACACCCCTTTAGTTCCCAGCCGGCTGCCCCTCGAGGTGGGCCAGGGCAAGTGTGGTTATGGCCAAAACCATGGAAAAGAAACAACTAAAGGCATTTTAATTGTGTATGGGAAACTTGCTTGCTGAGACCCTAATAAAGAAATTCTACTTCTGCATTACTCGTGAGGAAAAGACCAGAGGATTTATTGAGAAATTATTAGCATGTTCAAGGTTTCAAGAGAAAATAATTCCTCTAACTCAAAGCACCTGTTCGTTTCAATAAAGATAATTAGAAATCATTTTTAGGTTTTTGCATTCCAAGAGGGCAAAGCATATCTTATTCCTCTTGAATCCCCAGTATCTACGACTATTGTATTCCAGTGGGAAAGGAAGAGAAAGAAAAGAAAGAAATCCACAAATAAAGAAATGAAAAACATTCAGGGTCCAAAATGTGGTACAGAGAACCGAAACAAGCCTGAGATGAGTGGTGTAACCCTTTTTGAGCAGGCTCCAGGACCCACCCCACCCCTGGATGACAGGAAAGAGCCAGCCGAGGGACCATGGAGGGGAAGCAAAGGGGTGAGCCAGTCCCAAGATCCTGAGGACAGCAAAGGTCTTAACAGTATTTGGGGATCAAAAAAAAGGTCAGCAGTGACTGGAGTCTGGTGGGCAATGGGTAGAATGGTTGAGAAAGAGGAAGGCCCAGATCATATGGCGCCACGTGTGACAGATTGAATGTTTGTGCCCCACCCCCCTCGATTCATATGTTGAAAACCTAATCCCCAATGTGATGGTATTTGGGGGTGGGGTCTGTGGGAGGTCATTGGGCCATGAAGTCTCTCACTGGCACCCAACTATGCTGTTGCTCTGATCTAGGACTTCCAGGCTCCACAAACTGTGAGACATCAATTTCTACTGTTTATAAGCCACTGTCTATGGTCCTTTGTAATGGCAGCCCAAATGGACTAAGGCACCATGCAAACGAATGTTCAAACAGGATGTGTTTATCCTACCTTTGGTAAGAAATCATTAGAAGATTTTCAGTTGAGGGACAGGTGAACTTATATTTTTTCATGATCATGCTGGCTGCTACGTGGAGAATGGGTTTTAGAGGCAAGAGTGACCACAGGCAGATCACTGAGGAGCTCCTGTGGCCACATCCGGGTGAGAGAGGAGGGTGGTTCAGCTTGGGGAACACTGGAACTAGAGAGAAGTGGACACACGTGGAGTACGTTTTGGAGACACAGTAGACAAGACTCACTGATGAGGCTGACATGGGCATGCAGGAAAGAGAAGAATCAAGAATGCCTCCTAGATTTTTGGCTTGAGACACAGCCAGGTGGTAGCGCCATTATTTGAAATGTGGGACCTGGTGAAAGAACAGGTTTGGAAGGGTTAGGACAGCACTGACCACCAGAACTTCCTACAATGACAGAATGCTCTTTACCTACAATGTCCAATATGGTAGCTGCTAGTCACAGGAGGTTACTGTACATTTGAAATATGCCAGCACACCTGAAGAATTGTCTTTTGCATTTAACTTTAATTAATGTAAATAGCCACATGGCCCTACCGTATTGGATTGCTCAGACCTAGAGCCTTGAGTAGGATATGTGGAATCTGAGGTGCCTTTTGGATGAAGATATCAAGCAACAGCTGTGGGTATAAGTCTGAAGTTCAAGGACAAAGATCAGGACTAGCATTTAAAATCAGCAAGTCATCCACAGGGAGATGGTCCCCAAAGCCAAGATGCTAGACATGATCAACCACTGAGAGAGTGCAGTTGGATAAAAGAAAGATGTCTGAGCACTGGGAATGCCAACAATCAGATAAGGAAGAGCCGGCAAAGGATAGGAAGCAAAGGAGGAGAGTGTGGTGCCATGTAAACCAAGTGTGGTGCCATGTAAACCAAGGAGGAGAGTGTGGTGCCATGGAAACCTCTGAGAGGTCAAGCACCATGAGGACAGAGAAATATCCATTGTATTGGGCAAGACGAAGTCCAGGGCTGGAGGCAGTGAGCCGGGAGTCATTGGCATATGAGATGGCCTCTAGACTGTGGGACTGGAGATGTCTGAGGACACAGAGAAGAGACGGGTACCCAGGACTGAGCTCTCTGAGCCTCATTTTTCTCCTCTGTAAAAGGGGTAATTATACTTGCTTTAAGAATCAAGTGAGACAATGCAAGTCTGTCCTAGACAGATTCCTGGCATGCCTCACATGCCTCACTGTTCTGCAAAAGTGCCTTCTCCCCTCCCACTGAGGATCTCGGGCAGGTGCACAGACAAGGCATCTGTGAGAAAGCTGCTAGGAACAGAGCTGCCACCAGAGGAAGGTGGCGCAGGACCTCTGGTTCTCTGGACACGAGAGCCCCTGTGCTTCTCTGTTCCCCGCAGACAGGCTGGGAATTTTGGAAAATATCCATGCCCCTGATTAGGATAGAGATTTGTGAAAATTTCAGCATTATTACATAATCTTGCAGTTTAGTATTGTGACTTCTTCTGCACTAATTAGTAATCTTTCTATAACCTTATATAACGAGGATTTGCAAGGGGAGGGTCAGAATGCTATCAACCTAGCACGGCGTATTTCCTGAGATGTTCTAGGTTCATCAAGCACTAGCTGACATGCCATAGCCCCACACAGTGACCTTCTGGTAGAACACACACAACACGGGCTCTGTAGGAACAGACACTCTTGGATGTTTTAAATACAGTTTGGGGAAAAGTTCTGCAAAGAACTGTTTGACTATTACACCCTGGCTTTCCAGGATTAGTTCCAATTAGGAAGATTTTACTTGGCAACACATTGTTCTGTTATAATTTTTCTAATATTAGAATAGCCTTGCATTCCTTGAGCAGATAACAACTGGAAGAGGCAGGAGATGGCTCTGGAATAGGTCTAGGAATGTGGCTTGGATACAGATAGTCCATAAATTGTAACTCCCATGTAGGGAGTTGCCATTGGACTGTAAGCACATCTTTGTCTATCTTGGGTAAGGGGCTGTGTTCAAAGCTGATAAGAGAGCGACCGCACACTCTCATGCACGCTCAGAGAGTCAGACTCTGAAGGCAACTGGCTAAGGCTCCAATTTTAGGACAAGCTTAAAAACTGCATTTTAAATTCTTTTTTGTTTGTCCGGTTTTTTTTAAAGATTATTTATTTATTTATTTATTTGAGACAGAGAATGAGATAGAGCATGAGAGGGTCAGAGGGAGAAGCAGACTCCCTGCCGAGCAGGGAGCCCGATGTGGGACTCGATCCAGGGACTCCAGGATCATGACCTGAGCCGAAGGCAGTCGCTTAACCAACTGAGCCACCCAGGCGCCCTGTTTGTCCAGTTTTAATGAAGTTCATTGTATGTATTTATATGAGTTCTAGTGTTTCTCAGCCAATGGGGATCTCTGCTGAAAACCTTACAGCATATGTGTGGGAGAGCATGTGTATTTAGGTAATGCAAGAAAGATCTAACGATGCCTTCAAAAAAGTAAAAACAAAATAAAAATCTCCTGTCTACTGTTCAGCCTTGCGATATGCTCAGTGCCTTTGCTGATGAAGTCTGTGGGCTCCCCAAGTTTACTTTCTATCAATAGCGCCGACAAAGGTCATGGTCACGGCTACCCACTGCAGGGTTCCCTGGCTCCAGGCCACCCCTGTACTTGTTGAACCCTCACATAGTTTCTTAATCTGATTCTTACTCATTGTGGGGGTGAATGTCATTACTTCAGAAAAGGCTTTCCTGACCCCCAGACCAGATTAGGTTCCCCCCAATTATATTCTCTTAACTCCTGTATTTCTATGCAACACTCAGCTGTTAGAGTTAATTATTGGTATATTGGTATATATTGGTATATTCATTCGTGTAATGCTCTGTCCTCCCCACCTATCCCAGATGGTGAACTCCATGAGGCAGAGGCAATTTCAGCCTCCTTGCTGCTTTTACCCAGGGCCTAGCAGGGTACTGGCACAGATGAAACACTAACTAAATATTTACCGAATAAAAAAAGATGTTGCATAAGAAATGCATAGTGAGTGGGGTCTGGGTCTTGCTGGGCATGGCATCCTTCAGCAATCATGCACATCCTCAAAGCATGTGCCACAGAGCACCAGACAGAAGGGCCCCGAAGACTACTCTATGGAGCAGACCAGCAGCTGAGCCAATTTTCTCTTGCTCTCCACCACATCCATTCCCTCCCTTATTCATTCATTTATTCCTGCTCTCCCAGCCTCCTAAACCTGCTGCTAGTTTGCATGTTATAGCTTTGTCTCACCCGTCTTATCCTCCCTTGGCCTCCTCTGCTCTGGGTCTTGACTTTTTGCTTGGAGTAGGCACCCACACTCTGAAGAATGTCCTGGCTTTGCCCAGGGACCCTGAGCAGACTAGACCTTGTGGCTTCCCCTCAATAGAAGGTCATACCTACAAGCATCTACATTAAGAGAAGCCCTTCATCATATTTTTATAATCATTCATTTAAAAAATTATGCCAAGAACAGACACATGAAAAGGTGCTCAACATCACTCATCATCAGGGAAATGCAAATCAAAACCACAATGAGACATCATCTCACACCTGTCAGAGTGGTTAAAATACAAAACACAAGAAATAACAAGTGTTGGCGAGGATGTGGAGAAAAAGGAACCCCCATGCACTGTTGGTGGGAATGCAAACCGGTGCAGCCATTGTGGAAACCAATACGGAGGTTCCTCGAAAAATTAAAAATAGAACTACCCTATGATCCAGTAATTGCACTACTGGGTATTTACCCAAAGATACAAAAACACAAACTCAGAGGAACACATGCACCCCTATGTTTACTGCAGCAGTGTTTACAATAGCCAAAATATGGAAGCAGCCCAAGTGTCCATCAAAAGATGAATGGGTAAAGATGTGGTGTATACATATACAATGGAATATTCTTCAGATATAAAAAAGAATCTTGCCATTTGCAACAACATGGGTGGAGCTAGAGAGTATAATGCTAAGTGAAATATGTCAGTCAGAGAAAGACAAATACCACATGATCTCACTCATATGTGGAAGTTAGGAAACAAAACAAACAAACAAAGGGGAAAAAGGGAGATAAACCAAAAAAAACCCAGACTCTTTACTATAGAGAACCAAGTGATGGTTACCAGAGGGGAGGTGGATAGGGGGATGGGTGAAACAGGTGGTGGGGATTAAGGAGTGCAACTGTTGTGATGAGCACCGGGTGTTATATGGAAGTGTTGAATCGCCATATCGTACACCAGAAACTAATATAACTGTATGTTAACTAACTGGAATTAAAATTTTTTAAAATGCAAAAACAAAAGTAAAAACAAAGAAATAAGAAAATGATGTCCAAAACGCATTTCAGAGAATCTGCCAAAGGGTAAGTTAGTGAGTGCTAGAGATCAGGGCTTGGCGGCGGAGGGTGAGGGACTGGCTGGCAATGACTCGGCCCGATCTGTGCCATGTGGACAGGATGGGGCTGATCACAAGAGACCCAAACAGGCTGCAGAACAAAAGCAGGTAAGCCACGGAGTTTGTTGTCATTTGTATGTTTGATGGCTAAGTGTTTTAAGGCATTCCCTGGTAAATGTACACATACACATTATATGTGCACTGAAATGTTTTCTTCAATTAATGTGCTCTTTTAGGAGGAAGGTAACAAAACGAACCACTTGCCAGACATTCCAGGTCAACCCTCCGCTCTATCGCTCTTTCACTCAGCTCAAACTGCTGCAAGGCTGAGGCTGTAACAAAACCTTCACTCGTGGCTATATGGCCAGCAGCTTCTAGAACATACTTCCTATGTGTCCTAGTGCCCATATTGGGTAAAAGTAATGCTTGCTGGTGGATTTCTTCTTTTTTTCTTTCTAGCAGCCACACACTGACCTTCCACACTTAGCAAAGAGGGAAATAAGATGCCACATGACATTGAATGTGATCGTTGCAACATGTTCAAAGACAACATGTCACAACCTATAAAACCATATTATGTTTGTGTCTAGTGTGAGCCTTCACATAAAAAGTTGGCAAAAGTTTCTTCCAAGTTGATAAGGTCCATTAAGAAGGCAGGTCACTAACCCCAAACTACCACCCTGAAATTTGAATGACAATTTAGAATTACTGTCTCCTTGAAGCAGCCATGCCCAAAACTGAGGGGCGGCCTTTGGGCGAAGACTGTTTGTCAAGGTATGGATCGCTAGTAAGACCTCCAGTTCATATTTTTACAAGGAAACTGTCTCTCTGCAAACACAAATCATTAAAATAAGAGAGTAAAACCTCTTCAGTGACAATCAAATTCAATAGAGAAACAGAAGTCATGGAAAGAATCTGAACCTCTGTAGTCCACACTTGGCTTGTTATCCGTCACTGCTAAGGAACATTCCAGGCCTTGTGCGGCCATGCCCATTGCCCACAGTTTGGGGACATGGCACAGTGGAGCCCCTCCCAATGGGCTGTGTAAGTAGCCGCTGTCCTCACCGACAGAGAGTCACTCTGGGCTGCCACTGATCCCCAGATCAGAAGCTTGGAGCGGCTTGCAGTAGTTTTTCAGATTCCAAAAAGGAAGCTCTTTCTTTCCCTCCTTAAGTTTTAAAATTGTCCCAAAGGAGAACTCCGAGCCCTGCCCACCTGGTCCCTCTTCCAACACCAAGCATGTCTCCAAGATGTGATGGCTGGGGCTCACATGAGCTTCATGCATCATTCCCCTTCTTTCTTCCTGATGTTCTAAGCACAGAATGGTTCTGTACTCCCTCAGGTCCACAAGAGGACTTTGGCAGAAATATTGCTTACTCAAGATTCTTCTGAAAGGCACACTACTACTATGCTTGCTTTTGAACCATTTTTAAATATATATATATTTATATATTTGTACTATAAATTAAATATATTATAAATTATCATATATGTATTTTAATAAATAATAACTAGAAAAGTTTAAATATTATGAGCTATGAGGGGTAAAGAGTGGAGTAGTCCCAGCCAAACTAGACACCAGGATAGCTCCTTAGCTTCTCTTTGCTGTATCTCTGACTGGGGCCGAGATGGTTAATTTTGCATTTCAACTTGACAGGAACACAGGATGCCCTATTCTGTGTGTGTCTGTGAGGGTGGGGTGTTTTTTTTTTATTGCAAGATTAACATATGAATAGGTAGACTGAGTAAAGCAGATTGCTCTCCCCAATGTGGGTGGGCCCCGTCCAATCAGCTGAAGGCCTGGATAGAACAAAAAGGCTAAGAAAGAGGGAACTCCTCCTGCCTGAGTGCCTTAAAGCTGACACATCTGTTTTTTCTTGCCTTTGAACTTGAGCCAATACATCATCAGCTCTTTCTGGGTCTTGAGCCTATCAGTCTTTGGATGAGAACTACATCATCAACAATCTTGAGTCTCCAGCTTGCTGACTCACCCTGATGCTCTTGGGACTTGTCAGCCTCTCTAAAATTGTAAACCAGTTCCTTACAATAAATCTCTTTATATATATGTATATATACTTATATAAAATATATAAAACATCATGTGTACACACACCTTATTGGCCCTGTTTCTCTGGAGAACCCTGACTAATGCATGACCAGGAACTTTCAACGTCCAGGTTTCTGAAGCTTCTAGAACTCCTTGGCTCAACCCAAACCCCGATTAACGGCATCATTTGTGGTATTCAGAAAAATAAATGTCTGGCCTCCAAAACATAGGTACCTTTGAGGCCATCTGGTGAAGCCCCTCGTTCTGCTGATGGGGACAGGGGTACCCTGGCTGCAGTGTCACTCACCTACGGTCACATGGTTCTCGATGGTGGGGTCTCCTGGCATTGCGTCCTGTTGCCTCTTAAAAGACACTTTTCTAGCAACCCTAGTCACTATCTATAAGAGAAGCCAGAGAGCAGAGAAAACAATGTAGCAAAAGAAGAGGAGATGAAGAAGAGGGGAACAGAAGAGGCAGCAAGGACCAGGAAAAGAGGAAGTATTTTCAGAAGCTGTCTGTCTGTCCAGAGACCATCCCCCCACGGCCCCCCCAAAACGTTCTCTGGAATGGAATGGGAGCATACGACATGGAAAATTCCCATTTGTAAATACTTCATCTACTGCTCCAAGTGCCCCCACGATGTCTGGCAAGCTCTTCTAAGGTACTTGAACCCCAAGCAGACAGATCTAAGGACTCAGTAACTTCTGTTTTTACTTTTACAGGTAATTGCAGGCATCCAGCCAAATACTAAATGCACCTTTGATGACAAAAACCCTTCAAGGCCAACTACAGCCTAATATGCTGTCCAAGGGCCAAAGGGGCCCCAGGACATACTTTCAACAAAGTTGCTGTCTTTGATTCATAGTTTTCTAGAAGAAAGTTCTTACACCACCCTCTCTTCTATTTGGAAACACAAAAACACAAATAAAAACCCATATACAGCAATACCTAAAAAACTCACAAAGCCACCTTAGGCAGAGACACACTTTCTTCAGTGCGACCAGAATTATTTACCTTTCCTATTCTCTTCAGCACACTCTGTTTCTAGTGTTTTTGCCTGGGGTGTGTGTTTACATAGACGTTTATTTGAAAATAACCATGAGCTTTGATCACTCGGGCTGTTATAAAACAGAGCAGGTTCTGTTTAATGAGTGAGGCCAGAGTGGACATCCTCACAGTCCTGCAAGTGACAGGGTTCTCAGCACCAACGGCCACCAAACTCATTCACTGTGCCCACAAAGCTTCATTTTTTGTGGGCACAGAACTGAGGGCCCCAAGCATAGAACTTATGTTCTAGTGTTCACCTTTCTTTGCTGCCAGAGTGTTTTAAAATGTGCCTTTCCACTTCATGCACACTGGGATGGTTATAACTTAAAAACAAAGCAAAAAGAAAAAATGGAAATGACAGCTGTTGGTGGGAATGTGGTTAAACTGGAATCCTCCCATATTGCTGGTGGGAATATAAAATGGTGCAGCCCCTCTGGGGAATAGAGTATGGTGGTTCCTCAAAATGTAAACAGAGAGTTACAATAGGACCCAGCAATTTCATTGCTAGGTGAATTAAACATATATATGCTTATAAAAATTTGTACCTGAAGTTCATCGCAAAATTACTCATAATAGCCAAAAAGTGGAAATAACCCAATGGGCATCAACTGATGAATGGATTAACAATATGTGGTATATCCATATAATTCGTACAGGAATATTATTCAGCCATAAAAAGGAATTCAGTACTGGTACATACTATACAACACTGCAAACATATTGAAAACATTATGTTAAGGGAAAGAAATGAGACATAAGGCTACACATTGTGTGATTCCATTTATATGAAATTTCCAGAATAGGCAAATCTATAGAGATGGAAAAAAGATTAGTGTTTACCAAAGTCTGGAGTCGGGGGGATGGGGGATGGAAGGGGGGCTAACCACTAATGGGTACAGAGTTTATTTTGAGGGTGATGAAAAGTTTCTGGAATTATATAGTGGTGACGTTTTCATAATCTAGTGAATATACTAAAAAACACTGGATTTCATACCTTAAAAGGGTGAATTTGTGGTAGTGAATTATATTTTATCTTAAAAATCTTCTCTTTTGCTTTTTTAGACTCCTTATTTTATCAACAGGATGACAAATGTGCAAAGGCTTTTATACAAACCTTAGAATTTTCTCCCTTTGTCTTTTATCACTTCCTGTCTTTTCCTTACCTATTCCTTCTCCTCCTTTTGATGCCATACAAAGGTGGTCTCTCACTGGAGCTACTATTTCCTTTTTTAGAAAGCCCTCTCTCACTGCCTGCTGTCTTGCACACACTAATACAGCTCCCTGTCTCTGATATAAGTTCTCTTAGGGAATGGAGTAGAACTATAATGCACAGAGCCATCTGTCAAATGTGGTATTCTTAGATGACCTCTGGGAATAACTCACTTAAAGGGAGTGAGCCTCATTCTCTCTGGAAAGAGCCTGCCTTACATCTCCCAAGGTCTTACATGATGTGACCTCAAATAACTGGTAAATGGCACCTCACTCATATAAATGTGAGTCTTGTCTTTTTCCTATCAATAGATCCCTTCAGATAAGAACTTAATTGCGTTAAAACTTCACTAAAGTAATTTGCTTCAAAATATATCAGGAATGATTTTTTTTTTTTTTTTTTAAAGGGAGCATGCTGTTAGAGTGACAAAGATATTCTAAAACTGGATCGGGGGTATGGTTACATAACTTGGTGAAATTTACTGAAAAATCATTGAGTTGTACACTTCAGATGAGTGAATTTTATGGTATATAAATTATACCTCAATAAATTGTCAAAAAAAAAAAACCCCAAAATAAGTAAACCATGGGGCTGGAAGGGGGAGATGTGAGTGGAGGTGGACAAAAGGAAGATGGGCTCTAGGCTGACAATTGTGGAAGCTGAGTGATGGGTAAATGGAGTGGGTACTGTTGGGCAGTGCCTAGTGCTACCCTTGAGACCATCTTAGGTGAGGGACTGGTGGCTGAGGATGGCTCTTGGCTGAGTCCCTCCAAAGGCCTTTCCCTTAGTGGAAGAGCTCTGCTTGTCCAAGGCTGTGCCTCCCTCTCTGGGCAGAGCCCACGGACAAAGACCAGACACTTGTTTCAAGGAAAGAGAGATCCTTTAAGGGCCATGCCCATCCACAGGTCCCAGAGTTAGCTGAGGCTTTTGTTGAGACTTGCAGCTCAGCATCTCCCTCTGGCCTGGCCTGCTTCCTTTCCTCCCTGCAGATACTGATTGCAACAGTTCTCCCCAGAAAACCACCTGCACCCAAACCCCTGCTTCAGAGTCTGTCTCCAGGGAACCTGATCTGAGACTGAGGCTCATTATATATTCTTTCTATGTTTGCAAGCATTTAAAATTTTTCATAAAAAGGAGTAAAAAAACAAAACAAAACCCCAAATTCCCCAAACTAAAAGACCACAAACTCTGGGGAAAATATATCTGATGTTTCATAGACTGTGTAGCCAATAATAAATTTGTCATTTGATGAATTCTACATCAGAACCCTGGCTCATCTTTATCAGCACTTTCCCTGCTCTTTCTTAATGACTGAGATGCATTTACCCATCTGTGTAGATGGGGTTGGTGAACTCAGGTCTCCTCTTGTCCCGACTGTCTCCAATCATTTTAAGAGTGTGCAGTCTCTGCCAAGCATGAAGAAAGGAAAACAAGGAATCTGAGAGTAATGAGACTTTCAGAAAGGCAATGAGATGCCAAGTAAGTCTGTACCCACACTTGAATTTAGAGTCCATTTGTTTCCTACATTTAATATAATTCCACTTGCTGCTAGAAAGCCCATAGGCAGGAGGATAATAAGATTTTGGTGATTAAATTATTTAAAGTCACTGATACTATAACATTTTAGAGCACATTCCACATATTCTGTCTGTTACATCAAAAGGATGATCTGGAAAATCCCCTTTCCTTAGGGAGCCCAGGAACCAATTATCTGAAATTGCCTTGCTTAAAAAAAAATCCCAAATCTTATTAGAAATCTCTGGTTATCTTACCATCATTAACTCCCATTGGCCCATTTCATGAATGTTGGTACTATATTAAATGTCCTCAACCAAAGAGATATAAATTATTGATGTTGTTATGCTAGATCCAACTCAGTTCCCAACACTATGGCATGTGTTGTTCTATGTGAAAACAGTTCTCTGCAGAGGCGGCACTGCCTTCCAAATTCTTACAAATTGCTGCAGAACTGCCTTGGTTCACCTATTTCTTTTTTTTTTTTTTTTAAAAGATTTTATTTATTTATTTGAGAGAGAGAGAATGAGAGAGAGCACATGAGAGGGGGGAGGGTCGGAGGGAGAAGCAGACTCCCTGCAGAGCAGGGAGCCCGATGCGGGACTCGATCCAGGGACTCCAGGATCATGACCTGAGCCGAAGGCAGTCGCTTAACCAACTGAGCCACCCAGGCGCCCGGTTCACCTATTTCTGCCTTATTCAGTCTCTTAGCTTCTCGAGTTGTCAGCCTGCCTATGTTCATCCATCTGTCCTGCCCACCTTTCTGATTCCATCTCCTGCTTCTGATCTTGTCTCTCCCATGATGTGGTACTTCCATGAATGAATCACTTACTTATAACACAAAGTCCTCTCCTACATGTAAATTTCCCCATAGGCTGTTCTTTGTGCCCACCTTTCTAAAACCCCAAACTTGTTTCGGGGAATACTACCCAAATGGAGAACAGGGGAGGGATCAGGGGATAGCAAATAGCACTACTCCTTTACCATGCTTTTTTTAAAATTGTATTTATCTTATTTTATTTTACTTTTACCTATTGACTCCCTTCACTCGTTTTTCCACCTCCCACCCCCTGCCTCTGGAAACCACCTCTATTCTCTGCATCTATGGGCTTGGTTATTTTTCATTTTTTTTTTAATTATTTTTAGATTTTACCTAGAAGAGAGATTGTATGGTATTTGTCTTTCTCTGACCATGCTAACTATTACATAATATTTTTACAAGTTAGGAAACATTTGACACAAATAATACCACATTTCAACTCATAACTGTTGTCAATCTTTTACTTTTTGAAAGTATCTGTGAGGTCAAAATGGCAAAATAGTTGTCTTCTATTGTCTTCTTCCAAAGAACACATATTTTGATAATCACCCACAATAAGAATGCCTTTGTGAAAGTCTAACAGTCCAGAGAAGATGTTTCAGCATACCCCTGGGGCCTAAGAAGAATCCAAGATTGGACCCATTGGAGAGAGTAAGAGGAACAGTTTAGCTTTACCTGTGTCATCCTTCTTCCACAGCTCAGGGCCAAGGGAGAGCTCCTTGTCCCATGAATTCTCCCATTTGGAAAGTGAGGACATATGAGTGAGCATCTGGCTTCCCTAGATGTGCAGGACACCACCAAAGATACCCACGTCTTTCTCCCCCTACCAGAAAACTGTGGTATACTGCATGGGTAGAAGACAAGAAGATGCTGGCAGACCAGTAGCCAGGTCTCTTTGATGCCCTCCAAGGGACACATATGGCTATCAGGGGGTTTCTCAGCAGAGACTTTACAGGCCAGGAGAGAGTGGAATGACAGATTCAAAGTGGTAAAAGAAAAAAAAAAAACAGCCAACCAAGAATACTTTACCTGGCCAAGTTGTCCTTCAATAATGAAAGTGAGATAGAAACTTTCCCAAACAAACAAAAACTGAGGAAGTTAATCACCATTTAGAGATACCGTGTAAGAAATGCTTAAAGGTAATTTTCAAGCTGAAATGAAAGGATGCTAATTTTAACATGAAAACGAATGAAAATATAAAAAACACTGGTGAAGGCAAATATATAGTCAAATTCAGAGTACTCTAATACTGTATTGTGCTGGGGTGTTAATCAACTCTAGTATAAAGGTTAAAGGACAAATATATTTAAAAATATAGCTATGAGGGGCACCTGGGTGGCTCAGATGGTTAAGCGTCTGCCTTCAGGTCATGATCCCAGGGTCCTGGGATCAAGCCCCGCATCAGGCTCCCTGCTCAAAGCGGGGCCTGCTTCTCCCCCTCCCTCTACTTCTCCCCCTGCTCATATTCTCTCTCTCTCTCTCTGTATCTCTGTGTCTCCAATGAATAAATAAAAAAATAAAAATAAAAAATAAAAATATAGCTATGATAATTTTTCAGTGATGTAAAACATAAAAAAGAGGTAAATTGTGACATCAAATACATGATCTGTATGGGGAGAGGATTAAAGGGTAAAGTTTTTGTGTGCAATTGAAGTTAGTAATTATCAGCTTAAAACAGACTGTTATATTTATAAGATGTTTTCTGTAAGCTTCATGGTAACCACAAAGTAAAAAACCTACAGTAGATACACAAAATATAAAAAGAAGGGAATCAAAGCATATCACTATGGAAAATCAATTCACAATGGAAGGCTGCAAGAGAGGAAGCAAGGAATACAGGAACTACAAGCCAGAAAACAATGCAGTGGCATAGTAAGTCCTTACCTATTAATAATTACTTTAAATGTAAATTAATTAAATTCTCCACTCAAAAGGCATGGAGTAACTAAGTGTATAAAAGACCCAACAGTATGCTGCCTACAAAAGGCTCACCTCAGCTAAAAGGAAATATATAGACTCAGAGTAAAGTAATGGAAAAAGATATTCCATACAAATGGAAAATAAAATAGAGCAGGGGTAACCACACTTATCAGACAAAAGAGACTTTAAGCAAAAAACTAACAAGAGACATAAAAGGTTATAATATAATAATAAGTGGGTCAAATCATCATGAAAATATAACAATTTAAACATATATGCACCCAACATTGAAGCATTAACTTATCTGAAGGGAGAAATAGACAATAGTACAATAATAGTAGAGGACTTTAATACCCTGCTTTCAATAATGGATTGATCATCTAAATAGAAAATCAATAAGGAAACATTGGACTTAAACTATACTTTAGACCAAATGGACCTAACAGACATATACAGACATTCCATCCAACAGTAACAGAATACACATTCTTCTCAAGTGCACATGAAATATTCTCCAGGATAGATCATATATTAGGTCACAAAGCAAGTATTAGCAGATTGAAGAAGACTGAAATCATACAAAGTATCTTTTCCAATTACAATGGTATGAAATTAAAATAACAGAAGGAAAACTAGAATATTCACAAATTACTAGATATTAAACAAAACACTCATGAACAAACAATGGGTCAAAGTAAAAGCCAAAATAGAAACAAAAAATCTTGAAACAAATAGAAATGGAAATATAATATAACAAAAGTTATGGAACACAGTAAAAACAGTTCTAAAGGGAAGTTTTAGAAATACAGAGATAAATGCTTATATTAAGAAAAAACAAAGAACAACCCAGGAAACAAGTGTTGGTGAGGATGCGGAGAAAGGGGAACTCTCTTACACTGTTGCTGGGAATGCAAACTGGTGCAGCCACTCTGGAAAACAGCATGGAGTTTCCTCAAAAAATTAAAAATAGAACTACCCTACAATTAATCAATTGCACTACTAGGTATTTAACCAAAGGATACAAAAATACTAATTCAAAGGGACACATACACCCTGATATTTATAGCAGCATTATCAACAATAGCCAAATTATGGAAAGAGCCCAAATGTCCATTAACTGATGAATAGATAAAGAAGAGGTGGTATACACACACACAGACACACACACACATACACACAAGGAAAATTAGCCATAAAAAAGAATGAAATCTTGCCATTTGCAATGACGTGGATGGAGCTAGAGAGTATAATGCTAAGTGAAATAAGTTAGTCAGAGAAAGCCAAATACCATATGATTTCACTCATATGTGGAATTTAAGAAACAAAACAGATGAAGATGGTGGGGGAAGACAAGCAAACCATAAAACAGCCTCAACTATAGAGAACAAACTAAGGGTTGCTGGAGGGGAGGTGGATAGGGAATGGGCTAGATGGATGATGGGTATTAGGAGGGTACTTGCAATGAGTATTAGATGTTGTATGTAAGTGATGAATCACAAAATTCTACTACTGAAACTAATATTCCACAATATATTAACTAACCAGAATTTAAATAAAAACTTAAAAAATAAAATAAAGAAAAGAAAGAATGGGGAAAAAAAAGAAAAATCTTAAATAAACAAGCTAACTTTACACTTCAAGGAACAAGGAAAAAAACTGCCAAATTAACAGAAGGGAGGAAAATGATGATAGCAGAAATAACTGAAATAGAGATTGGGAAAACAATAGAAAAGATTAATGAAAACATGAGCTGTTTTTTGAAAATATAAGCAATATATACATTTTTAAAGATTTTATTTATTTATTTGAGACAGAGAGAATGAGAGAGAGAGAGCACATGAGAGGGGGGAGGGTCAGAGGGAGAAGCAGGCTCCCTGCCGAGCAGGGAGCCCGATGAGGGACTTGATCCAGGGACTCCAGGATCATGACCTGAGCCGAAAGCAGTCGCTTAACCAACTGAGCCACCCAGGCGCCCTGAAAATATAAGCAATATTGATAAAACTTTACTAACTATAAAAAATGAAACAAATAAAATCAGAAATAAAAAGAGGAGACATTACCACAGAGGAGACATAACCCACAGTTACCACAGAAATGAAAAAGATCATAAGAGACTACTATGAACAGTTATACACCAACTAATTGGATAACTTAAAAGAAATGGATAAATTCCTTAAACATAAAACCTACCAAGACTGATTAAAGAAGAGATAGGAAATCTGAACAGACAAATAATAAGTAAGGGGATTAAAGTAGTGGTTAAAACCATCCCAACCAAGAGAAGCTCATAGCAGATGGTTTCCCTGGTGAATTCTACCAAATGTTTAAAGAAGAATTAATGTCAATCCTTCTCAAGCTCTTCCAAAATAATTGACGAGGACACTACCAAACTCAGTTTATGTGGCCAACCTTACCCTGATACCAAGGCCAGAAAAGAACACAACAAGAAAACTACAGGCCAACCTGATGAACAAAGATGCAAAAATCCTCAACAAAATACTAGCAAACTGAATTCAACAGCACATTAAAAAGCTCATACACCATGATCAAGTAGAATTTATCCATGGTACACAAGGATGGTTCAACATACACCAATCAACGTGACACCACATTAACACAATGGTAGATAAAAATCATATGATCTTCTCAATAGATGGAGTAAAATCACTTGACAATTTCAGCATCTTTTCATGACAAAAACTTTCAACAAATTGAGAGTAGAAGGAACATACCTGAACATAATAAAAGCTACACTTGACAAGCTTACAGAAATCACATACTAAATGGCAAAAGATTGGAAACTTTTCCTTTAAGATGAGGATCCAGACAAAGGTGCCCACTCGGATCACTTGCATTCAACCTAGTACTGGAAGTCCTAGCAAGAGCAATTGGGCAAGAAAAATATAGGTAAGGGAGAAGGAAAATTGTCTCTGTTTGCAGATAATATGATCTTATGTAAAGAAAACCCTAAAGACTTCACAAAAAAAACTTTTTACAACTAATAAAAGAATGCAGTCGAATCTCAGGATAAAAAAATCAACATACAAAAGTCCGTTGTATTTCTATACACTAACAATGAGCTATCTAAAAGGAAATTAAGAAAATATTCTCATTTAAAATAATATCCAAAAAATGAAATAGAATACTTAGGAATATATTTAACCAAGGAGGCAAAAGATCTGTACACTAGAACTATAAGACACTGATAAAAGAAATTGAAGATGACACAAATAAATTGAAAGATATCCCATGTTCATGAATCAAAAGAATTGATGTTGTTAAAATGTCTGTATTACCTAAAGCAACTGAATAGATTCAATACAATTCCCATCAAAATTCCAACTGAGTTTTTCACAGAAATAGAAAAAACAACCTTAAAACTCTTATGAAACCACAATAGACCCCATATAACCAAAGCAATACTGGGAAGGAAAAACAAAGCTGGAGGCATCACACTTCCTGACTTTGAACCATACTGCAAAGTTACAGTAATCCAAATGGTATGGTACCAGCATAAAAATGGACACACTGACCAATGGAACTGCCTTGAAAGCCCAGAAATAAACCCATGAATATATGGTCAACTAATATTTGACAAGAGGGCCAAGAATGCTCAATGGGAAAATGAAGTCTTTTGAATAAATGGTGCTGGGAAAACTGGATATTCAAAGTAAAAGAATGAAATTAGACTTTATCGTACACCACTCACAAAACTTCACTGAATATGGATTAAAGACTTAAATGAAAACCCTGAAACTACAAAATTCTAGAAGAAAATGCAGGGGGAAAACTGAGACACTGGTTGTGGGCATTGAATTTTTTAATAAGACACCAAAAACACAGGTGACAAAAGCAAAAAACACAAAACAAGTGGGACATCAAACTAAAAAGCTTCTGCACAGCAATGGAAATAATAAAATGAAAAGGCAACCTACAAAATGGGGAAAAGTATCTGCAAACCGTGTATCTAATAAGGGGTCAATATCCAAAATATATAAGGAACTCATACAACTCAATAGCAAAAACTCCATAAATAATCCAATTAATAGATGGCCAGAGGACCTGAATAAACACTTTTCCAAAGTAAATATACAAATGGCCAACAGGTATATTAAAAGATGTTCAACATCACTAATTATCAGGGAAATGGAAATCAAAACCACACTGAGATATCACCTGTCATCAAAACGATAAGAGGTAACAAGTATTGGTGAGGACGTGAGGCAAGGGGATCCTGGAAATTAAATTGGTGCAGCCACTATGGAAAACAATATGGAGGGTTCCTCAAAAAACTAAAAATCAAAATACCCTATGATCCAGGAATCCCACTACTGGATATATATCTGAAGGAAATGAAATCATTTTCTCAAAGTGATATCAATACCCCCCATTCATTACAGCATTATTCACAATAGCCAAGGCAAGAAAACAACCCAAGTGTCCATGGAAAGATGGGTGGATGAAGAAAATGTGGTGTATGTATGTATATATAAAATGGGCTATTATTTAACCATAAAGAAGGAAATCCTGCCATTCATGACATTATGGATCGTCCTTGAGGGCATTATGCTAAGTGAAATAAGTCAGACAGAGAAAGACAAGGACTGTATGTTCTCACACATGTCATCTAAAAAAGTCAAACTCACAGAAACAAGAAAGTGGAATGGTGGTTTTCAGGTGCTGAGGTGTGTGGGAAACGGGCAAATGTTGGTCAAAGGGTACAAATTTCCACTGGTAAGATGAATAAATTCTGGGGATTAAATGTATAGTGTGGTGATTACAGTTAATACTATTGCATTATATACTTGAATCTTAAATGTTCTCACCACACACAAGAAGAAATGACAATTATGCGAGGTGAAGGATGTGTTAATTGTTATTATCATCACTTCACCATTCATGTATCAAGTCACGCTGTACACCTTAAATTTATACAATATCATGTGTCCATTATATCTCAATAAAACTGGGGAAAAAGCATTTGTGCAAATGTATAAATTTCATTTGCTTCTCACAAGCAAGCTATTGCCGGTGTTGTTTTAAGGATGAAGTAGAAGAATTACAGAAAGGACAAATGGTTCAGCTGGTTAGTAGCTGAGCTGAAATGAACGCAAAGTCAGAGAATATGATACAGTTAGAGGCCTTCCAAATTTCTGATTGCAAATAATACACGCTCGTTAGAGACAATATGGAATGCACACAAAGCATACAAAACTTTAAAATAACACCCAAAACTACCCCCAGGGGCAGCCACAATTAACACTTTGCCTTTAACCTCTCAGTCTGTTATCTAAATTATATTGAGACCAAATTACATATATATGTAATTTTGTAGGGAACTTTTTAAGTAATATTATATAACAAATGTTTCTTAACATTAATAAAGATACTTTGTAAAATAATTTTTGAGGTTTTCACAATACTAAGTGTGGTTAAAGATATGGGGCGCCTCGGTGGCTCAGTGTTAAGCATCTGCCTTCGGCTTGGGTCATGTTCCCAGGGTCCTGGGATCGAGCCCCGCATAGGGCTCCCTGCTTTGCGGGAAGCCTGCTTCTCCCTCTCCCACTCCCCCTGCTTGTGCTCCTTCTCTCGCTGTGTCTCTCTCTGTCAAATAAATAAATAAAATCTTTAAAAAAAAGATAATTTAACAATATACTCCTTGGGAATATTTTGGTTATTATAAATAAAAAGTGAAGAACTTGGTGTAAATATCTTTGTGTATATTTTGGATAATATCTTTGGGGTCCATTCCTAGAAAGAACTATAGCCCACAAGATACTAGGAGGAAAGAAAGTGCTCATTTTCACTCATACCAAATCTCCTATAGAATGTTTGGCTCCTTGCCAAAATTAATGTTTTTTTCACTTTATAGGTCACACATATACATTGCTGTAATTTGCATGTCTTTACGTACTAGTGAGTTGCAACATTTTACATGTTTATTTGCCATGTCTTACACATCTATGCCTTTGTTTACTCATTTCATTGGGTTAAGCATCTGATGGTAGAAATTAGTATGAACTCTTAGTATGGTAAGGATACTAATCCTGGAGTCTATCAACTTTTGAAATATTTTTCACAGTTTAATATTTGACTTTTAATGTTATCCTCCATGCTTTGTCACTTATAGTTGCTTTCAATTTTATTAGGCCATTAAGTCTGTACACATAGTTTTTACTTATTTTTTTTAAAGACTTTATTTATTTATTTGAGAGAAGAGAAAGCATGAGTAGGGGGAGGGGCAGTGGGAGAGGGAGAAGCAGACTCCCCACTGAGCAGGGAGCCTGATGTGGGGCTTAATTCCAGGACCCCGGGATCATGACCTGAGCCGAAGGCAGACGTCTCACCAACTGAGCAATGCGTGTGCCCTTATTTTTTCTTTCTTTGAAGAAAGGTCCTTCCTCTTTCAAAGATCTCACAACTACTTCTTCCCAGAGATTGTGTGATTTGATTTGCTATTTTATATTATTTAATCCATCTAGAATTTGTTTTGGTGTGGTATCTGAGTCTTGTCTAATATAACTGGCACATGAGATCAATAACTCTCAAGTGACAGTATGTTTTTTGTTTATTTTAGGTACTATAACACCCATTCTTAAGAGTATTTCTTATTCATTTGTGCTGGTCTTGTTTCCTAAAAGCAAGTAGAAAGCTATGGAATCTAGGATGTGGTCATAAGTGACAAAAATGGAAAACTTTCAATATACTATACTCAATACTCAGTAACTATATAAATAAACATTCACAATATAAAGCATTGATGACAGAAATATTATCTATCCTCACAGATACTAGTGGAGGGGCCAAACCATGGAGAGAAGGCCTTGGGACTTTATTCCATGGGCAACAGAGACAGTGCTCTAAGCACAGAAATCTCATGTGTAGGGTTATGTTCTAGAATGAGCACTCCAGAGCTGAGACTTGCCCAGGGGAAAACTAATGAAGGCGCAGATATCGTCAAAAGGTTAATGCAACCGGCCAGAAAGATGAGTGCAGTTGCCCAAAAGAAGCAACAGGGAGGGGAAGGAAGAAAAGAATTTGAGAGAGCGCTGGGAAAAGAATTGTCAGAACTCGGTGGTTAATTAGATGTTTGGGGGAGGGAAGGACGGGGCCAAGGAGAAGGTTTGAGAGAGTGGGGTGTGTGTCTAGCAGCCTTTCCACCAGTAAGAGGACACTGTAAGCTCGCGTAATTAGTGAGCGAGAGATACAAAGAGTCACATAGATGACTTAGAAATGCTTATAAACATTTTAAATGTTCAAACTCACAACTTATAAAACACAGGTTGAAGCTTTGTGAGTGTCCTCCTGTGACTTAGGCTTGGCCAGGGCACGTCCTCCTTGGACCTGCATCTCCTGAACTTGTTCGGGGATGCTCGCTGCTCTCTTGGGTTGGTAAGCCAGCATGATCAGCAGCCACGGTCCCCACTTGTGGGGGCAAAGCTCCTCCATGGCAGCAAAAATGAACCAACATGCAGAGAGAGTATGAGAGGAGAGAGGCTGAGAATGGCCAGAAGAGAGAATGAATGAACATGAGAGAGTCAACACTGGCCAAAGGAGCTCCATTCTGGAACTCAGTTCTACTTGGGGTTGCTCTCGCTTGCAACCAAAGCAGTCTTTTTTTTTTTTTAAACATTTTATTTATTTATTTATTTAGAGAGGTGGGGGAGGAGCAGAAAGAGAGGGAGAGGGAGAGGATCCCAGGCAGACTGTGCTGAGCCCAACACAGGGCTCGATCTCATGACCCAGAGATCATGACCTGAGCTGAAATCAAGAGTCAGATGCCCAGCCATCTGAGCCACCCACACGCCCCAACCAAAGAAGTCTTAACTAAGTACAAATGTCGTGCTGGTTTCTGGCATGGGCAACCAGGTAGATGATGGGGTCATTCATCTAGAGAAACAATACGGGTGGCAGAAAATGTACTAGAAGGAAACAAAGTTTGAAATTAGAGCATGTGGATATATCCAAGTAAATGCATACAGCCTGTGCTTATCCATATACACTTGGCTTTATTATTCACTTGTCATATATTCTTTGAGTTTTGTATTGAAGTATTTTTTCTTTTTTTTTTAATTTTATTTCCTTTTTTTTTTTTTAAGATTTTATTTATTTATTTGACAGAGAGAGATACAGCGAGAGAGGGAACACAAGCAGGGGGAGTGGGAGAGGGAGAAGCAGGCTTCCCGCTGAGCAGGGAGTCTGCTTCTCTCTCTAACCCTCCCCTCTCTCATGTACTCTCTCTCTCTCATTCTCGCTCTCTCAAATAAATAAATAAATCTTTAAAAAAAAATTATAAAATACAAATCCTTATTTAAGAACTACCAAAAAACTTTTAATGCTAGAAGTTGCTTTGTTTCTAAAAAATTGAATTGTTTAAAAATTTTTTTTTAATTGTCAGTATTACTTTGACAAGAATTTGGAAGTTAATGAATAAAACTACTCAGTCTAACACAATGTTTATCTCTTCAATGGTTAGAGATCTGAGTCTCTTGGGTCGAGACCAATGGCAGCCTGTGTCTTCTTGGACACTCCATGGGGACATGGAAGGGAGGGCAGTGGCTGGTGACAGGGTGCAAGGGCAGGTCTGGGGCTTTCACTGAAGGGGAAAAGAGGAGAGGAGAAAAGCAAGAGCGTGGCTTCTCTTCTCCCCATTGAGGAAGAAACTTGTGGGCTGCTTGGGGCAATACAGACTCCACAGAAGTTTTGGCTTCTAGCACCATGATTAAAATCTCTGGATGAAAAAAGAGCACAGTTCAGGACTTGCTGCAGATCTGGCTGTCCTCCACATTAGCTCCCTCTGGCAGCACAGCCTTCTAGATGGTGCCAAATCTAAACAAAAGGATCCCACAGCATTCACTAGCTCAGAGATTCTTTAGAATTCCTCAAGGTGCCTACAGTGGAATTTCAATCAAAATCAGCTTATCCTTCTTTTCCCTTGCAATTTGAGCATCTGCCAGCCATCTATCAACCTTATAGCAATGGAGTATGGGGGTCAAGGATACAAGGAGGACAGCTTTTTTTTTTTAGCAGACTTTATTTTTTAGAGCAGTTTTAGGTCCACAGCAGAACTGAGAGGAAGGTACAGAGATTTCCCATATACCCCTTACCCCCACGCATGGAGAGCATCCTCATCACAACATCCCTCACCAGAGTGGTACGTTCGTCATACCTGATGAACCTACACTGACACATCATCATCATTCAAAGTCCACATTAGAGTCATTCTTGGTGTTGGACATTCTACGGGTAGGAATAAGTGTCTAATGACATGGATCCACCATTTTCATATCATACAGAGTAGTTTCACTGCCCTAAAAATCCTCTCTGGGCTCTGCATGTTCATCCCTCCCTCCTCAGTAACCCCTGGCAACCACTGTTTCTTTTATTATCTTCATAATTTTGCCTTTTCCAGAATGTCATATAGTTGGAATTGTACAGCACATAGCATTTTCAGATTGGCTTCTTCCACTTACTAATATGCATTTAAGTTTCCTCCAAGTCTTTCCATGGTAAATGCAGCTTTTTCATGTCTTTGTTTCTTTAAAAAAATAAATAAAAATAAAAAAACACTGATTGACTCTGCCACCCCATAACTCTCCTGGGATTAGAACTTGGTAGGCTGTCAGCCCCACATCTCAGACTGCTGCTCCTGGCTCCAAGGTCAGAGCAGGGCAATCGAAGTGAAGTGTGGTGATCCGGATCGAAGGGCACTTTGAGAGGGCTGGTGCCACAGACGGGTGAGTGCCCAGCCCTGTGATATGTTCCTCCCACCAAGCAATTCTCAGACCCCAGCTGGAGGTCCTACAATTTAACTCAATTCTGCCACTGTCTACCTGGAGATGGGTCCAATCCCACAGGGGAAGGGCTCCATTCTACAAGACTGTCCCCTCCCCTACTTCAGATGCCAATCGCACGCAAGTCCCGATTGTTACCTGTGTTGCTGACCCCCTGGCTATAAAGCAGAGAGTCCCATGACCATTAGCGTGGCTCACAGAACTCAGAGAAATATTTTCCTTACTAGATCACTGGTTTATTAGAAAAGGATAGGACTCAGAAATGACCAGAAGGAAGAGATGCGTAGGACAAGGTATAGGGAAAGGGCGTGGAGCTTCTATTGCTCTTGGAGCTCACTGCTCTCCCTGAATCTCCCTATGTTCACAAACCCTCTGAGCCTCATCCTTTTGGGGTTTTCTGGAGGCTCCACTACACAGGCATGATTGATTGAATCGCTGGCTGTTAGTGACTGAACGTCTCCAACCCTCTTCCCTTCCCAGAAGGTCTGGTGGGTATAACTGCCAAGTTCCAAAGCTCTAATCACCTGGTTGGTTCCCCCAGAGCTTTCCAAAAGTTGCCTCATTAACATTACAAAGACAACGCGCCACTTAGAAAATTTCAACGGTTTTAGGAGCTCGGTGCCAGGAACGGGACAAAAGCCAAACATCTATTTCCTGTCTCCTTTATAAATGACAGTATTACGAGTTCTTTTTAGGGAGACATGCTTCTGCCAGTTTATCATGTGGATGGTGTATTGCAAGGTAGTGGTGGGATGCCAGGTGCTGGAGTTTCAGTCCTCACTCCTCAACCTGTAGCTCCCTGAATTTGGACAAGATACTTTCCACTCCGGCACCCACATCTGTAAAATGGGCATAAAAATTGCGCTCAGCTCACAGGACCACTAGGATGAAGATACTGTATGAAAAACAGACACAGAGCAAGCCACTGTAAATACTAGCCATTATTATTATTATTATTTTAAGGAACTTCAATCTAGGCAAACGGTTGAGATCGTATCTCTATCACCCTGATGGGATCAAGTAAACGCTCACTGATTGAGCAGATATTTACTAAATGCATGTTTTGTGACAGTCATTCTGCTAGGGGTGGGGAGGAACCTGCCCAAATGCCCCCATCCATCCAAAGGAACTGCTTTTTATGCCCAACCCTATTCCAGAGAGCAGGCTGGAAAGGATGCAGGCAATAAAGAAAGAGAAAGCATATGTACTGTAAGAAAACTGAAGTTAAGGAACAGAATAAAACTAAGATAGGGTGAGGGAGAGGCAAGCATGCAAAGCCATCCTTGCACCATCCTTGGTGGAAGCAGATCACAATGTGGCTCTAAGATTTTTCTACAGCAAAGTGCAAGAGGTTTGTGTCTATAAATTAACACAAATCAATTGCTCGTGGGAAGCACAAGAAATATGGGGCTGAATGGAGGCCACTGCAGGAGGCTCAATCACACACAGTCTGGGCAGGGCTCAAGATTTGATCTTCTCACCTTTGAACCTCTCGCCTTTCAAAACCTTTAAAATAACTTAGAAATTGGGGCACCTGGGTGGCTCAGTCAGTTAAACTTCCAACTCTTGATTTTGGTTCAGGTCACAATCTCAGGGTCATGAGATCGAGCCCCACGTCGGGCTCTGCGCTCAGCAGGGGAGGCCACTGGAGATTCTCTCTCCCCCTCTCCCTCTGCCCCTCCCCCTGCTCTCTCTCTCTCTTAAAATAAGTAAGTAAATCTTAAAAAAAAAAAAAAATTTGTTGAATGAAAAATACACACAGAACTGCCCTGTCCCATGTTCCAAAGCTCCATTATGCTGGGAATTCTATTATACCCAACCACAATGACATGAAGCCCTAAAGGATGGCATCAAAATGCTGAACTGCAGTAAGAAAGCTAAGAATTATTTGTTACTTTTTAGTTGTTTCATGGGTTGGAGTATCTTTAAATTTTTTTCCCTTGTTACAGAATTTGTAGTAGTTGCAATCACTTCTGTTCAGAAGAGCTACTGCAAGTTATCATCTTCAGGACTACAAACTCTTCTAAATTTTTCTGTAAGCAGGCGCCTGACTGAAGAGCAAATGAGGGTGGAAACCCAGACACATGTACCAAAAGCCAAATAACAGTGGCAACCTCTATGGAATCATGGACTTTGGCAGCCAAGGTTCGCGGCTCTGGAGCATGGGTCAGGGAGGGGCATGAGGGGAGGTTAGAAAGGGCACGTAGAGAGACCAGGCTGCCTCATCTCATGCAGCCATCAAGAGCACAAAGACAGTATCTCCTTTATAGTGACCGCGTACAAGCAAAGCCTCTGGCTCGGTCTCGTTACTACACCAGCGATGCAGGACTGGAGCATTTCTTCCAATAGACTGTCACTCACAGCCTATGCTTCTTAAAACATGGGCCACGTCGTCGGGCCACTTATCTCTACTCTGATGCCAATTCACACGCACACACTCTCCTAGCCCTGCAGTGGCCTTTACCCTCAGACAGGGGCCCTGCTCCTGGATTAAAATTGTAACCCGTCTCAAATGCTTGCACAGGCATCACCAGTCCTGCCCCAGGATCCATACAAGCAGCGAGCTGGGATCACGAAACAGACGGGGCTGTTCCTGCAAGATGTTAGCACAAAATGGTTGCTAGAAAAACACGCAGTATTGCCCTAGATCTGTAATTTTAAAGATTGCTGCCACATTTATTAAGAAATGCAGTGCCATGAGTCTGTCAGCCCTCCAAGGCACAACACAAGTCTGGAAACGTGCTCAGTCCTATGGAGGCAGCATTTCTACTTTACTCATAGGGAGGCATCCGAGCACATTTTCCAGGTTAAATGGCCACCACGATCTATTTAGAAATATGCTACGTTTGAAAAAATCTGTGGCTCTTAGATATATCCTATGATATACAGTGATGCACCAGAATCTGACCTTGAGCATAATCAAATTTTTTAAAAAAGCCTAATTTCTTTAATGTTGGGAGTTGCATGTAAGGCTGTATGCCAGGGGTCACCACCTGGTATGGAAGAGTGCCCGAAAGACACCCCCATCCCAGTGTATGTAACTTACACCCCTAAATTATTTGTTTATCATCATCGCGACACAGGGATATAATCACAGTACAAACGTCAAAACACAAACTGCTTCGGAATTCACATGCTCCGTCAGTCAGAGTGAGACTGGAAGCAAGACATTACGAAATACCGTGAATAGGCACAGACCCATGATGATTAAACCCCGGATCACAAATACATCCTGGCTTGATGTTTCTGAGACATCACCTCTCTAATACTTCTGGACCTGAAAGGGATTGTTTAAAGGCTGCAGAAGGCTTGAGGTTGTAGCCTACTGTAATCAAAGTGAGCCTTATTTTTGCTTCCCTCACTGGCATAATGAGTTTTCAAAAAGCAGCAAAGCCTCAGCTGCTGGCTCTTTGGTCCCAGTACCCCCAAGCCCGATGCACGCTGCTGGGTGCCTGAGCAGAGCATCCGGGGGCGCTGCACGGGCGGGTCTGCATGTGGTCACGGGCGCAGCTGCTGGAGGCATGGGTTTAATGGGATGGGCCTGCGTGTACAGCTCGGAGTAAATTTGGTCCCAGTGAACATTTACCCAGATGCACAAAGAAGTGCAAAGAATATGAGAGACAGAGAGAGAGAGAGAGACAGAGAGCCCGCAAGAGAGGGAGAACTCTTTTGATGGAAAAAAAGATGGGGACTCAAAGCCCTGCCCTATGTTTGAAAACCACAGTTGTGGTAGGCACAGCTTGGGAACTGGAAGATAGGACAACACACCCGAGCCCTATCACTTTGGCAAGTCACTTCTTTGTCCAACTCTCTGCTCCTCCACCAGCACAGAGTGGGTCTGAGGACTTAATAAATAAATAATATGGTGTTCAGCACGGTTTGCTCTATGATCTGGAGGTCTGACATTACTAACAGTAACACGTTCTGATGGTAGCTTCTGGAGAACGGTTTTCTGGAACATGCCTCTCTGAAGTTCTGTGGCAGAGAAGGATCTAATTAAAGTCGACAAGACGCAAGCCTGTTTTTTATTTGACTTCAGTATTCTCTTTGTAATATTAAATGTCACCAATTCTATTTTGTAAGTTCCATAAGAATCCTGATGAAGTATGCATTAGCTAGAAAAAGCAAATGGTGTGTGCACAGTGATGAAATACTGGAAAGTTCTGCCACAGAATCCTTTTCCAATGTGTTTGTAATGCATGGAGAGAGAGAGAAAGAGAAATTAGTATTTATTTGAAAAAATTTAAGTGCTGCCTGTAAATCCATTACGTAAACAATGGATTTAAAGAAAAACAAATGATAAAACGTTCTCTGTGGGGCAGGGGGCACCAATTTTAAATATATGCAACATCTGATATAAAAATTTCATTCTGTGATGGTCATTGACGGAGAACAAAATTGGAAATCGTCCACAGCAAATGTTATTTTGGGTATATGTCTGATACTGAATGTACTCAGAAGTACATTAAAATGGTTTGGGGGGCGCCTGGGTGGCTCAGTCGTTAAGCGTCTGCCTTCGGCTCAGGTCATGATCCCAGGGTCCTGGAATCGAGCCCCGCATCGGGCTCCCTGCTTGGCGGGAAGCCTGCTTCTCCCTCTCCCACTCCCCCTGCTTGTGTTACCTCTGTCACTGTGTCTCTCTGTCAAATAAATATATAAAATCTTTAAAAAACAATAAAATGGTTTTGGCCTTAAGTAAAACAGGAAAAAAAACCCTTGTTTTGATCTTCAACACGTATGAACTAGGAATATTCCCTAAAAAGAGAAACAATCTATACAAGGCAACACCGTACTATTCCGCAGTGTCTAATCTCTCAGGAACACATGACCCGCTTTGGAGTCCTTTCCATTCCTTCCTTCTCGGGAACAGGTGCAGACATGCCTCATGATACTAATCTCACCTGCCAGATTCCAAGATGAGAGATGAACGTTGAGAAAATAAAGTATCACTTAACATTGCCAGTGGGTACTTAGAACTTTTTGAGGGAGTTGTTAAAGGTTATATGATTAGTAATAATTCTGGCTGAATAAGCATTCTCTGAAAGAATTTTTCTAAAATCCTGTTTGGACTAATATTTCTGAGTTGAGCTTACATTTTGTTTTCTCTTTAAAAGGACTGTTTTCGTATCTTTTTTGTTTAGGAAAAAAACACCCTATTTTTGAGTTTAGATGTAAAGGAGCTTCGAAATCCATTCACATGTAGAAATATATTATGCCTGATGTTGGTGAGGATTTCCAAAGTCGTGATCACAAGTGCTTTCGCGTGCACTTTCTTATTTCAGGTCTGTGGTGATCTGGTGGGGAGCTAGGACAGGGGTCTGCACGCTGATTTCAGAGACAGAGGATCATGGATCTGGGGGTGTTCCCCAGATCCCCCCACCACATGGCTAAAGAGAAACACAGCAGGGACTCTCTTCTGCTGCAGACTACTAGACAAACATGTTTAGTTATTATTTGAGACATTTATATTTTGAAAAAGTTGGGTGGAAGGAAATGTGCCTTTAACACTTTCCACAGTGACATCAAACATGTCTGGTGGCAGAAATATGGCCACAGATGGAGCATATTATGTTACCTGGTTAGACCCCAAGGAAGATCCAGAGAAGTAAGGCTGGGCAGGGCTCTATTTCAAGACAGAAGGAGCATCGCCTTCCATTTAGATCCCAGGCACCAGGCTGCCTGCTACTAATTCTCTAAAGTATGAACACTTCTGCAAATAGCCTTCTAGATGCGAAGACTCCTCAACGTTCACAACAATAGGGATATATACAACTGCGTTCTTTAAAGCAGATTTACAAAATTTCGGTTTTATCCAATAGTGACATTCCATTCTCAGCCCAGAAGATACAGAGTGATAGCTGTAATGAATCCAAGGAAGTGACAAGCCCCGGCAATGAGGTGACTCCTACCCTTAGTTAACTACAGGACGCTCTCAGGGAAATAAAAGCCCCAGAGTATAAACATCGAACCTTCTCCATTTGTACCAGTGTCATTTTCTTTACACTTTTAAGATAAAAGACAACCATAGATAAAAAAGATACAAATCCAGAAATACATTTAAAAGATCTGCTCGTGTATATTAAAACTACTGCGGGGGGGGCGCCTGGGTGGCTCAGTCGTTAAGCGTCTGCCTTTGGCTCAGGTCATGATCCCAGGGTCTGGGATAGAGCCCCGCGTTGGGCTCCTTGTTCAGGAGGGAGCCTGCTTCTCCCTCTCCCTCTGCCCCTCCCTCTGCTTTTTCTCTCTCTCTCTCAAATAAATAAATAAAATCTTAAAAAAAAAAAAAGAAACCTACTACATGGACATGATAATTTACGGTGTATTTTAATCAGAAAAAAATTACTTTTGGTTTATAGAGAAACTGCCGCCTCTCAGATGCCTTGTTTTCATTCAATCTACAGGCTGATTAGTGAGGATAACAAGGGCGGAAGACGCATATTCACCTGCGCCAGGCTGCAGTTCGGCATGCTTTTACTTAACCGATTCCTCTGTGGTATTCTTAATAATTTGTTTCCTTAAGTAGATAACCTTCCCCTTCTTTCTGAAATGAGATGCCCTATAAATGATGCCAGGAGAGGTAGGCTTGTTTTAATTCTGGGTATGTCACTGACCAGCTGTGTTAGGTTAAGAAAGGTACTTACCCTCTCTGAGCTGTAGGTCCTTCACCTTTTCCTTTTTGAGCTATAATTCTCCAGTTCTCCTGCTTGAGAATTCACGTGTTCAAAAGGCGAACAAATCTCTGTCCTCCCACACTGTAGACTGTCTCTTTCCAAATAATTGTGAGTTCTAAATTAGTTAAGTGTGACTCCATGAGATTGCCTGATTAAGATCTGTGGGCCCACACCCATGCACACCCCACACCTCGACGCCCCGGAGGCTTTAGTCTCTTCATACACGCATATATTCTTGTCTCCATGCCTGTGCGTATATTGTAGACCATCCTTCTCCCCTTTCCCCCCATCTACACTCTCCTCAAGTTCCAGCTCACACCGCTTTCCATGTACTGCCATTAGAGATGGGCGGATTAATACTTTCAGCATCCTGTCACTTGTTTATTAAATAGTATCTGTTAACTGTTTACTGTGTTTTCTCATTTTTAACTCTTGTTTCAAGTGGTCCCAATTACACTACATGCATTTCAGTGACTATGTTTCTCTTGTTTGCTGCCCTAATACTAGAAACTCCTTTAGAAGGGAGATTTTTATCTTTCATCAAATTTAAATGGTAAGGCCCTTAGAGATCACCTGGTCCAAATGCCCCAGTAAGCTGTGGGAGAGAAAATCCACATTTGGTGAATGGAATGGCTATCGTCTTAGTTACCACAGACCAGGTGGCTTTAACAAACACTTATTTCTCACCATTCTTGAAGTCCAAGTTCACAGTGCTGACAGCTCTGGGTTTAGGGAGAGCTGGGTTCCTCGTTTTCAAATGCCACTATGCCCTCCTGCAGTGGAGAGCAGAGAGGAAGAGCTTGCTCTTGCCTCTTCTTACAAGGGCACTAATCCCATCATGAGGTTCCACCCTCAGAACCTATCTCCCAAAGGGCCCACCTCCTAATACCGGCGCATTAAGGTTAGGATTTCAACATGAATTTGGGGGGCACACATTCAGTCCATAATAACTATAACATGTCAAGCACTTGGCTACATATTCTTCACAATACCTCCATAAAGAATAATTTTTTCCACCTTCCATACGAGGATACGGATGGACACGCTTCTATTACTTCTAGGGGATGACTTTACAATTGGTGCTAATTTCAGACCTCTCTGGAATTAAAGTGCAGCCCAGGTGTTGATTCTTTTTGTAGATCTTCCAATTCGCATGTCCCCTGATCGGACTTTATTATTCACAACACCAGCCTAGACACCCAACTAGGCTCTGCTTTGAATTCACCAGAAGGGATCCAGCCACAGAATAGCACTAATGAGCAATGCAGACCCTGCTGAGGCTTGAAGGCAGCATGGAGGAAGGTCACCTCTCGCTCTGCACAGAGTGGAGACACACATCATGACGAGACAGCTCTGTTACTGCTCCAAAGTCCTTCCTTGCCCAAGCTCTCAGCAGAGGCTTTAGTTTGCCCCCAGCCCCGCCAGCTCTTAGCATGTCCAGGTCCGTTCCTCTCTCCCGGATCTCTCCCATTTCTCACTCCCTCCATGTACAAATCAATTCACTCTACCCTGCAGCGGCGTCTCCACTCACACTCCCTAAGGCGCTTCTGGGATCAGTAAAATGGGGGTCCCCCAGTTACAGACACCGCTGTTCTTAGAAACCAGCAAGGGGCTTAAACAACTCCTGCAAAACCTTCTGTTAGCAAAGGTTACCAGTAATTCGGAGCCCTAGAGACTGGCACTGCGTCCATAACCGGTACTTGTCTGTGGGGTAGAAAGCAGCCAAACCTGTTTCCCACCAATGATTTCCCATCCAACCCAAACCTACTGCTTCCCACCAGGGACTCTCCATCAGATCTTCACAGCGCTACCTTACCCGGAATACTGTGATCATTTATGTGTTTCCCTATTACTATGGTTTCCCTCTCCTAGGGGATGAGCTCTATGAGTACAGGGTCCTGTTCACTGCTGTATTCCTGATGCCTAAAAAGGGCCTGTCACCTAGGATATGCTCAGTAAATATTTTTTGAATGAATGAACAAATATATGAATGAATAGTGGCCAGAAAAAGCAACATGGAATTTGGAAGCTCTGAGCTATCTAACACCAGAATCCCAGATTTTGACCTGCCAGCCAACAATGCAAAATCGAGTGATAAACGACCTCCCTAATACATCTCCTCTAGAGAAATTCCATTCTTTCTTATATGGAGTTCTATAAAGTATTTTATTGAGCTGAATGTGGAGGGAGCCAGATGCAGAAAAGCTGCTAGCTCTCATCAAGGCTGTCCACCCTGTAAAAAAAATGTATGGGAATCAGTCTCAAAATACTTATGGAGTGACTGGAATGTCCCAGAACTGGGGGTAGGCAATGAGACTACACGAGTTGCAACATGGTCCCTGTCTCCATGTCCTTAGGTCCATGTGTCCATGTTTTTCCAGACTCTAGTCCCTTGGCCTTGAAATCCAGGTTCTGCCTGGAAAATCCTCCTTCCTCAATCCTGTACCCACCTGCATGACCCCAAGCCAGTCCTTCCATCGCTGATGCTGCCCAAGCACACTGGAGATGGCTCAATGACTGCTACTCATGTGATGTAAATTAACCAGTCTAATTATTTGTGTATGTACATCTATACATCACCCAATGGCACCAAGTCCATGAGTCAGGGCCTGTGTTATATCATCCCACACAGAGTCTTGCCAAAGGTCTCTGTTGAGTGAATTCATAAATTCCAGAAGATAGGTGCCCTATTGTTGGCTTCTGAGAACTACTCACACGCATGGTTTGACATATGTCCTTGGGTTGCAATTAATTCTAAGGCTGAAAAGGCTAAAGGATGATAGCACACACAGTAGGTCCTCGGCATCACCTGCCAAGAGCAGCCACCTTTCCATGGATTAGAAAAGCCTTGGATATGAATCCTTATTGATTCTGCAGGGCCATTCAAGAGATAAAATTTTTTTCTCCAGTGTAGCAGTATCATTCTCAAAAAATGCTGGAAAGGCTCCTATTTCATGTCTAAACTCCTTCAAGAGAATCAGGGCTTTGTGCCAGCCACTGGCTTGGGACAATGGATCTCTGTTTACCTTAGTTGAGATTAGAGAATCCATCAACAATCATCTTATCTAACATGTCACCTTTGGGTCCCATTGCCCAGAAGCAATGGTTGGGTTGAAAGATCGGCAAGAATGCCTTGCAGTGACTTGTTGGAGGAGGCTGGTCACAGACTTGCCACATTTCTCATCACTCATCATGTCCCCTCATGTTCAACAACAACAGGCATCAATTCCTGTGTGTTATTAATGGGGTGATGTCTTGAGATACATTGCCATCATCTCCTCTAAATGTAACTGAAGACATAAAACCAAGTAGGGACATTCACTGGGTGATGTTCCAACATCCTTCCTCTTCTCACATTGAAACCCCCAAAGTTCTCTTTCCTAGGAATTCTGGAGATGGACCAAATGGGATTTCTTTACACCCTAATGAAAGTCATGAGTCCCAAGTCACATAAAATCATGTGTGCTTTGGACTTGCAAATGGTTTGATGTGGCTGCACCCTGTTGTTTACCTACAAAGGAATTCCTCCCTACAGGTGACAAAACTGAGTATTAAAACCATGTTTTCAAAGGTCTTTCTGCTTGAAGGTTAGTCCATGGGCCACCAGCATCAGCATCACCAGCATCACCAGGGAGCTCATTTGAAATGCAAATTCATAGCCCCTTTCCCACACAGATCTCTGAAGGTGGGGCCCAGGAACCTTTGCTTTAACAAAATATCTAGGTGATTCTTATGTGTGCTAAAATTTGAGATCTACTGCTCTAAAGCAGTAGATTTCTCAGCCATACTTCCTAGAGGACTGGAATCTAAAGGCTGCACTGAGCAATTATTTTGGGGTCCCTACAGTTGCTAACAGAGTTTTTCCCTAGGATAATTGCAAAAGAAACTTGCTACATAAAAACTGACTGAAGGAGGAGTAAGGTTGATAGGGAGACATGGGTTCACTGTAAGGACTTAGTACTTATCGAGTTCCTAGAGTTTTCTGGTGAGTGGTTTCGAGTGAGGTCAATACAAAGTGGTTCTAACCCTAAAAAGAGAAGAGGATTATTGGTGAAGGTCTGCTCAGTTCAGCCTGCCTACTCTCCTTGCCTCATATCTGGTGATCACAAGAACACTGGGTGAATTTCTCCTCGTAGATTTCTTTCATCATTATGATAACCTGCACCTTGAGACCTACTGTGGTGCATTTGTGAAATGAGTGAGACTCAACAATTCCTCAGGTGAATCTTCTTTTTTTTTTAAGATTTTATTTATTTATTTGAGAGAGAGAGAGCACATGAGACGGGGGGAGGGTCAGAGGGAGAAGCAGACTCCCTGCTGAGCGGGGAGCCTGATGCGGGACTCGATCCAGGGACTCCAGGATCATGACCTGAGCCGAAGGCAGTCGCTTAACCAACTGAGCCACCCAGGCGCCCCCTCAGGTGAATCTTTAATGAGAAACTTTGGAGGAGAAATTACAATGATGCTATAGGAATACAAAAAATTTATAAGAGACTACTATGAAAAGTGACACACCAACAAACTGAATAACCAAAAGAATTGGATAAATTCCTAGAAACATACAACCTACCAGGACTGAATCATGAAGAAATAAAAAATCTGAACCAACCATGAACAAGTAAGGAGATTGGATTAGCAATCAAAAACCTCCCAACAAAGAAAAGCCCAGGACCAGATGCTTTCCCCTGTGAATTTTAGCAACCAGTTAAAGAAGAATTTATGCCAATCCTTCTGAAGCTCTTCCAAAAAACTGAAGACAAGGGAACACTTCCAAACTCATTCTACAAGGCCAGCATTACATTGATACCGAAGCCACATAAGGACACTACAAGAAAAGAAACCTACAGGCCAATATCCCTGATGAACATAGAGGAAAAAACCTCACAGAATATTAGCAAACCTAATTCAACCACACATTAAAGGGATCACATACCATGGCCAAGTGCAGTTGAATCCTGAGATGCAAGAACAGTTCAACACATGTAAAATGATTTATATGATACACTACATTAACAGAATGGAGGAATGATCCTCTTAATAGATGAAAAAAAAATCATTTGACAAAATTCACATCCTTTCATGATAAAAACCCTCAAGAAAGTAGGTATAGAAGGAATTTACTCAATATAACAAAGGCCGTATCTGACAAGCCCACAGCTAACATACTCAGTGGTGAAAAACTGAACACTTTTCCTCTAAGATCAGGACAAAACAAGAGTGACCACTCTCATCACTTCTATTTAACATAGTACCAGAAGTCCTAGAAAAGAGCAATCAGGCAAGAAAAAGAAATAAAAGGCATCCGAATAGAAAAGGAAGAAGTAAAATTGTCTGTGCAGATGACACAATATTCTATGTAAAGAACCCCAAAGACTCCACAAAACAACTGTTAGTAAACAAATATACTAAGGTTGCAGGATACACAATCAACTTACAAAAATCAGTTGCATTTTTATACACTAACCGTGAACTATCCAGAAAGGAAGTTAAGAAAACAATCCCATTTCAAAGCATCAAAAAGAATAAAAGACTTAGGAATAAACTTAACCAAGGAGGTGAAAGGCTTGTACACTGAAAACTACAAAACATTGGGTAGTATGGACTACCCAAAGCCATCTATATAATCAATGCAATTCCTATCAAAATCACAATGACATTCTTACAACAGAAATAGAGCAATCCTAAAATTTATAAGGAACTCTACAATTGATGCCAAATAGCAAAAGTAATCTTGAGAAAGACAAATAAAGCTGGAGGCATCACATTTCCTAATTTCAAAATATATTAAAAAGTGATGGTAATTAAAGCAGTATGGAACTGGCATAAAGATAGAAATATAAACCAGTGGAATAGAGTTGAGACCCCAGAAATAAATGCACACATATATGGTCAACTGATCTACCACAAGGTTGGAAGAATACAAAATGGGGAAAGGATAGTCTCTTTGAAAAATGGTGCTGGGAAAACTGGATATACACATGTAAAAGAATGAAATTGGAGCCCTATCTCACACCATACACAAAAATCAACTTGAAATGGATAAGGCTTAAACGTAAGACTTGAAACTGTAAAACTCCCTAGCACACATAGAGGTAAGCTCCTTGACATGGGTCTTGGCAATGATTTCTTGGATAGGACACCAAAAGCACAGGCAACAAAAGCAAAAATAGACAAATGGGATGACATCAAACTAAAAATTTTCTGCACAGAAAAGGAAAAAATCAACAACATGTAAAGGTAACCTAAGGAATGGGAAAAAGCATTTGCAAATCATGTATCTGATAAGGAGTCGATATCCACAATTTATAAGGAACTCTTACAACTCAACATTAAAAACATCAAAGAACTGGATTGTGAAAAGGGGCAAAAGGACTGGAACCAACATTTCTTCAATAAGATACACAAATGGTCAGCAAGTATATGAAATGGTGCTCAAAGTCCCTAATCCTCAGGGAAATGCATGCAAAGCAAAACCACAAGGGGATATCACCTCATATCTGTTAGAATGGCTGTTACCAAAAAAAGCTACAACTTCTTCAGCCAAAGATCTGCTGACAGCATTGTGCCTACATTAGCGATACTGTACTCTGCACTTAAAAATTAAAGAGGATATATCTCATGTTGTGTTCTTACCACAATGAGAAAACATGCCCATAATCCTTTGCTTCTGTTTCCTTTTGGTTAAAAAATCTCTCCCAGGGGCGCCTGGGTGGCTCAGGTCATGATCCTGGAGTCCCGGGATCGAGTCCCGCATCGGGCTTCCTGCTCGGCAGGGAGTCTGCTTCTCCCTCTGACCCTCCCCCCGTCTCATGTGCTCTCTCTCATTCTCGCTCTCTCAAATAAATAAATCAATCTTTAAAAAAAAAAAAAAAAGAATCTCTCCCATTGGATCTTGAAGTACTTTATAGATGGGAAAGTGCCCAATAGTGAGAACTATGAGAAGCAGGTACACAAGATTAGCAGAGAATATTGATGTCAGATGAGCAACACACAACTTTTATGTTCTGCTCTGGGTGTGAACTCCCAACCCTGTCTTCGGAAGGATTAGGCCCAGTGATGAGACTTCTAAGGCACAGCATATGCACTAAAGAAAGGCTAGATGAAAGAAAAAGAAACAAGATATGAGGCATTTCAACTCTGAGTAAACACACACACACACACACAAAACAATTAAAAAGAAAAGCCAACGAAGATGGTAAGTCATGATGCGTGCAGTAAAACCATCCTGATGATCTTGTTTAGTAACCCCCTGCCAGCTCTAAACCTATACATTTAGTTTGAAATGATGAAGATCTGCTCACATTACCACATTAGGGCATTATTCAAAATTTACTCAAGTAATTTCTTCAGAGAAAGCCAACTTATTTATCCAAGGGGAGATTCAAAAAACTAAGGGAGCCATCTGGTGGCTCGTGTGCCTACTAACTGACATTCTTCCCTTGGGCACGAGATTCCTGTCCTATAAGCACTGTCCCTGGAGCAAATGGCCCAAGCCAACCCAGAGCTGACAGAAAGCATTCTGATGCTGTAGCAAAATGGGACAGTGTAATTTAGACACAATCAAACCAAAATGAAAGACGGATAAGATTAAGAGTAATCTGATATTATTCTCCCTACTTGCTCTGAAAAAGAGACCAAATAATGGCTATGAGTAACATATCGACTACGGAGACAATTAATTTAATAATTACCAAACTAGAAATCCAACCAAAAAAACATGAAGCAATGGCTCGCTGAAATGATGCATAGGTTTACTTAGCTTTATATCTTGCTCCTATTTTGTAAGAGAAGCAGTAGGGGGTGGGAAGATGCAGTTCCTGCTCAGAAAAATTAAAAAAATTCACATTCTAAGCAAATTGTAATTAAAAGTACCTTAGGGGCACCTGGGTGGCTTGGTTGGTTAAATGTCTGCCTTCGGCCCAGGTCATGATCTCAGGGTCCTGGGACTGAGTCCCACGTCTGGTTCCCTGCTCAGCAGGGAGTCTGCTTGTCCCTCTACCCCTCCTCCCCACTCGTGCTCCCCCCCTCACGCTCTCTCTCTCTCTCAAATAGATAAAAATCTTTAAAAAACAATAATACGTTAAAAATAAATAAAAACACCTTAGTATTTAATGCATACTTCCTTTCTCGTCTATAATGTCACACTAAAATTGTTAATGGTTTCAGTGCAGTGTCTATTTCTTCAAATACTCTTTCTCTATGGTACATTTTTTTCATGTTGAAAAATGTATATGTATCACTCTTTCTATGGAGGGAAGATGACTTCAAAATTTCAGATAATTGCCTTGAGTAAGAGATGGCTCTTCTGTGACAATACATTTCCATAAACTTTTCTTCTAATGTTTCTATCACTCCAATGTGCCCAGGCCCAAATAAGTTACTGGAAATGATTTTCTTCTTGCATGAGCAAAATGCAGTTCCTTACACGAAAGCCTAATTATACCGATTTTACTGGCAACCACAAAGAACAAGCAGTTAAGAGTTGCTCATTACTGCCTTTATACCTCATTGTTAAAGTATAAATTGGCTGTAAAAATGCACTAGAAAGTTGGCATAAATGTTAAAAACCAAAATGCAATTTTCCAAATTACTTACAAAACCAATACAAAGACTACTTTAAAAAAAGAGATATGTCTTCTAAACTATAGTTTATTTATAAAGCTTTTATTTATCTATTTGAGAGAGAGAGGGTGAGAGAGAGCACAAGCTGGGGGAGAAGCAGAGGGAGAGGGACAAGTAGACTCCATGCTGAGCACAGAGCCCAATGTGGGGCTCGATCCCATGACACTGAGATCATGACCTGAGCCAAAATCAAGAGTCAGACGCTTAACCGACTGAGCCACCCAGGCGCCCCTAAACTATAGGTTAAACCAAATATAATAATAAAACTGTGAAGTGTACTATGAAATGTACATTGTCACTGGACTATTCCTAAATTGATGGCATCCTGGGTTCTTTTTTAATTGTTTAACATTTTTGTTTATTTATTATTGTGGTTGTCTTGGATAAACTAAACATTTTCTGAGGTTCATATCTAGAAGTATGTAAATTATATATATCTGTTAGTTCGAAACACTCTAATTACATTAATTGTATGTTCCACCTTCTATTGAATTGCTTTCTTTAAATCAGTTTTAACTCCAATTGCTATTGCAATGTTTATTTCCTATGGGTATTAATGTATAAGTTGTTTCAACTTTTATTTTTAACTTATATTCATCTTTCTGTTGTATTCAATATGAAACTTACGGTTTGGTTTTTAAAACGCAAACGATTCCTTCATATTTATAATCACAAATTCATTACTTTAAATTTAATGAAATCCAGCCATTTTTGCTATAATACTTGCTTTGAAAATGTAAACTTGTTCCACCATGATTGATATATTAGGGAATAATATATCACAAAATTTCATTTCTGCTTATATACAATTTTATCTGTCAGAAACACTAGATCAGTTCCAAATTGGGGTGGTTTTGCCCCTTCAGAGCACCATCTGGCAATGTCTAGAGACATCTGTGTCATGACTGAGGGATTTGCCACCAGTATCTAGTGAGTAGAGGCCAAGGACAATGATGAACATCCCACAATGTGTAAGACAACCCCCACAACACAAAATTGTGCAGTACAAAATGTCAGCAGTATAAAGGGTGCAAAAAGTTGCCCTGGGTGGACACAGAGAACCAAGCTGAGCAGGAATATAGAACACACTCATGCAGACCCTTCCAGCATCTACCATCACCTCGGATGACTCCTGTCTAGCCATCTGCTATCACAACTTACCGGATTTCAGGTAACCCTCCTTCCACCATTTTACAATAACTCACAAGCTCCATCCCTTCTTACACCCACTTCCACAAATTTCAGATAGTTTTTAAGGGAATTGTTCACTTCCTAATCATTTAACATGCATAAAACTGGGCATGTTCCTATCTTTCCATTTTAACTCATCACCAATGAATTTACTGAAAGTGGTGTGCCTAACACCATTCTCCCCATAAGCTCTGTGGTTTTGATTGCATGATTTTGCATCACGCTGTGAGTCTTAGAAACACACATGATGTATTATAGCAGAACTGAACGCATGGCTTCGTTTCTGCATTAAATACACTCCTCTTCTCTGATTAAATTCCTTACTTTCCAAATGTTTAAAAAAAAAAAAAAGAAGGCTCAATTTTCTTCACTGTTTATTACTTGCATTTTCCGAAGTTCAGGAGATCCAAAATCTTACAGAGAACACGCTAACAGGCATCCTAGGATTTACCACCAACTGAACAAATTTAATGTTTTTCTTCAGATTTCCTTCTAATGAAATAAATAGAACATGACAAAGGAAACTCAAGCCCCCTTGTTTCCCTCTTCAATCCTGTTCTTATGTTCAGTCTCATTCTCTTTCTTGCCTGGAAACAAACATGATGATTGCGGTAACTTTTCAGTTCATGTTTTTATTTTCTACTACACGTAGGTATCCACACATAATGTGTGGTACTGCTGTGTCTTTTGTGGACAAGTCCTTTCTTAAACTGTAGCTCGCATTTTTCATTTGACATCTTCAGACCTGTATACTTTGAGATGTAAAGAACTGATTTATTTTAAATTTGTATAGCGGTCCCTTCTCTGAACAGATCAGTCTTTAACCCAATTTTATCCACTGACCTTTTTTTTTTTTTTTCTGTTCTTTTCCGGTTCTGTGAAGTCCCTGATCATATCCTTTGCCTGTGGTTTTATTGGGTCACTTGACCTTTCATTTCTAGGATTTCTTTATATAATTTGTATATTGATTATTTGTGGACTACATTAGGTTACGAATACTTCCTCCTAGTCTGTGGTTTATCTTTTAATTTTATTTGTAGTGTCTTACAGAAGTTTTCAATTTTTAAAAAAAATTTTAATTTAATTTTTTTAAAGTAGGCTCCATGTCCAGCATGGATGTGGAGCCCAACACGGGGCCTGAACACACCACCCAAGATCAAGACCTGAGCTGAGATCGAGAGTCTGACACTCAACCAACTGAACCACCCAGGCATCCCAGGAGTTTTCTGTTTTGATGCAAATATATCAATCTTTTCTTAGGTTCTTTCACTTTTTGCATTTTAAGAAATTCCTTTCTACATTGAGGCTACAAAGATTTTCCACATTTTCTTCCAAAAGGCTGAAGGGCTGCTTTTCATGCTTGGATTTTTAATTTCGCAAGAATGTGGTTTTTTGATAGCAGACAGTAGTGATCCACCTTCGTGGATTTTTTTCCAAATGGAAAAGTCAATGGTCCCAACACCAGTTTGAAGGTCTGTATATTAGTTTCCTATGGCTACTGTCACAAGGACCCCAAACTGGGTGGTTTAAGACAGTGGAAATGTGTTATCTGCCAGTTCTGGTGGCCATAAGTCTGAAATCCAGCAGGTGTCAGCAGGGCCATGCTCCCTCTGAACGCTGGAGGGGCGCCTCTGTGCCAGGCCTTTCTCTTGGCTGCTGGTGGCGGCTATTGATCCTTGGGGTTCCCTGGCTTGTGCTGAGTATCTCCCACTTGTGCCTCTGCTGTCACATGGATTCTCCCCTCATGTGTCTGGGTCTGTCTCTCCTCTTTGGAATCAGCTCAGCCATGGTCCTTTGAGGTCTCTCCTGGCCCTGCCCCGGTGACACTGAGCATCCCCGGTTGCTCTCCAGCACCTTCCCTACCGCCTGCTGCCCAGACCCTTAGGCCAAACCCAACTGCCCCAACCCCAGTGGCATTATTTTTTTTATAATGTGTATTTTCTTTTCTAAAAAATGGAAGTATCATTAACAGTATTATGTTAATTTGAGGTGTACAATATAATAATCCAATAATTCTATACATTATTCAGTGCTTACAATGATAAGTATACTCTTAGTCTCCTTTACCTACTTCACCCATTCCCCCCAACTCCCCTCTGGCAACCATCAGCTTATTCTCTGTATTTAAGAATCTGGGGTTTTTGTTTTGTTTTGTTTTGTTGGTTTGTCTCTTTTTTTCTTTGTTCATTTGTTTTATTTCTTAAATTTCACATGAGTGAAATTATATGCTGTTTGTCTTTATCTGACTGACTTACTTCCTTTAGCATAATACCCTCTAGGTCCACCCATGTTGTTGCAAACGGCAAGATCTCATTCTTTTTTATGGCTGAGGAATATTCCCGTGTGTGTGTGTGTGTGTGTCTTTGTCTGTGTGTCTGTGTATGATTTTTATCCATCTATAGATGGACACTTGGGTTGCCTCCATATCTTCACTATTACAAATAACACTGCAATAAACATAGAGGTGCATATATCTTTTCAAATTAGTGTTTTCATTTTCGTTGGGTAAATATCCAGTAGCAGAATTACCGGATTATATGGTCACTCTATTTTAAATTTTTTAAGGAACTTCCATACCGTTTCCCACAGTGGCTGAACCAATTTGGATTCCCACCAACAGTGTGCGATGGTTCGTTTTTCTCCACATCCTTGCCAACAATTGTTTCTTGTGCTTTTTTATTTTAGCCATTCTGACAGGTGTAAAGTGGTATTGTGGTTTTGATTTGCACTTCCCTGATGATGAGTGATGTTGAGTATCTTTCCATGTGTCTATTGGGCATCTGTATGTCTTCTTTGGGAAAATGCCTATTCAGGTCCTCTGTCCATTGGATTTTTTTGGGGGGGGTTTGGTGTTGAGTTGTATGAGTTCTTTATTTATTTTTGG
The DNA here is from genome assembly GCF_011800145.1 of Mirounga leonina. Lineage (NCBI taxonomy): Eukaryota > Metazoa > Chordata > Mammalia > Carnivora > Phocidae > Mirounga > Mirounga leonina. The sequence goes on from NW_023270453.1 coordinate 9,603,638, forward strand.
TATTAACCCCTTATTGAATATATCATGTGCTAATATCTTTTCCCATTCAGTTGGTTGCCTTGTTGTTTTGTTGATGGTTTCCCTTCCTGTCCAAAAGCTTTTTATTTTAGTGTCATCCCAATAGTTTAATTTTGTTTTGGTTTCCTTTGCCGTAGGAGACATACCTAGAAAAATGTTTCTATAGATGATGTCAAAGAAATTACTGCCTATGTTTTTTTCTAGGACTTTCATGGTTTCAGGTCTCAACAGTTAAGTCTCTAATTTGTTTTGAGTTTATTTTTGTGTATGGTGTAAGAAGTGGTCCAGTTTCATTCTTTTGTATGTGGCCGTCCAGTTTTCCTGGCACCATTTAGAGACTGTCTTTTCCCTATTGCATGTTCTTGCTTCCTTTGTCATAAATTAATTGACCATATGATTGTGGGTTTATTTCTGGGCTCTTTATTCTGTTCCATTGATCTGTCTATTTTTGTGATTGGCATTTTTAAAAAATGTTAACCACTACAGTTAAAATGAGAAATTATCAGTGTAGTCCCAGTGAATCTATGCTCTGACTATCTCTGTGGTCGGCAGCACTGTGTAGGGTATCTGGAAGAGACTGAAGATCACTGCCACTCTGCTCTCCTTTTTCCTCTGCTCTCTTCCTTGCTCCAGTAAGAGAATCCCAACAGCTGGATTAGGGTTGATGGGCGGTGGCCTGCCCTCTAATCAGTCTTGACTTTCAGCTCACTGCTGTCATTCTTTATGCTTGAGGAGACAACGGGCCAAGACACCAGTTCAATTCCAGAAACTGAGTTCACAAAGTGTCGTACCAGCTTCCCAGGCACACTGTCTGCCGAATATTATACTGTGAGTGTGGCTGAGTTGTTCAGATTGACATTGCGTAGACACAGCCCACACCTCGCGCAATGGGGAACAGGCCAAGGAGGTGGGGGTGCCGGCTGCGCAGATGTGAGCGTGTATGACAAGAGTGCTCATTAAGTAGCACGTGTACCCTGTCGCAAGCCGAACATGAGCCCTCCTGTCTCGCATGCACAGCCCTGAAAGCTGAGCAAACGGATTCGAGAAGTATAACCCCTCACTGGAACAGCAGGGAGGCCCAATGCAAATTTCTCTGGCAGGGGCAACAAAGTTGGAGGGTCTCATGCAGTGGTTCTCAACTTGGGGGGGGGGGAGCGATTTTGTCCCCCAGGGAACGTATGCCAATATCTGGAGACATTTTTTATTTCCTGACTGGGGAGTGCCACTAGCATGTGGTGGGTAGAAGCCGGGGATGCTACTAAATATCCTATATTACACAGGACAGCCTCCCACAACAAAGAATTATCCAGTCCAAAAGGTCTACAGTGCGGAGGTTGAGAATCTCTGTTCTCAAGGAATATGAAAACTACTTCAAAAAGATTATTTGTAAGCATACATAAGGGCAAAGGGAGGTGTTCCTCTCATTCTACCACTACTTGTAACTTAAAAATAGATGCCTAGCACAGTGCTCAATATACAGTAGGCATTCAATAACTATTTAATGAATTTACTAAAATAAGCCAAATGCACCCCCTCTCCTCCAAGATTCAATTATAATCTGGCTGAGGGTAAGGATGTACCTAAGTTGTATACATTTAACTTTTTAAAAAACGACATACTATCATAAGCACGTGGTGACACTGCCTTTTGCATGTAGAAGTTGGACTTTCGCACGAATAATCTGAGGTTTGCATTGCAGGAATGACTTCTAGTCAGACATTAGGTTTCAGTGGAATCACTGTATTTGTCTACAGCGCTGTATTTGTTCGTTTGATTATTCTTTTTAGCATTTCCTATTATTATTTGTAAAAACAAACTGAAAATGATCAAATGCAAGTGAAGCAACTAGAAGTAAGAAATGGCGAACTTACAACAGTAATGCAGTTGAGAAGAGACGAAGCTGGAACTCCCTAAATGGAGGAAAAGTGTCCGATCGGGTGCTTGCTGAACTCTAGCTCACCCACGGTTTGCATTTAGTTACGAGAAAACAAAGAACTATATGGGATGCTGGAAATACATAATCAGAAACTGTGGCTAAAGGACTAGCAGTAATGAGGGACCTTTTGTATGTTTTATATGCTCATTCATATAAATATTAATGTATTTTTAAAACTTCCTGGCATAGAAACAATGTCAGCTCAATCTTCAAGTTTTGCACATTAGTGCACATCTTAGGAAATACACTATACATGCAGGTAGAGGGTTGTCTGTATTAATCTTCTAAAGTGGGGACATGCCTCTGGGGTTCTGGTAAGGGTGGGGGTCGGCCCACAAGGGAAACCTACAGAAGAGGGTCAGGGCAGCAGTGTCCCCCCGCACTGTGGGCAGAGGCAGTCCCAGCCCACTACCCGTGGACTGTGCAAGATTTGCCTGCAGCGGAAGGGAAGACTTCACACTATCACAGTCCGATGGCAGTAGCCATTAAAATAACCCCCCTACCGCCTCTCGAGGGGATTCTATGCATCCAACAATCTTCTGACTGTACTTTGCCTTTCCAGGTATTTTTGCCTAAAGGGAACGAATATGCTGCTTTTAGCAAACATAAGCCTGCTGGCTAATTATATATTTCATTAGAACTTAATAAAACTGGCATTCTCCCACTGTTGATTAATAGGATGCTGCTCTGTCCAAAAGACCTGATCTTGATGTGTTGACACGTCGGCTGAGGTCTAGACCTTGGATTGCGGGAAATTAACTGTTGCAGTAAATGCCACTCCTTGGGGGCTGTTTATGCGTGTGGCTGATGTTCCAAGGTCTTCCCCGATCCTAATGACCATCTGCAGCTGAACGAATTTCAAGCTTGGGGATGGCCTGGCCAAGCAGCAGGTAAGTAGTATCTACTCTGCCAACATGGCACATCCAGGGGTTAATGTCACTGCTGCAAAAAACTCATTAGCCCTGAGTACCCTGGGAATTCTTGCGAGCCACCCTTCCACCAACCTCTGGGTAAAATGCAATTCATGGAGACCCCAAAGCCAAAACAAGACCGATACTAAACCTGAGGGGGCTCCCACAAGTCTCCTGTGGTTTGATTTCTTAAAGGAGGCACCTACTTAGCAGAAGCCCTAAAAAGATCTGCAATAGGTTCAACGCCTCCAGGAGTCTCAAAAGGATCTTTTCTGCACAGAAATGTATTTTTCCGCATGATGATGCTTTGCTCCGTTCACAGAGAAGGGTCTTTGAAGCTCCTTGGAGTGTCAGATTGACAACGTAGCCTGCTGTTGCTAAACTCTGTGCCCTTTGTACTTCAGTCTTCTTGTCGGTAAAGGTGTGTGTGTGCGCGTGCACGCATGCACTGGGGGCAGAAAGGGATATCAGATCCCAATAACCCCAAGCTGAACCTTCCCCTCCTCGGCCCTGTGTGCCTCTATCCATGGCACTTCACGAGGTTGGCTTTGAACGATATTTAGCTGTATGACTATCCTAGGATCCGCCACTTGACTGTAAGCACTCTAGAAACAAGGGTGGCATCTTAACATCCCTGAATTCTCCACAATGACCACTATGCTGTGATGCTTCAAAAAAATGTCAGTTCTGGATGCCTGAGGGGCACAGTCGGATAAAGCGTCTGACTCTTGGTTTTGGCTCCGGTCGTGATCTATACAGATTGAGCCCCGTGTTGGGCTCTGTGCTCCGTGTGGAATCTGAGTTTCTCTCTCCCTTTGCCCCCCCCCACTCGTGCACGCTCTCTCTCTCCCTCTTAAATAAATAAATCTCTTATTTATTTATTTATTTATTAAGATTTTATTTATTTATCTGACAGAGAGAGAGACACAGCGAGAGAGGGAACACAAGCAGGGGGAGTGGGAGAGGGAGAAGCAGGCTTCCCGCGGAGCAGGGAGCCCAATGCGGGGCTCGATCCCAGGACCCTGGGATTATGACATGAGCCGAAGGCAGACGCCCAACAACTGAGCCACCCAGGCACCCCCCAAATGCAGGTTTCTTTTTTTTTTTTTTAAGATTTTATTTATTTATTTGAAAGAGAGAGACAGAGCGAGAGAGGGAACACAAGCAGGGGGAGTGGGAGAGGGAGAAGCAGACTCCCTGCCGAGCAGGGAGCCCGATGCGGGGCTCGATCCCAGGACGCTGGGATCATGACCTGAGCCGAAGGCAGACGCTTAACGACTGAGCCACCCAGGCGCTCCTAAATAAATCTTTTAAAACAAAACAAAACAAAACAAAAAATCATCAGTTCCTATTGACTGTTTTTCCTATCGACGGTTCTGAGGAGTTTCAGGTGAAGAAGAGTGGGTGTTCCATAGGAGGCACCGAAACCTTGACTCTTGAGCTTCTTGGTGAAACTCTTAAAAGTACCTTCTGTATCTGCTGGGTCCCCTGTTCCTGGCACAACAGCTGATGCTCCACAGACAGATACTGACAAAATGTATAAATCAGCGAATAAACCCTACTTTGCCCCCTTGGAAGCAGCAATAAACAAAACCAAAAGAAGAACAGCTGATATGTGGCTCAGCATATGGGAATCATGATCAGATCGCATAGTACTCAGAATATTTGAAATTAGGTCTGTCCAAGAAAAATGTGTTCCCTTAATGGAAGTATACATTTCAACAGAAGAATTCTAGTGGAAATTTGTGGAAGTATACATTTCAAGAGAAGAATTCTGGTGGAAATTTGTTTTGGACCGACTTACTGTTTGTGGCATACAGAAAAAAACTGATGTCTGATCATCTTCATTACCAATGTTCCCTTAATGCTAGACTAGCACTGTTGTTTCTGCAGAACAGGTGCGTGGGAGCAGGTGGACTAGATATTTGGAGAAGCTGGAAAGGAAAGACACCAAAACGGTGTGGGGACGGTGGGTTGAGGATGAATGTCCTCCCCTAACACATACTAGCAGAGTTTGCAATAACATCCACTTGTCTTGTCAAAACAAAGAATGCTTTGCATGGCGTTGCTTTTTATTAAGACATCAGCCCGCAGTAGCATGAAGCAGCAAGGTCTCTGAAGGACAATTTAGTGTCTCCCAACTCCGAAGAAGAAGAAAAAAAAATGAAACTACAGGAACAAAGGGAATTTGTCAGAACTCTTGCAAGGCTATGTTGTCACACATATCTATCTGCAAGTGATCCTGCTGAGCTCTCTGCTTTCTTTGGCTTCTTTTCCTTTTTCTTTTCCTTTTCCTGTAAAGCAGGGTTTGTTGAGTTTTTCACTGTGTTTTTCTCCGTTGGCCCTGCAGGTGGCGCCTCTGTCCCAGTAGGATCAGAAAGCCCGGCTATAAATACATCTTGATTCCTCAGAAGCAAGTACTCGCCACATCAACTTATGTAACTAAAACGGGCAGTTTTCTGTTTTGCTTTTTAGCTAGAAACCAACTGTTCTGGCAATCACAGGGCCATTAGACCTTATTAAGCTGAAATTAATACAAAGAGGCAGAGAAGAAGAAAAAGAACAGGCAACCGTGACTGGGAGTTCTAGGGAACTGGTTTAAGTTGGGGGGGGGGGGTGGATTTTGACTTCATAATGAATCAGACCAGCAAAACACACAAACACATATTCTGCCAAACAAAAATCCATGTTACAGTCTGAAAAGATGAAAATTCCAACTACGGCTGATCAAATGGCAAATACAACAGGGATTTGTGTAACTTTTTGTCTGCTGGTGGTGCTCATGGATACCCCAGTGTACACTTGGGGGGCCATATTCATGATAAGGGTCTGTTCATCCTGGTTTCCTGGTTGTACTGGAAGTATGAGGTGATATCTGCTCTTTATGGGATATATAGTTTGTTCTTTACAAAATCTCTCTCTGCCAGGGTCATGTCTCTTACATTCACTGGTTAAGGTTGGAGAGTGTTCTGGGCTGCAGCAAGTGGATTAATCCAAGCATTGCCAGCCACACATTATTCCATCCTCCACCCCACAACTTGCAGGACCTGAGCCCTAAAGAAGTCTATGCCCCTGGTCTCCCCAGGTTGTCCCAAGTGCTAATAACTGTCATGTACAAAATCAAGAGCTGTTACACTACAGAAGTACTTGGTTGCTTTTTTGTCTCGCCCACCAATCAGCAAGCTCTTTATTTTTCATCTGGGTATCTTCCATAGCTGGTGTTGTTCCTACTACAGAACAGTGCTCAATAAACAGGTACAATGACAGGGTACAGCCATCAACGGATTGTCCAAAGGGTTCTGCTGGAGGCAGCATAGAACTTATTTATAAGCCGGGGTGCCTGGGTGGCTCAGTTGGTTAAGCGACTGCCTTCGGCTCAGATCATGATCCTGGAGTCCTGGGATCGAGTCCCACATCAGGCTCCCCGCTCAGCGGGGAGTCTGCCTCTCCCTCTGACTCTCCCCCTCTCATGCTCTCTCTCTATCACTATCTCTCTCAATAAATAAATAAAAATCTTAAAAAAAAAAAAAGAACTTATTTATAAGCCAATGTTGTTCCATCTGGACCCAGCTACTGCACCTATTTGTAGAAATACACCTTGGGTTCTAGGTAGGAAAACTAAGGAAGAAACTGAGTGTCTTTGAATCAGTTAGCTGTAGGTGACAGCAGTCAATATTTCTTGGAAAAATGACGTGACATTGTTTAAGCACTGATATAATATCTCACTTAACGTTCATAGCAATCTGTAGGATCAGGTCTTATCATATTTTAAGAGAGGAAACCAAGGAACCGAGAAGTTGAGTGATTTGCTTAAAGGCACACAGTAAAGTTGCTGAGTCAGGGTGAGAACCCATGCGGTCTGACTTGAGAGCTCTTTCTCTGAATCACTACCTGTCCTGCCTCCCTGTACTGCGTGGGTGTCTCCAATTCCATTAATGGAAAGTCTTAAGCAGCACCCACACAAATACCAGTAACTTCTTGCTGGGAGGTGGGAGAGATGGGGGAGGAAGGGCTTTGCAAATCCGACCTTATTCATCCTTATCAGTAGCTGATCATCCATGTTGCTCTTAAACATACATCGTCGTCCACTAAGGGAAGTTTCTAGTACATCGGTTCAGAATTTCTGTTGTCCTTGGAACTTTTCAAGTGCTTCTCGGAGATCCTATTTTCTAATCAGGATGAATGGAATTAGCTAATGAAATGATGATGACGAGCTCTATTGGGATAAACGAACCTCAAAACCTACAATGGCTCATACATTCATGATCACTACTCTCCTCCTCGGAGTGACTCCAGGACCCAAGATCCTTCCTTCAGGTTGCTCCATCTTCAACAAGAAGTGTGTGCATCTCCATCAATTCAGCCGAAGGAGAAACAGTGCAAAGAATTTTGAACGGGTGGTTTCGATGGGCCAGGCCCAGATGCACACATTACTTCTGCTTACATACGATTGGGCAGAACATGCTCGTGGGGCTCAATCTAGCTGCAGGATTGACTGGAAAAATACAACCCAGCACTGTGCCCAGGAAGAAAAGGAAATGGCTTTGATAAAGCGCTAGCCAGCTTGGGCCACACAGGCTAATCTTAGAATTAACAGGAGGTGCAATCAATAAAAGAATTTCAAACCCTTACATTATTACAGTACATCAAATAGTCTTTTTTTTTTTTTTAAGGGAGAGAACCATGACATTGGAACTTCCAGGTTCTTCATTTTATGCAAGTAATTCAATGGCACAAGGAGACCACGGCTGATCTCCTTCCATTGCTTATGGGTCATGGTTGTGCCGGCACGAGGGGGCTGCACCCAGCAGTTACTACTGTTTGGGCACTGACCTTATAGTGAACATAACCAGTATTTCTTTCCATCCTCTGATGAGAGCACCACCACTGGTGACAGATGGCAAAGGCAAAACCGCTGATCACGTCAGAAATCACAAAAAGGTGAACCTATTCTGGGGAAAGGAGGGTTGGGGAGGGCTGGTGCTATCCACTGGACTCCTCGCCCTTATTCCCTCTTTCCACCCCAGGCTCCCAGCTACTGTAAAGAGCCATGGACAGACTGACTGATAAATAACTCTGTGCTATTATCCCAGGAGTGAGTTGTTTTTTTTTTTTTTGTTTTTTTTTAAGATTGTATTTATTTATTTGAGAGAGAGAGAATGAGAGAGAGCACATGAGATGGGGGAGGGCCAGAGGGAGAAGCAGACTCCCTGCCGAGCAGGGAGCCCGATGCGGGACTTGATCCAGGGACTCCAGGATCATGACCTGAGCCAAAGGCAGCCGCTCAACCAACTGAGCCACCCAGGCGCCCAGGAGTGAGTATTTCTACCACTACCCCTACAGCTCTACTTTTCTAATTAATAGCAACTATATGATGCTCAGGTGCCCCTTTTCTAAGGATAAATGCTGTTGAATGAAAAATGATGGATGGGTCCCCGACTGTTCCTGCAATCAGATCACCTTTCTGTGCATCACTGGAGTCTTTCAGGGGCTCATGTTCACAGAAGGTCACAAGCCTGGGGACCAAACACCAGGTGCCAATTGCTGAGCCACTTTCCACTGCAGAAAATGGATGGTATCACACCCTCTCTAGCAGAATCTGGAGATTAGGATTACATTTTTGCCCCTGCCCCATCCCTTTCTAACTGACCAAATCAACTAAGTAGGATCACAAATTAGTTCCTGTCTAAAACTGAATATAGAGTGGTGACTGGTCATATAAGGCAGCAAAGAAATTTGACTAGGGCACTTCAATCATAAGCCTTTATAATGAGCTAGCTACCCTAAAGGATTTATCTTTTAGAGGATACCCATATTCTAATTCCAGAAGATAGAACACCATTGCACAAATTTGGTTTATTCTCCCCTTTCATATTATAAGAAGGACAATGATGCTATCACGCTTATATAATATACATACTTCATTACATATTTATAATTTTATAAATCATATAATTATATATTTATAACATATTTATATAAAATAGATCATATATAATATATAAACTAATTCTATTTATAATATATTACATAGTATAGTATAGTATGATATACTTTATGTGTTATTATAGTAATACAATATTATATATAACATATATAATATAGTGTGTGTGTGTGTATGTATATATATATATATATATATATAGTCTTCAGCACCTTCCACAGTGGTCGCAGAGGTATTTAAGAAATAGCTAGGGAAGGAAGGAAGCAACTAATGAATGAGTTTACAGACAAGGAAGGAAGGGAGAGAGGGGACCATTGTGATACAATCGGAAATACACTTAAAGCCCTGTTAGATATTCACAAGAAGATACTGCAGTCGGATGAGGAGATAGCCCTTTGCCCTTGACTCACTGATAAAATGAAAGCGAAGCCAAGCCCTGCAAACAGTAGGTTCCTTGGGCCTGGTTTAATGGCCTAAATCCCTGATTAAGAACCAAGAGATCTGGAATTGGAATTTGTCTTTGCTAAATAACTAAAGAGTTACAGTTTGGACAGAATAATTTACATCTCTTCTGGGCCTCATTTTGGACGGAATAATTTACATCTCTTCTGGGCCTCATTTTCAACATTATAAAATGAGAATACTTCCTGGTCTTTCTCATGGAGGGGGATGGGGGGCAGGTAGGCAGGGAGGGGCTGTGAGCGGGCTGTGGGATAACAAAAGGGTAAACTACTGGGGGAAGATACAAGGACTCCACAGATGCAAAGTGTTGCTGATGTCAATTCAGAATTTAGAAGACAGCACCCGTTACATATTCGTCTGTAATTTTCAAAATGCATTCTCCCGCATGTTCCAAGTTTTATTAAAACAAATAATAAAGGTGTCTGCTTTTGCATCTGGGACAAGACCTCAGAAATCATCAAAACTGAGACAGGGAAACTGAAGGAGTCCACAAAAATCTGCTTTTTGCTCCTTTTCCTGCTTCTATTCTTGCTAGGACCTGCACCACCCCTCCCCACCCCCCAATCTACACATGCCTCAGAATGCAAATAGTGTCTGTCTTCCTTATAAGGGACAAGGAGTGAATTATTTCTCTAGAAAAGGTAACATCTAAAGAAAGACCAGGTGAGAATGACTGGACAAAGCCATATTCCGGACCACCTGCGCTAGACATCTCAACGCCAAGACCCCCTGGCTTGGGCCCTCGTCTTTGTTCTAACCAGTTCCTGGATACCTGAGAGGACACATACACCAGACCACAATCCTCAATAAAAACCCCAGACCCAGAGCAAAGAAAAGACTCCCTCCTTTCCTTGTCTGAACCTGCACTCTCTATATACCTTCAATAAACTCTGTTTTCACCTCCTGCTGGCGCGAGTCTAATTTCCACCCTACTCTCTTGGCTGGTCCTGTGAGACCCCCTCTGGGTCCCTGGACCAGGCCTGCCTGCATCAAAACCACTGATGACCCTGTATGGTTTCCTGGGTGGGGGGCAGGGGGCAGCAAAACCAAACAGTTTGGCTGGCCTCACAAATGATCAAGTAAACAGCTCTAGAAAATAATGAAAATCCCAGCCACCATGCGAGCAGTACCCATCAGATAGCTTTTTTTTTTTTAATCAGGTAATGAGGAAAAAGCATCGGTGTAGCCACAATGATTAATGAATGAGCAGACTCTGAAAAGCCCACAATGGTGTCAACCAGCTCTTACCTCACACCTGAGTCACCTTGAGGTGCTTCCCTTAATTCTACTCAACAGACCATCAGTTGTTTTTTTTTTTTGGAAGTGCCCTAAGTGGTCTCTATGTGTGACGAGCTTAAAAACAAAAACAAATCGCCCCCCAAAACTGTAATTATGGGCAACAGTACTTAAAGCAAGAAATTCCAGGCAGCTAGTTCATTGTCTTTAATTTCTTTCTTATTGGCTTCCTATCAAAAATAACCTTTGCTTCGAAATGTCCCACCTGCTAAATATGCCTAAAATCCACCAGCTACTAAAATATTAAAAATTAAATTAAACAAAGTGACAAAACTCAACAGAATTATTTTGAAACTGACTGGATCATAAACTCTCTTGGATGCTGGTCTGGGGAGGACACGGAATGACCCAATCCTGCAGCTACTGAAGAAAATGCTCCTTGTTTCTGAGTTAGCAGACTCTTAGCCTCCATTCTAGATATTTTTATCCCCTGAAAGATTTAGAAATGCATTCAATTCTTTATATTCCCCCATTCTTACACTTTGCCTCCCCAGACTCTTAATTGCATTGCAAAGTCTTTTTTTTTTCCATTTCCCTGTTTGTTTCCACAATGGCAAAGGGGTGAGACCAGCTCCTTTCTAGGCCAGCAACAACAAAAACCCTCCAACAAAGGCCTGAGGGCTCACCCCACATTTTCTCAGCCAAGAATTTTCTTTGCTACAATGTATTCCATCTTTACAAACCCTCGCTGTCTTTTTTTTTTTCCGTTTTACTTTCCATTTATATCACTGTGGAGGCTCCAGGCTTGACGTGGGCTTTCCCCCAGCCTCCACAATCAGGTTCTCACCCGCCCCCCAGACTGGGTGACTCATCCAGGAGGAAGGTCTAACAATGTGCTGGGCTGCCGCCAGCTTCCAATATAGCCCTCCCCTCCCCCACCACAATTCAAGCCCCCCTCCTGCAACCCCTGAGACTCAGGGCCACTCCCTTGGCAGTGCAGCACCTGGGAGGCTGCTGAGAGGGAACACGGCCCCCCACCCCCTACCCCCAACTCACAGCTTCCCCCTTAAGATCAGGCCAGCTGCTAGTAGTGCTTCCCTGCTCTCTTACAGACCCTTCCGTCCTCTAAGGCTCCCAGCTTCCAAATCTCTGAATGACTCGTGGACCTGAATTTGAATCCGGGTCAAGTTCCAATCTCCGGGCACCCAGGTCTTAGGCATCACCCCCTTCGGAACGCTAAGTTCGGCACTTCTGACCACGAACTTCCCTTCAGTTCCAGCAGCCTCCAGCCCCACCTGACCTTATCCCATTGTTTCATGGTGCCTGGTACTCAGGAGGCTGTCATGGTTTACTGACCTGAGTGCCCAGGTATTCGATTTTACACTGTGAGGCCCGGGCGCTGTAGCTATTTCTTTTGCTTCTTAGGACACTCGAGCCACGCAAGGCAGGTGCTAAGGATTTTACCGAGTAACCCACGCAAGGGGCCACAGCTAGGAAGTAAAGTTTGTTTGGTTTTGGAACTCCCGAAATTCTGTATATTTTCATGCTGTCTAGGGTTTCTGACAATAGCTTCAAAATTGCAACCAAGTGTCAAAACTAATCACCCGCCCCCCCCCAGGTTTTCTTATCAGCTCACCAAGCTCATGAATGACAACCAAAGAAATGCCACCGATTAGCCAAAGTCCTTCCCAACCTGCAGTTTGTGCAGCCACTGGGTGGCCCCAGTGAGGCCACGGGGAGAGGCCTGGCCAGCTCTGGTCTTCGGAGACTTCTTCTGACCGTAATATTTTGAGCTCATTATGTGATACAAGTTGTCACTCACCCTCTACCTGGGAGAGTTCGGTTTGCTTCAGGACTTAAGGGAGGAGAGGAGTTCACTTTAAATATTTCTTAGAATCCTAGAGCCATGAACATTGGTTGCACTTGTCCCCCTGCAACCTTCAACCAAATCAGTACTTCACTGGACATCAAGGCCCAGGTCTAATTTTACAAAGCAGGGTTTTGAAAGGATGTGCATCTGCACGTAGTTGTATAAAGAATGTAGCTGTCTGTGTCATATATTTCCACATATCACATATCTGGGGGCTAATGCTGCCCAGGAAACTCCCAGAGGAATGGAGACGGACAGGAGAAAATTCATATTGAAGTGTGGACTCCACCCCAGCTTCTTACTGTGCACCTGAGAACTTCAGGACTCCAACATCTAAGCAGGGTCATTTAAACTATGCTCCAGTAGGGGCGCCTGGGGGGCTCAGTTGGTTAAGTGTCTGCCCTTGGCTCAGGTCAAGATCCCAGGGTCCTGGGATCGAGTCCTGCATCGGGCTCCCTGCTCAGCGGGAAGTCGACTTCTTCCTCTGTTCCTCCCCCGCTCAAGCTTGTTCTCTCTCTGTCTTTGAAATAAATAAATAACATCTTTAAAAAAAAAAAAGGAAGAAAAATATGCTCCAGTACATCAAGCAAGTCGCCCATATTTAATACCCGATAATACCCTAGATCAGTAAAATTACACAGAGTCTCACTATATAACAAAAATGAAAAGAAGGAAAGAGCCTACCTGTCTGCAAGACTATAACGACTGAACTGTCCTCAGTGTTAATATGCATAATATGATTCAAGGAAATCCATGCTATTAAAGAGCACAAAGACACGCAAGATATTTTTAAATTATGAGCAAAGGAAAAGATCCCCAATTCTTCTGCTGAGGTCACCCGAAGATTTTAGAGAAACAAGTAATGAAAGTATATCCCCGAGTTTAACAAAAAAACAATTTGCACAATGCTACCTTGATCACTGTTATGCTAAGCTGAGGTCTTGACTGGGATCAGCAATCGGGCAGAAGAGAAGGGAAGTAAGTATATAGGGCATATTGGTCATCCTTGCTATGCTTTTTCAATCTCCAAATGGAGTTAAATTGCTTCTTCTTACACCTTACCTCCCTACCCACACCCAAATCTGTACCTTTCAACAGCAAAGTGTGTAAGCACATCCAAACCCCCCTACACCTGAACCTCCAGGCTTCCCTGGGGCGGGGGGCGGGGGGGAGGGCATCAACTTGGCTACAAGCCTGGGTTACAGCGGGCAGATAGTCACACATGCCACTATGGGATGGGTCTTGAAGGCTGAGGCTAAAATGACTGTACTCTGTGCTACTCTGAAATTTACTGTTGTGGAAACACAGTCTGCATTTGTAAACTAAATACAACGTGTGCCCTGGTCATTGCCATGACAAAGTCACCTCGATGATTCCTAGAGAGGCTACCATAGGATTACAGGTGAGGTGAGGGGGTGGGGCGGGGGGGGGGGGGGGGGAAAACCATCGAAGGAACACCTCCAATGCCCCAGGCCTTGTGCTAAGCAGAAACAAATCCTTAGAAATCTCCACCAAACCATGACTTGAAGGGCGTCTTTTTAGGGCTGATTTTACAGCTCAGGACATAGGCTCAAAGAGGTTCTAGTCCCAGACTTTGAATGCAGGTCTTCTAGAACCCAGGCTCTTTCCGAGAGGCCACACTCCTCTGAACCTTAACTGTCCTCATCATACTCAAACAACAGGGAATCCATGAGAGGTTAGAAGCAGGAAACTGAAGGCTGAAGCAACTGTATCGACCTTTGCCCTCCAGGTTCTGGAATCCCCCACCCCCCCACGCTGTCCTCACCTCTGTCATCTGTTCTTTGACCACACCCAACAGACGTGTCCTGCTTCCTCCTGGGCTTTGGCCACCTTCCCTGCTACCTACGCTCTATTTGGCCTTCTAGCTCTCTTCCCTTATCAAGAAACACTAAATTCGGGGTGCCTGAGTGGCTCAGTCGGTTGGGCGTCTGCCTTCGGCTCAGGTCATGATCTCAGGGTCCTGGGATCGAGCCCCGCGTCGCATTCCCAGCTCAGCAGCGAGTCTGCTTCTCCCTCCTCCTCTGTGAGCTCTTTCACTTTCGCTCTCTCAAATAAATAAATAAAATCTTAAAGAAAAAGAAACACTAAATTCTTGTTGGGAAGAACATATGAGATGACAAATTGGATTTGTAAGGGAGAACTCAAAATCAAAATTTCACACATTGATTTCTACCCCAGAAAAAATAAACACACACAAAAAAACAACAATTAAAAAAAACTCTAGATAGATACAGTTAAAACAAAAACGCATTATTATAATCCTGCTTTCTGATACACTAAAGTTACAGTGAAATCTTAACTAGCCAGACTTCCACTAACCGGTACTCTGAATAACTAGAATTACTTTTTTTCTGAATTCAGTTTTGAAGAGAAAGATAATCGATACTCAAAGCTCATCAAGTGCTAACTAAGCAAAACAGATTCTGGGCTGTGTTCTCAAGTAGGGGTATGTCTCCCACTCCTCTCTAACTCCTATCTTTCTCCAGCTGGAAAATTCTTACTTGCCTGTCGGGCTTTATTTCGGTGATTTTGTAATGGGTTACGTCTTCCCAAACTGCACAGTTAGTTCTTCCTTTAAAATCCCAGATAACTTTACACATCTATCTCTCTCTCTCTTTCTCTCTCTCTCTCTCGACATTAGCATACCATCCTAAATTGCCACTGTGGATATACACATATAGTTTCTGAATCTGGACCAAGGGCCAAGGCAATCATCTGTGTGTTCCCAGAGCACAACGTATAAAAAGTGTTCCCCCAAAATGCTTGTATTAAAGATTAAATGAGGGAATGAATGAAAAAGAGATCTTTTCCACTTTCTATCTTCACATCTACATAGCTGCACTATTGATTCCTCATTTCAGAACAATTATGCTGTAATTTCCTAAATCAATAGAGATGAAATGACTTTAGTGTAACTAAGTGCTAAATAAGGATGCCAATGTATGATAATGCATCTCATAAAGATGCTCAACTACTGCTGAAATCATGAAAGCATGAGTTTCTAGTTAACAATCACTTTTACTTAATCCTACTGTTCAATTCATAAAAGCATTCCTGTCCTCCAGGCAGTCCAGCTAAGGAAGAGATGGCTGTTCTTAGAGCAACACACAGCATACATCACACTTTGGTGAGATTGACAGGAGGTACGTCTCCACTCTTAGCATGAGAGCTGAGGAGAGGTCGTGATCCAAACGGAAATGGACCGCCGTACTCACAACCGAAGACCAGGCCAGTCTTCCTAAACCAGCATATATTATACACACCCCCCATGTCCATGTAAGTGAAACAAAAGTTGCAAAAAACAGTATTTTCTTCTCCTCACTAGGTATGGTATATTTTATTGCCTATTCTGTTCTGTTTCTTTCTTCAAAGCCAGTTGCAATCCACCGAAGTGGTTTCAGGATCCACTGGTGTGTCAAAACCTGAGTATAAAGACATCTAAACTCTATCCAGAAACCACCAATCAAACAGAGCACAAGTCAGCCGCCTTAACTTATCCCTGATCCCCACTGGTCAGGACAAACAGCTCTGAGAGACAGCGCACCCACGACCTCTATATTTTAATTCTGTCCAATAACTTTTACCAGGTCTTACATCATGCTTACGAAACACAAATTCCTACCAACACCACCACTGCATGGGAGTAATTTACTAGAACAAGAAGAGAGAGAACTGATATGTAACTCGTGTTATAAATATACACTAACAAGTAGACTTTCCATGGGAGATTCATAGAATGAATGCCATCGAACATAAAGGGAAGGAATGACACAAACAACGCTTACATCTAATGATCCCCATGTCCTATGTCACTCCCAGTTCACAAAGTTTGACAGAAACCATTTTATTCCCAGGTGTCATTTCATAAATTGTCAGTCATCCAGAATATGCACTTCACCTGAGTTTCAATACTTGATGATTCATTCTTGGGGAAGTCTCTCTTTTTTTTGAGTGTTAGCACCTTAGATACAGAAAATGAGAGACTCTTAAAAATGTGACTAAGTGCTGGGAGGGCTGTCGATGGTAGGGCTGTTGGTGGTAGACAAAGGTCTTAACTCAACACCCCGATGGCCGGATGCAGGGTCTACAGATGGCCCCCAGCCCACATTTTCGTCTGTCCTTAGCCATTATCCCTCGGTGGTTCATACGAGACTAAGATGGTAATAATGTAATTGTGAGAATGAGCTCGTGTTTATATTCCAGCAATGGTGGGGGACTGCTGACTGTAATCAGCTACATTTATAGGAAATCCTGACACCAGCAAGGGGTTTTACATAAATAATGTTCTATTTTTTAAACTTGCCTAATGAGTCTACTTCTTAAACTTATATTTAAAAGACTGAAAAGGGATGAACAGAGCACAGCTGTGGACACGCCTGCAGTGGGAGCTCATTAATACCACTAATTGGAGGGGCAGTTAAAGTACTTACCCTGCACACATCTACACACACACACACACACACACACACTCTCTCTCTCTCTCTCTCTCTCTCTCTCTTCAAAAAAGCTGGGAAATAATTCAGGGAATAATATTGGTTTATTTTTGGCTCACCGAGAAGAGTGAATCAAGTACCAAACATTAGATGATTCATCTATGGAATGTATACATCAACTCCAGGCACCACATCCCTCACCTGGACTGATTTTGGGACTGAGCACATAGGTCCATCAGGGTTAGCACCATATTTGTGTCCCAAGTCTGGAAAGATCCAGGTATTGGTATTGACTAAAATTGCTTATGAGACAGACGGCTATTTACCAAATGACAGATTTATTTCTTAAAATGGCTAAACTTGGGGATGCAGGAGTGCACTTGTCACGATGAGCACTGGGTGATGTATGGAATTGTTGAATCACTATATTGTACACCTGAAACTCATATTACACTACATGTTAAAAAATTTTTTTAAAATTAAAAACGCCTAGGGGCTCCTGGGTGGCTCTGTCGGTTAAGCATCAGACTCTTGATTTCGGCTCAGGTCAAGGTTTCAGGGTTGTGAGATAGAGCCCTGCCTCTGACTCTGTGCTAAGCAGGGAGCCTGCTTAATATTCTCTCTCTCTCCCCCTGACCCTCCCCCCCACCATGCATGTGCACCCTCTCCCTAAAAAATAAAAAATAAAATAAAAATGGCTAAAATTCAGGAAAAATCTTGAGTTTATTTCACAACTGGTTATCTTCTTAATGGTGATAAGCTATTGCTTAGAAGGAACCCCAAGGATCAAATTAACTTTTTGGGAGACAACTCTGACCTACGATGTAGCTGTGGGCCAGGCATTTACTTATTGAGCCTCAGTTTCTCTGTCCGTAAAGTAGGGACTATAAAATTGTAACATTCCCCTTAGTCCTAGTCTCTGGCCTCATGATCTGGAAGGAACAACAGTGCCTCCCTGATAGGGATCTAAAATAATGCACTTCAATGACCGTCAGTCACCACGGAGGACGCTATGTGAAACCCTCCGGAAGTACCAAAGAGGGACAACATGTCACTCATTCATTCCCAGCGCTACGCATTTCCTTCATCCATCCTCCCCCACCCTCCACTGGTGGTCTGGGCTCAAATCCTAGCTCTGCTATTTCCAGGCTATGGGCTGTGAGCAAGTTACGTGCCTTGGTGATTTAGAGATTAAATGAGGTAAGAGATGGTAAGGGCTCAGCACAGTCTCTGGCCCACAGTAGTGCACGGTACAGACTAGCTAGCACTCTGTGTGCTCAACTTGCAGGTACGGAGAGCCTCCTCTATAGGAGGCTC
The DNA here is from genome assembly GCF_011800145.1 of Mirounga leonina. Classification (NCBI taxonomy): domain Eukaryota; kingdom Metazoa; phylum Chordata; class Mammalia; order Carnivora; family Phocidae; genus Mirounga; species Mirounga leonina. The sequence goes on from NW_023270453.1 coordinate 9,621,786, forward strand.
ACAGGGAACCTGTCTTCCCGTAGCTCCAGTGAGTGTCCAAACCAGATTCCCACGCCCTGTCCCGGATTTGCCTGAAATCGAAATGGAGAAAACAAGCCTTCTCTACCTTGGAGGCGGGGCACTGATTGGGGCTCAACTTGAGCCCGGGGACAATTTGACAGAAACATGGCCAACAACCTCACCTCCTGGATGTTGGCATCAGCTCTCCTATCATCTCACTAGGCTGCACCAAGGGTGGCGCCCCCCGATATCTTCTGCTGTATGCCAGGGACAGCAAGCCGTCCCTGAACACTTCGTGCTTCCCTCCTGCCTGGCCACAGGATTCCAGCCCCTACCTTGTTATATCTAAGGGGAGCCACACGAGTGAGTCAGAGCAAGGAATGTGGGGAGAAGTGATGTGCACAGCTTCTAGGCCTCAGAAAAACCTCCTGCCTGATGGTCTGTTCATTTTCTTATCCCTGCTACTGGTGCATATCTACACCTAGGAGTCTCTGCCTGCCTGGGAGTATGAATGACAGCAGGAAGAGAACCCCTGGCCCCCAGCCACGCTCCCAATTGCATATCACAGGAATGAGAAATGTGCTTCTTTCCTATGTAGCCCCTAAGATCTGGGATTTATCCACTCTAGCAGGAAAGAACCCGAGATTTCCTTTCTAGGAGCAAGTAAGAATGCACCATGTGTTTGGAGAAAAATAAAACTGCCTTAATTTATACAAGGCTTCTAGAGTAAATACTGGGGAATGACCTGAGGTTCATGGGAAGATGGACATTTAAGAAACATTTTACAGTGCAAAGCACAGGGTGGTTTATCACAGAGATGTCATTTAAGAAGCCACACTACCTTAAACAAAACAGAACTGACACAGAAGAGGCCATCGAGCCGGCCAGAAAGAATCGACACAGCCTTCTGTTCTCTCTGATCCCCAGCCCGGCTCATACTGGAAGAAGCCTGAAGCCTGCTAAGTGTGTACTTAAAAAATAGGCAAATTCATTGCAATTAATTAATTTTTTAGTTAAATATTTGTGCAGGTTTTTATTTTTGATGGGGTTTTGTTTGTTTTGTCTTGTTTTTTGTTGTTGTTTTTTTACAAATTACTTTAGTTTATAATTCTAGTGAATAAGCCATCGGAAGTGAAAATTCTTTTTTTTTTGGTTTAAGATTTTATTTATTTATTTGACAGAGAGAGAGGCAGCGAGAGAGGGAACACAAGCAAGGGGAGTGTGAGAAGGAGAAGCAGGCTTCCCGCGGAGCAGGGAGCCCGATGCGGGGCCCGATCCCAGGACCCTGGGATCGTGACCTGAGCTGAAGGCAGACGCTTAACGACTGAGCCACCCAGGCGCCCCGGAAGTGAAAATTCTTTACACGCTAAAGAATAAGCTATAGCCACTACAGAGTGGAAACGGGCTTTTAAATAACAGTACATTTTCAATCCTACCCAAGGTGAGTAACAATACTGAATCCAATATAATTTATAGTTAAAAAAAAAAAAAGGCTAAGGTAGGGGCAGTGTAAGGTAAAGCCCAAAGCAATCTATAGGAATAATACACAGATTCAACCAGATTTTAGAAAAACAGATTGAAATCAGATTTGGGTTAAATTGTCCTAAAAACTCTCCAAATGGTTCTTACTTTCATATGTTCAAGAATCAGAACTAGAACCAGAGCTAGAATTTAGGAATCTCTAGGTACTAGAAAATGTTTCTCTACTTTTACCTGCTAACTCGTTACTCTGTTGTTAAATGAAAGGCAGGGAAGATTAAGAATAGGAATCTGCCGCTCAACTTCTGCAGTGTTGCCAAGTTTTTGGAGAATGCAAGGGATGGTTTTAAAAAATCAAAGACAAGGGGGAGATCCTTGACACAGACGCACTTCCTGTGTTTCCACTGCCCTTACTGAGCCTCTGGCTCTGGTCTGAATTTTGGCGGGTATCACAAGGGGAAATGCCTGATTTTTTACGCTTTATAAATTTGTAGAGAAAGATATGTAGTAAACTAAATTAAAACCGAGTACAATCCATCCTCATTATTTGTGGATTCCATATCTGCAAATTCCCAAACCTGCTAAAATTTCTTTGTAACACCAAAATCAGTCCTGTGGCACTTTTGTGGTCCTTGGTGGACAGGAGCAGAGGGGAGGAGGACATTTGAACCCCAACTCACAGGAGTCCAGCCTCAGTCAAACAAGGCGAGATGCTTTGCCTTCCTGTTTCAGCTCCCGTACTCTAAGTAAGTTTCTTTTTGAAATTTATTTCGTGCCAATGCTTTTTGTCAGTGATTTTGTTGTTTAAAACGGCTCCCGGTCACAGTCCTGAAATGCTGCCTAGTGTTCCCGATTGCGAGAAGGCTGGGCTGTACCTTCCGGCAAAAATACATGTGCCAGATAAGCTTTGTTCAGACACGAGCTGTGGAGTTACGTTGGCTGTGAGTTCAATGGCAATGAATCAATTAAAAAAAAAAAAAACCATATTAAACAGAAACACAAATTAATGTTATGTATTGACAGGTTGATGAAAAAGTTGTGACCAGAGGCTCACTGGCACCCAACCTTGTGTTCCCCTAGGAGCAATGGCTCAGGATTTGCTAGTCCAGTGTCCGTGGTGACTTTTAAGTCTGAGAATTCCAGTAGTAAATTGCAGAGGCATTTACTATGCATCACACAGGATGCTAAACGTTTTCATAAACATGGTTTTGCAATTTAAGCATACTTAAAAACTGTATCGGGCCTGACAATAGAGTGGTATTTACAGAGTAAATACCTTGAGAAAACTAGTATCACGATTTCAATAAATAGCAGTCGGCCCAAGGCCATATAAGCTTTCCTGCCAAACCAACAATCCTTGCCAAGTAAACTGAACAAACTTCATGGGATTTAGTAGTTTTGGAAACTACCAGAGCCACTTCCTGTGGATTGCCTACAAAGACCACTGACCTTTCGCACCACATGGCTGCTAAAACAAACACAGCCCACCCTCTATTCCAAACCCTGAGCAATGCCTGGCCCACATCCAGCCTGGAACCAGAGGCTCAGTACCAGCAGTGGAAACACAGGAAGTGTGTCCGTGTCAAGCGTCTTTCCCTTGTCCTTGATTTTTAAAACCCTCACTGCATTCTCAAAAAACATGGCAACACTGCAGAAGTTGAACCCAGATTCTTAATCTTCCCTGCTTTGCATTTAGCAACAGAGTAGCAAGCCAGGAGGTCACAGTAGAGAAATCTTTTCTGGTGCCTAGAGAATCCCAGACTCTAGTTCTTGTTCTCAGACATAGGAAAGGTAAGAACCATTTTGAGAGTTTTTAGGACAATTTAACCCAAATCTCAATCCATCGTTTCCTTTAAATGCTGGGTGAATTCGGGAATTATTCCTACAGCCTGACTCGGGCTTTACCTCACACTGCCCCTGAGGTAGCCTCCTTTTTAACTATAAATTATATTGAATTAGGTATCATTTCTTTTTCCTAAGGTCAGTGACGGGTACCGATTAGCATGACAGCAAACAAACTGCTTAGCTGGGAACTCTGATCTACTTTATGAGGATCCAGGTGGATAAATACCCTGGAACATCAAACAAGACTGCCAAAATGGAGCCATTTCCAACCCCGACCCGTGTATTTACATAAAACTGACACAGCTTCATAAACTGTTTTTTTCGAAAGTCCCATTTTCCTATGAAAGCAAGAAATTCAAAACTGATTACTAGAACTACTTGTCCTACTGAGTAGAAAATCCTTACCTTTCCAAACATAATGAAGAAAACATCAAGAATTATAAGTAGAATTTAGTCAGTAAATGACAGCTTTTAGGGGATGACATTTTCATCTATTAAGACAATTATTGTTGAACATGAATATGAATGTATAACTTAAGTGGATGGATATTTCTGCAGGCATTCAGACTCCTGGGATAATTTTAAAGCAATAATTTTCAAGCTTCTTCACCCCAGGACAATTATTGAAAAAAAATCTGCAGAACATTCAAGCTCCACATGTCTCTTTTTCTAAGTCAAAGATACGGCAGGATTTCCAAAGAGATAAAATATCCCTTTATTTTTCAGTTGACTACCTTGTTATGTGGATTACGTGGTAAAACCGTTCCATTTTAGAGCGGGGCATGAATTCAGTGCCTCTACTCAGGGCCACAGTACAAATGGAAACCATAGCAGGTGCTCTGTCCCAGTACCTTATTTAAGAGGGCGGCTAAGGGGCCATCAGACAGCCACTGCCTGTCCTGTTTCTGCTGGAACTTTTGGGGACAAAAGAAGAGTTCTTTCTGCAGGGTGAAGGGGCTTTCAGCTGGAAAAACCACCTAAAAATAAAGAACCCAAGAGGATGCAGACCAAAAAGATGAAAACAGATTTGGACTGGAATCCAGCTGTGTCAGAAACAAGTTTTACCCCCATGAACTTTCAATTTTGAAGCGATACTCTTTTGCTCAAGCCAGGGTGAACTGGGTTGCTAATACTGTAACTGAATGAGCCCGGAATCATATATAGTCATTACAAAACTTCTCTTTCTTCTTCAAATAAAAATGCTAGTTCTCTGACATTTTTAAAAAGGCAAATAAATTTGGGGCCAGGGGGGTAAGGAGAGAAGAATAAAGTCCAGAACATACTAGCCATGTCTTTCGTTCAGCCAGCCTCACACTTTAAAAACTCTCTTAAATATTTTTTTAAAATTAAACAAATAGTGTGTGGTAACTGTATAAAACTATAAACATAGAGAGAAGAAAATAAATCACCTATCATCTCACTATTGTAAGACAACCTCTGTGGATGCTTTAATTTATATACTTTCAAACTTTGGAGGAGATCTATTTTTTAAATAAACTTTTAAAAAAGATTTATCTTTTTATCTGAGAAAGTGGAGGAGAGGGAGAGAGAATCTCAAGCAGACTCCCTGCTGAGTGCAGAGCCTGACACGGGGCTCCATCTCATGACCCTGAGATCATGACCTGAGCTGAAATCAAGAGTTGGAGGCCTAACCCCCCAGGCGCCCCTTAAATACTTTTTATTTGAGAAGTTTTAGATCTCCCGAAAAACTGCAAAGACAGTACAGCAAATATATGGATATCTCACTTCATATATCTCACAATCGGTTTCCCCTAATATTAATAGCTGCAGCTAGTTCAGAGGTGTTGCTCCCATTCCCATCCCACTCCCTATCATTAGCCAAAGATGTTTCTTGTGTTATGGGTTTTTTTTTTTAAGATTTTATTTATTTATTGAAGAGACAGAGAGAGAGAGTGAGCGCACACGCGCACACAAGAGAGGGGAGGAGGGGCAGAGGGGAAAGAGAGGGAGAGGGAGAGAATCCCAAGAAGATTCCGCACAGAGCCCAACATGGGGCCCAATCCCACGACCCCAAGAACATGACCTGAGCCAAAACCAAGAGTCAGACACTTAACCAACGGAACCACCCAGGTACCCCTTGTGTCTGTTTTAAAATTCACTGTGCATCCATCCTATACAATTGATTGTGAAATACAAAATATACATAATATGTCCTCTTTCCCCTAAAAAGGGTATATGTATGTGTAAGTCTATGTGTATCATATGAGCAATAAATACATATTTAAATATTACATATGAATAATAAAGGTAGACAATTTTTCATATCAGCACATATCCATCTGTGTCCTGCTACGCTATATTAATGTCCCATAATTTATTTAACTAGTTTCTTATTAATAGCTTGTTTCCACTTCTGTTTGTTTTGTGATCACAAATGAGGCAATAAATTGATTTGTTGGACAATTTTCCAGACTTGGAACTGCTGGGTCTAGAGTATGTGCATTTATTTTATTTTATTTTTTTTAAAGATTTTATTTATTTATTTGAGACAGAGAGAATGAGAGACAGAGAGCATGAGAGGGAGGAGGGTCAGAGGGAGAAGCAGACTCTCTGCCGAGCAGGGAGCCCGATGCGGGACTCGATCCCGGGACTCCAGGATCATGACCTGAGCCGAAGGCAGTCGCTTAACCGACTGAGCCACCCAGGTGCCCGAGTATGTGCATTTATATATGAAGAACTGATGCAACTAAACACCAAAAAGCAAACAATCCAATTATAAAATGGGCAGAGGACCTGGACAGAAATTTCTCCAGAGAAGATGTGCAGATGGCCGGCAGGCACATGCAAAGATGTTTGACATCATGCATCATCAAGGAAATGCAAATCATTACTACAATGAGGTATCACCTTACACCAGTCAGAATGAGTAGGACCAAAAAGACAAGAAATAACCAGTGTTGGCGAGGATGCGGAGAAAAGGGAACCCTCCTACACTGTTGGTGGAAACATAAACTGCTGCAGCCACTGTGGGAAACACTATGAAGGTTCCTCAACAAAAAAAAATAGAACTACCATATGACCCAATAATTTACCCCCCAAAACCCCAAAACACTAATTTGAAAAGATGTATGCTCTTCTGTGTTTATTACAGCATTATTTACAATGGCCAAGATACGGAAGAGACCTAAGTGTCCATCAATAGATGAATGGATAAAGAAGATGTAAGATAGAGATCTCATATCATCTCATATATCTATCTACACTACATCTGATTTTATTTACATTTATGAAAAAAGGATGAGATCTTGCCATTTGCAACAATATGGATGAACCTAGAGGGTATTATGGTAAGTAAAATAAGACTGACAAAGACGAACACCACATGATTTCACTTTTATGTGGAATCTAAAAAGCAAAACAAATGAATAAACAAACAAAAAGCAGAAATCAGACTTATAAATACAGAGAACAAACTGCTGGTTGCCAGAGGGAATGGGGCTCAGGGGGAGGGGCCAAATGGGTGAAGGAGAGAGGGAGGTCCAGGCTTCTAGTGATGGAATGACTAAGTCATGGGGATGAAAGGTACAGCACAGGGAATATGGTCAATGTAAGGTGACAGAGGGCAGCTACACTTGTGGTGAGCACAGCATAAGAGGTGGTGAATCACTATGTTGCACACCTGAAATTAATGTACCAGCGTGTGTCGGCTGTCCTCAAGAAGATTTTTAAGAAGAGTATGTGCATTTAAAATCCTGAGCGATATGGCCACATTATCCTCCATAAAGATTGTACAAATGTCCAATCGCACAAAGAGTACCCAAGAATGCTTATTACCCTGCACTCTGCACTCCGTGGGTATTATCAACCTTTAACATCTTTACCGTGTGATCGTTTCTTTCTTTTTTTTTTAAAGATTTTATTTATTTATTTGACAGAGACACAACGAGAGAGGGAACACAAGCAGGGGGAGTGGGAGAGGGAGAAGCAGGCTACCCGTGGAGCACGGAGCCCGATGTGGGGCTCGATCCCATGACCCTGGGATCATGACCTGAGCCCAAGGCAGATGCGTAATGACTGAGCCACCCAGGTGTCCCGTTTCTTTCTTTTTTTTTTCAAAGCCATGTTGATTTCATCTGCGGGCCTCTCCGACTTCCTATCTTACATTCTCTCCAACTCTGAATCTGCTCCAGCCATACAGCCTTTATTCTGTTCGTCTTTTGCATCAAGCATATCCCACCCAGGACCTCTGCAGAAGTTACTTCTGCTGCCTGGAATGCTTTCCCCAGTTCTTTGCCCAACAGCCCCCTCCTTGTCTTAAATATCTTCACGTAAATGTCACTTCTTCCGAGAAGACTTCTCTGCAAACCTAAGCAAAGTCCAAGTCACTCTTGGTTTTATTTTATTTATTATTATTTTTAAAGATTGAATCTATTTATCTGAGAGAGAGACAGCACAAGCAGGGGGAGGGGCAGAGGGACAGGGAGAAGGAGACTCCCCACTGAGCAGGGAGCCCAATGCGGGGTTCGATCGCAGGACCCCGAGATCATGACCTGAGCTGAAGTCAGATGCTTAACCTACTGAGCCACCCAGGTGCCCCCAAGCCACTTTTTGTTTTAAAATGTACATTTTAATTTTATTCAGTAAATTGAGGCCAACAGATCAGGGGACGATTGGCACTGAAAAGACAAACTGCTACTGAGGGTTTCCAAGAGAAGGAGGCACATGACGCCACGTGGGTCCACATGAGGAAGCCCTGGGGTCAGTCAGGAGGCAGAAAGAGTGGGGGAAATGTGGGCAAGAGCCTTTATTGTGGTTTCCAAGAAGAAATATGCAAGGCAGGGCAAGAGGGCTTACGACTGTCTAGTTTTAATAATTTCAGTCTGAGTAATTTCTAGGGTGCAAGGCCTGTCTTAAATTGTCTGCTACTTGTCCCTGGGGCATTAGGTTGAGAGGAACAGTGCTCCTGAGTGTAAGAGCCCCCTGGAGGAGGTGGTTAGGCTGTGGGCTCTAGATTGGTTGATGTGCATGTGTGATCACAGGTGAGTCATTTACTCTCTCTAGAAATTGGCTAACGAGGGTGGGGCAGCCTCTCCAAGGCTATCAAGTCCCGGAGATGTCAGAACATCAGAGACACATGGTTAATACACTGTCATATTATCCCACAACACCTCACCAAGGTGCCACCGCCTTGCTACCGTATTCGTGGACTGTATGCTGTCCGTTAGCGCCACTAGAATGCAAGCGCCTTAGGGCAGGATCATTGTCCTGGTCGCTGCTAATTCCCAGCCCTACTAAAACCTACAGCAGTGGAAGACACTCAATCCTCGTGTATTGAAAGAATGAATGACCACCTCTTCTTGGAATTGCTTATGTATGTCCTTTGCCTATTTATTTGTGACTTAAGACAAATTTATTATCTTACAGCTCTGTAAGTCAGAAGTGCCCATTTTTCTATTTAAATGGCTTGTACTTTTCTTGTTGATTTGCATTTTAATTAACGCAAAAATTAAAGCTCAGTCAGTTACATGTTTTGCAAATATTTTTCCTGTTTCCTTTTACTTTTTAAATTGCTTTATCTGTAAAGAACTTTTTATTTTTATTTGCCTGTAGTCAAACTCTCAATATTATTTGTTATGGCTTCTTAGTTTTATCTCAAGCTTAGAAATTTTTTGCAACCCAACATGATAAGAAATAGTATGATATTTAGTATTTTATTATTTCAGTATTTTACAATTATGTATTTGGTACAACTAGAGTTTATTTTGTATGAGTTAGTAAGGTAGAGATCATTTTTTCCCTAAATTACTAGCATGATATATTAAACAATCTGCCTTTCCCACTGGTCTGAAATATTTTCTTTAACATCTACCAAATTGTGTGTGTGTGTGTGTGTGTGTGTTTAATTGTGGGGGGCCTATTTTCCAAACTTTCTCCTCTGTCCCTTTATCTGTCTTGCACCAACATCACACATTACATAAATCACTCAGTACCAATGACCTCTACTGTATCAGTAAGAAACAGGCCACGCTCTATTATCAGATTATTGAATGGGCTAGTTTTGCAGCTAAATTGAAAAGCTGTATCAAAATACAGAAATACCTGTGAAGGAGAAGTAAAATTAACAACGTGTGAAATAAAAACAGCTGCTTTGTTAATACAGCCCTTTGTGACAGGGGAAAATAATTCAACCAAATGGTTTAACGTAACTTGGCCCTTTAAAGCAAAATGAGCAAAACAGGAACTGCCAGCCCTGTATCATCTCTCTTTGGAATCTAAGGTGACCTTCCTGAAAGCTATGTCAGTTGTAGGAGCGAAAGTGAACCGGGCAGGAAGGCCAGAGCTGAAGTCAACCACAGCCACGGAGGAACCAGACTTTCCCTCATTGGTGCTGACAATCTCAGCGTCTCCAGCCACAGGATGTAAATGTTGGTTTGGTTATGCAAGACCTCCCTCTCCTTTCATTTTATTTCACGGAATAGATGCACTACATATGTTGCATATTACAATACCGAGGAACTGGGCCCAGGCCAGGACTCCTACCTCTTTTGTCCGTAGTCCTCGAATGCTCACACTCAGTGCCAACTCATACTTCCTATCTGTTCAGCTGCTCTGCGTCCAACACTCGGCTGATCATGCATCAGTCCAATTTCTGGAAGGCCCTGCCTACCACGGCTCTTCTTCTATTTCAAGCACCACCTCAGAGCAGTCTTCAAGACTTTGGGGAGAAGGAAGAGAAAGTCTCTGGAGACCCTCTTTGTTATTTCGGGGACCAGTGGTTCAGCCATACGTGTGTGATCATTTGCATTGTGAAACAATGGTATCAACCTGCTATCAGTAGAAAATGTCACTGGAGTTGACTTCAGAAGGCACTGAAATATTAAGAGTCAAGGCACAAACAGTACATGGATAGTGGCTGGCCCAGTAAGTGCTCAATAAATGTAGCTCTTCCATATTTCTGCCAGTTCTCCCTGACTCTCAGCAAGTCTATGGTCACACGGCATATGAGGTCATTGCAAAGCTTGAGCGAAGCTCACAGGTCCACGGGGGGTGGGGGGGGTGTGGGGGCCACGGGGCAGAGGACCGACCAGTCCCCAGCACACAGGATGGTGCTTAGATGAGAGGGCAGGGCTCTGGTCAAGACCAAGTCATAAAACAATATAAATATCTATCACATCCATGATCTCTGCACATTGGAGAGATCTCTGTATGTTAACGTCTTGTTCACGTCGCATACTTTTCAATGAAATTGTGAACCAGAATGAACCATCAGAAAAAAAATGACTAGGGCCGCCTGGATGGCTCAGTCTGTTAAGCGTCTGCCTTCAGCTCAGGTCATGATCCCAGGATTCTGGGATCGAGCCCCGCATCGGGCTCCCTGCTTGGCGAGGAGCCTGCTTCTCCCTCTGCCTCTGCTTCTCTCCCTGCTTGTGCTCTCTCGCTCTCTCTCTGTCAAATAAGTAAATAAAATCTTTAAAAAAAACCGAAATGACCAAATGTTAACCTTATTTTGTTTTCTACTTAATGTTAAACTGAATATAAGTAGAAACTGAATATAACTTTTTAAGTTATAAATAGTAAGCTCAGCTCAGTTCAGACCAATTCCTAATATCCACACTTTTGTGAGAAAACCACTTTACATATGCATTTAAGTGGGTTTTCTGTTCAAATGGATTTTAAATTTTGGATGAGGGGCAAGAGAAGCAAAATCTCTTTATGAAGTAGGCTGTCAAGCTGTCAAAAGGAGAAATACAGTATTAGAGAGTACACTTTGTTTAGTTAATGAGTATATTTAACCAGTTAATAGAGACTGAGTGGTGTTTGAAAGGAGAGGGGGTGGTAGGAGGAGAGAAGTAAGTAAGTTATTCAACTAGTTGCTAGGGAGACCTTCTAAGTGAAAAAATGCAGTCACATAGCGTGGTCATAATCTCCTTCTTGCAGCTTACTCCAAGTTGTATGGAGGAGGAAAGCAAGGGGGAACGTCCCTCTTCCCCCTTCTGGAGCATACGTGGGACCACTGAGAAGGGGCCTCCATGCTCCCTTTCTCAGAAGCATAAACAGCCTTCCAACAGACCTGAAAGAAGAAACTCATTACAGAGACACCTGAGGATAAACTGAAGCTGTGAGCATTCTGGAAATTAAAGGAATTCTAGGCCCTTGAAAGATCTACACCACTTCACTGACCTGTGGATCTCAAGGATTCTGGATGAGTTTTCTACCCAAACACGGCAGGGTAAAACTGCCAACATTATTAAAAAAAAAAACCAAAAAACAAAACAAAAAAACCCCCTGTAATATTAAGGCACCAAATTGTATTGAGTTGTTTGTATTTCTTTAAATCTTTCTCCTCATTATTCATCTTTGAGAACAGAGGTTATTTATTAGTGACTGGGTTTTATCTGTTCTTCTTTCAATTAATTATTTACTTTTTTAGGATTAAAGCAGACACCGTGACACTATGATTCAGTCATTCACGCCAAATGGAGCTTTGCCAACTGACCCCCATGGGCATCACCATAAGCCACTTGTTCACCTGGTGGCCAGGAGAGATGTCGGCCCTGGAAGGAATGAGACAGCTCTGAAGAGCCATCCTGGAAAACGACAGGACTCAGATCACGACGGTATTCTCTAACCTTGGAAAACAAACAGAGAGAACTTGGGAATACTTCCTGAGCAGAGCCTGGATGAAAACCATCTGTCATTTACCTTATTCCCTGGCTGCTTTCTGTCACGTCCATTTCTGGTGAGCGGGATTCCTTGTTTTCAACTAATTTTTACAGTTCAGGTGAAAGACCCACAGGTACATAGGTCGTTTCATCAACCGTATTTATGGCCGCTCTCAAAGGCAGTCGATCACACAAACTGAAACACAGTGTTCTGGAGCGTAGGGGCCGTGGTGTTCCTGAGAAACTGTGAGGGAAGAACACGGGATAATTGGCAGAAGTGGCCTTTATTCTAGCCAACGGCTCTCTTGCATGCACTGCGGCCAATGCGGCCTCCTGCCCCAGCCTGGTGCCTCTGTGCCCCCTGGTTCAGGCACGCCTACGCCGCACACCCAGGGGCCTCTGGTTTCGTTTAGGGATTTGGTCACGAGAAATATCATCGTGTTAGGATTTGGCCACCGTTCCCAGATCATCCATCTACCAGTTCACATCATGACAAAAAGAGAAGCTCATAAACTCACAAAGGTTCCACAGACATCAATTAAAGTCGTAACAAAAATTAAACAGCAACTTTAATCTATTACAAACATAAAACCCAGTAGGGAGAGAGCAGATGTACAAAGTCGGGGCACAGCCCAGGAGGCACTGTGTTAAAAGGCTCTTTGTCAAAACATACTGTGAAAAAAAAATTTTTTTTTGTGAGCATAGAATCGATAAATCAGAGAGAATGGCTGATCTTGAATCAACATGAATTCTCAGTGAGATAATTGAAGACCCAAATCATTAAGGGCTCAGTACAAAGGCTGATGTTAAAAATGAACCTGTTCTGGAAATGCACCACATCAGACTTTCTCCTATTTCGAGTCTGATATGACCCATCCATCCCCCGCCCCCTCGCTCTCTCCATCACATCCTTACACAGGAAGACTCGGGCTCTGATTACACCAGCAAAATGAAATTTTTGTCATCCTGAACACCGATTCTCATTGTGAGAATTACTGGTAGCTGCAAAATCGTTCCTATTCAAAACTGGCAGTGAAAGGTCCATTCTGCTTTAGTAACTAATGGTTCTTAAAGATCTGGTAAGCAATTTTCACAATATAGTCTTAAAGCCCTGGGAATAAGTACAGACGGGGGCTCTTTAAAGGCATTTTTTTTAATATGGCAAAATAAGAAATTTTATTTGTACAAAAGGGTATTGAGTAAAAACAGGTTCTTTTCCCATTCTAAACACCCAATTTTTCTCCCAAGAATCAACCCCTAGCAATTTTCTAAACATATCTCTGGACATTTCCTATGTATATAAGCATATATGTGTCTATATTACCTTATTTTATTATTTTTTAAATTTTTTTTAAGATTTTATTTATTTATTTAATTGACAGAGAGAGAGAGAGAGAGACAGCGAGAGAGGGAATACAAGCAGGGGGAGTGAGAGAGGGAGAAGCAGGCTTCCCGCTGAGCAGGGAGCCCGATGTGGGGCTCGATCCCAGGACCCCAGGATCATGACCTGAGCCAAAGGCAGTCGCTTAACCAACTGAGCCACCTAGGCGCCCCATATATTACCTTATTTTAAAAAACATAAATAAGAGCGTACACTCCAGACTGTTAATGTATAGTGTTCATTCATTAACATCCCATCTTCGCAACCATCCCGTATCAGTACATACAAAGTAACCTCATTCAGGACATAACATTTCCACATATGTACGTTGCACCAATGATGGACCTTTCAAACTGTAAATAATGTTAATTTCCAAATAGGCTGAATTGAGACTGAAAGAATCTTAGACACACACCGTCCCTGGGGAGTTACTGCTGTTCTAACTCGTGGTCACCACTCGATGGGACTCACGGCTGCCTCTGTTACTCCAGTCCGGGAAATGGTGTCTGTTCCTCAGCTCTCTGGCCAGAGGTATAGTTGGGGGATGATGGGACAGCCTGAGATACACCTGACGGGCAGAAGCAGGCGAGGCGGAGTCCTACCCAAGCCTCATCATCTCCTGCAAAAGTGGACGAGTCTAAAGTTCCCATTCCTGCCCACTCACCTGTTCTCCAGGCGTCTGTCTCTCCTTCCCCAGGCACTCCCCAGTCCTCAACCCTCCATGACTTTCCGCCACACGAAACCACCACTCCCTCTCTCCCTATCAAGCTCAGGATGATTGAGAACAGGGAGAGAGTGAATCACTGCCCAGAGGGGCCCAGAGTGACTTTTCTGAATAAAAATATGCATAATTCAGTGGCTGAAGAACTATTCCTGGAGATGATGAACAATGCAGTCTTTTCATAAGGGACCCCGGTCAGGCTGCCATCAGTGAAACAAGCTGCACTCCATGGGAAGGCAGGTGCCTGAAAGAAGTCAATACTGTATGTATTACTGGCTTCTGGTGGCTCTTCCAGCGTGGGAGGGATGGTCCCTCAGCACTGAGTCCTTGTAAAAGATGCTAAAACTCAGGCATGTCTCTCTGTTCTGACGTGTCTACACTCAAGGTCACAGTTCTGGTATTGTGGAGTTAGAAATGACTATTTTTAGATAACTTTTGGAAGACAAGGCTTAGCCCTTTAGAAGCCCTTGGAAAACATCCCTCAGTTACAGACCTTGCTGGGATCTCAGGAGGCAGCTACTCTGTTCCCATTTCTCTCTGGAGCATTTCCTATGAGCCACTCTACATAAAGGTTTGTCTATTTCTACAGGGGAAAGGAACCTGTTCTAGGTTAATTCTATTTCCTGAGTTTAGAGATCTTAGCACCAAAAAAATAAATGAAAAGCACAATGATGGAAAGGGATTTTCCCCAACTCCCAACATCTTCTGGATATATTCTCTTTTGTTTTTTTTTTCATTATAGGGATTACCAAAGGTATGTATAATATATATTTACACAAGAAGCTGACAGATCCCATCATCTTTACATTTCATGGCTATAGGCAGTTGTTTGATCCATACAGTGATGTGATTTTTTAAATAAGCAGTTGTTTAAAAAATATTTTAGGGGCACCTGGGTGATTCAGTCGGTTAAGCATCTGCCTTTGGCTCAGGTCATGATCCCAGGGTCCTGGGATGGAGCCCTGCATCGGGCTCCTGCTCAGCGGGAAGCCTGCTTCTCTCTCTCCCACTCCCCCTGCTTGTGTTCCCTCTCTCGCTGTCTCTCTCTCTGCCAAATAAATAAAATCTTTAAAATATATTTTTTAGAACAATCCCATCATTTGAATTTTTTTATTTAGACATATGAATCAAAGATCTCCTACTATACTTAGAGATGTCTTCTAAAGATTCAGTTACCTCCCTCAAAGACCCTTACCAAGTACTCCTATCTTCAAATGGCTGGAGTCCTTTCTTCCAAAGAACTTGGCATCAGTCAGTGGGAAATACCCTGGCTGGGACTGCTTCTGAGATACTTGCTTCTCCAATGTACTGACCCCGTGTCTGACCCAAGACAGCTTCTCCACTTCCCCCCATCCCATCTGACCCTCCAGAGATGCAGTGGGAGGTCACCGATCCATCGAAAGCACCTGCTAACTCAAAGTACTGCACTCTCCCAGGAGGAACGAAGTCTTCTTAAAATACCAGGATGTTACAGACTTCCTGCTGTGGCTGAGTCCCTGCACAGGAGGTCTCTGACTTGCCGGATGCCACACCAACAGGCCCCCGGGCTCTGCGGTGTGCATACTAAGGGCATCTGTGTGCGTCACTCACTTCACAGACAAGAAATTGCCCTTCCTTAACTTACTGTGCTCCTTATGGCTTAATTCACTTGTTTTAAAGGCATTAGGTGCCACATCTGTATGCAAGGCAACCTCACCCCTATGAGAGCCCACTTGTGCATCCATTATGAGTGAAATATCAGGTTTAGTTGCCCTGAGATATCTCCTTCTCATTTGCTTAGTCACTAGGGGTCTGAATAAATGGTTATCCCAGGGGTAATGAAAAGAAAAGTGTAATGTTGAATACAAATGTTTACTGATAGTTTAATTTATTAGGGAGCTCTACAAAAAAAAAAAGCCCCTAGATCCCTAAATTTATTTACTTAATAATCATGATGACAGATCTATTATGTTCCAGGCATTGGGCTGGACCTTGAGGATGCAAAAATAGTAAGACAATGATCCTGTTCTCAAGGGCCTTAGTTAGATGAGACACAAATGAGCAAATATGAGCAGAAAGAGCACGATAAAATCACGTGTGGGCACAGGTGGAAGAGTCAGGAAGATGGGCTTCACTCCCAGAGAGAAGGCAGGTTGGAAAGAGCATCACAGACAGAACTGCTGTATAATTTAGTATCCAACCAGTCCATTTTAAGAGTGAATAAAACCATACAATGTCTGAAATTTTTACTTGTGGACTGACAAACTGATTTATCACGTTGATTTAGCCCATAAAAGGAACTCTGTTTAACAACTATTTTTTTAAAGCAAAATTATCTCCAAAAAATTAAAATAACCTATATCCATGTACATCAAAACAAAAAAAAATTTTAACTTCTTTCTGTTCATTGTCTGAATATCAGAAAATAATCTCAGCATAGTAATTAGTCTTGGCACATATTCACAGATTTTAATCAATTTTTATTCACGTCTGTCTCTACACGCATAGCTGAAGGATTTACTTTGTTCCAAAGTGGGTTTGTTATTTTGTATTTTTTTCATAAGAAGGCTTACAATCGTCTTACAATCATCTTCACAGTTGTATTTATGATCACTAAGTTTGAACCTGTCAACACCTTCAGTGAATTCTTCTCTAATGACCATAATGTTTTAACTTGGAAAATACTGCAATGCTCTAATACCTGTAATCCTGCTAAACGGACACATTCTAACTGTATATTTTTAGTCAAAATGTATAAATATTTCAGCCCCGATTTTTTTTTTACAGGTACTGCCGTTTTCAACAAGTAATACCTTTCTTGGATAAATATTTTGAAAAGATAAACCTTGTCAGAGAAACTGTCCCTATTAATGGTTTTTTAATTGCTTCTCCAAATTTGGATGCTGCAAAATAATCAGGCTTCTCAATCTTATTCCATTGTGGTACAGATATAAAATTATCCGATTAAAAATAGGAGCTCCGACCAAGACACTTCCCACAGATTGAGTTATTCCAAAGCACAATTCTAAAATTTCAAAACTAACTCTTATACACTATCAAGCGCTCATCGCCTAATTTGTTCAGCTTCTTTCTTTCTTTCATAGGGATGTCTTTCAAGTGTTGTTTTCAATAACTGCAATTTGCTAAAACCTTCCAAAGTTGCTGTTTTTCACACTTCGCTCATTGAATACTTTGATTAAAGATTTCCAACTGTCTTTGAACCAATGCCATCAAAATATAGGGGATTTATTTACCAAGAAGTTTGATACTATGTAGTATACTTAAACTGGTTTGCAAAGTACGTCCCTTAAAGGCTCATACACTTCTAATAATACAATTGATGGAGCAGGTAGTTTAAGAAGAATAATAGAAGTCTGGAATACATAGAATATAAGAGAATGGAGGAAGACTGACCAGAAGCATGGGACAGGAGAGCTGAGTTGTGCTGAGGACTGAGAGTAAATGGTTCTCTCAGGGGTAATACAATGGGACACTGTTTCTGGGATGAGCAACATCTAATTTTCAGCAGCTCCAAGCCACCGACCTTCGTGCTGCCCTCCAGCAGTACCCAGCAGCCCTGCGTGGGAGCAGAGGATGCAGGCAGCTACACTGATGTCCAGTTTTATGTCTGCAGGGTGGATGCAGTGGGCACAGAGGGAAGGATGCTGGTGGGGGAGGGCCAGTGGCCATCGACGTGGTGCGGCTGGGTAGGGAAGCCCAGGGAGGGGGACAGTGGGGGTTCCTAGCAATGTCAAAGAACTGGCGAGAAAGACATTAGGGGTTGTTGTCAGCCAGGCTGAAGGCAGCCTGGAGTGGTGGACACTAAGACGACAGAGCCACAGCAGCTCCAGGAACACCATTCTAGAGAGCAGCCACAGGCAGGAGAAGAGCAAGGCAGGCTGGCCAGGACAGAGCGTGAGAGCCTGAACTACAAAGGAAGCAAGGATTTTTTACTTCCAGATGTACAATTAATCATCTGGATGTGGCATCGGGGGATCCAGCAGAATTCTAAATGCCTGCTTCAAAACAGGAACCGGAGACCCTCTCTCCAACCCAGCCATTCCGGTGCCAGCCCCCCTCCCACCATGTGAAATATCGAAATGGGCTGCCAAGCCAGCTTCAGCACCAACATGTCTTATTTATAAAGCCATGGATTCGAAGAGATAAGACATGGTTTTAGAAACATCATCTTGGGAAATGGAGAGACTTAGCTAGCAAATGCAGAAAACCCAACAGATTTCTAACATCTGCGCTTGTGTCATGGGGATTTACACTGAGAAAATGGAGAGCAGCAAAAGAAACACGAGACCATGGGATTTTAGACCAGAGGCCATAAGCTCATCTTAAACAAATGAACAAACACCAGTAAGAACCCCTCCATGTTACAGGTAGACCCAGGGAGACCAGACGCTGAGCATTCACAGAGCCCATCAGAGGCAGAAAGGAGCCTGGAACCCACAGCTTGGGACACTTGTCCAATGCTCTTCCCATTGCACAGCATTCCTAAATAAATTTCTCAACTAATCCCTTTGAGATCTCCCTCAAACCTCCTTCCAGATGCCTGACACCATGTCCCACGTGGGAACATGAGGGGGTTTACACCTAGTAATCCCACCTTTCCTCATGACACAATCTGAAAACCATTTGCATTTCCATGATTCTAATGAAGGGGCAGTGATTTCCTCAAAAGGACAGAAGTTGGGGTTGGATTAGATGATTTCCAAGCTCCTGGACTGGAAAAACAAATATTGTTAAAATGTCTATACTACCCAAAAGCAATCTACACGTTTAGTGCAGTCCCCATCGAAATACTGAAATACAGCATTTTTCACAGAACTAGAACAAAGAATCCTAAAAGATGTATGGAACGACAAAAGACCCTGATGAGCCAAAGCAGTCTTGAAAAAGAAAGCAAAGCTGGAGACATCAGAATTCTGGACTTCAAGTTATGTACAAAGCTGAAGTGATCAAAACAGTACGGCACTGGCACAACAGACACATAGATCAATAGCTCAGAAGAGAAAACCCAGAAACGAGCCCACAATTACATGGTCAATTAGTCTTTGACAAAGCAGGAAAGAATATTCAATGGAAAAAGTCTCTTCAACAAATGGTGTTGGGAGAGCTGGACAGCCACATGCAAAAGAATGAAACTGGACCACTGTCTGACACCATACACAAAAATAAATTCAGAATGGATTAAAGGCCTCAGTGTGAGACCTGAAACCATAAAAGTCCTAGAAGACAACACAGGCTGTACCTCTTTGAAATCAGCAGTAGCAACTTCTTTCTAGATATGTCTCCTGAGGCAAGGGAAACAAAAGCAAAAAATAAACTTGGGACTCATCAAAATAAAAAAGCTTCTGCACAGTGAAGGAAACAACCGACAAAACTAAAAGGCAACCTGTGGAGTGGGAGAAGATATTTGCAAATATCAGATAAAGGATTAGTATCCAAAATATATAAAGAACTTATGCAACTCAACACCCCAAACCCAAATAATCCAATTAAAAAATGAACAGACATTTCTCCAAAGCAGACATCCAGATGACCAACAGACATATGAAAAGAGGCTCAACATCACTCATCGTCAGGGAAATGCAAATCATAACAACGAGATATCACCTCACACCTGTCAGAATGGCTAAAATCAACAACACAAGAAACAACAGGTATTGGTGAAGATATGGAGAAAAAGAAACCCTGGTATATTGTTGGTGGGAATGCAAACTGGTGCAGCCATTGTGGCAAACAGTATGGAGGTTCCTCAAAATGTTAAAAATAGAACTACCTTATGATCCAGCAGTCGCTCTACAGAGTGTTTACAAGGAATACAAAAACACTAATTCAAAGGGATACATGCTCCCCGATGTTTATAGCAGCTTATTTACAATGGCAAGATATGGAAGCAGCCCAAGTGTCCATGGATTGATGAATGGATAAAGAAGAAGTGGTATACAAACACAATGGAATATTACCCAGCCATAAAAAGAATGAAATCTTGCCTTTTGCAACGACATGGATGGAGCTAGAGAGTGTAATGCTAAGTGAAATAAGTCAGTTAGAGAAAGACAAATACCATATGATCTGGAATTTAAGAAACAACCGCCATTTCTCCTCCTGACTCAGGGTCCATTCACGCAGCTCTCCTCTCCTGTGAGAGTCATTCTGCTGCACCCACTCCCCAACTCCCTGGGGGCCCTGATCTCCTTCAGCACAGGGCCTTGGGGGCTCACACCTATCCTGCACCTGCGGCAGACGTGCAGAGGTGCTTCTTCTGACAGTCACATGCAGGGCTGGCCACATAATCGGCTGCGCCCAGCTCAGAATAAAAATGTACACTCCTTATGCAAAAAAAAAAAAAAAAAAAACAGGAAAAAATTGGTTTCCTTTCTTATACTATCTCTCACTCAACCTGTCATGGTGCTTTTTAATCTGTTGTTTAAGGTCATGCTCCCTTGGTCATGCAGATACTCGCCTGCAGGCTACGTGCAGACCCCTGTGGCCCCTGGGGGTCCGGCCCACACTGGTGTGCTGTGTTCATGCATCTGATCCAACTCCCTGCATGAGTGCCCAGGTCCCCACCGGGTGGAACTAGGGGAGTGGGTGGCCGAGAACCTCTCCTGGAAGGCGGCAGAAGGTGGAACCTGAAGTCCCTTAGACTTCACTGACAAAACACAGATTCAAAAATTAAATTACTAAGACCATGGCAAGTGCAAAGCATTAATCCCCAAGTATGGGGCCCTCCTGAGTGTGGGGCTCTGTGTGACTACACAGGTCATACACTGATGAAGTCAGGCCTGGTCACGTGGCTTACCCCCCACCCCCTTCCACCAGGTCTCTGCTCAAATGTCCAAATGTTATCAGAGAGGTCTCCCCTGACCATTTTGTATAAAATAGCAAACCACCTACCTACCTTTTGGCATTCCTATCTCCCTCACTTCTGTTATTTTTCTCAATAGACTTTGTCATTACCCAATAGATACTTATTTTATTAATTGTTTGTCCATTGTCTATCCCTTCTGCTGCCATGTAATTCTTCTATAAGAGAAGGGAGTCCATTTTATTCATGTCTGTATCTCCACTGGCTACTCATGCCAGACACATGGGAAGGGCTCCGAAACTACTTGTTGAGTAAATGAATGAATGGTTATCATGATGCATAATGATCGTTGCAGACAAAAAAATGTTGCAGAATTTCAGGTAAGGGCAAAAGAGCCCCTGGGATTACAGAGGGTGCAGCTCACATTTTAGAGGGGAATGATTAAAATCCACAGTTGCATTCTTCAAGGTCTATGCAGGATGTCTGGGTCCTGGGGAGGGCCCCAGTGGAGGAGACACCCTCGGGGAAAGGGTGACTAGGACTTAGCTGATGGCTATGCTGGCCTGGGTGGGGTTGGGGGTGAGGGGGTACTGTGCTCCAGGATGAAGGGCTGGTACAAAGACAGGCATTATAAGGAGCCCGAGTGGGACCGTGAGGGGTTTACTCTGATGCTCTGAAAGAAAAGAAAGGATCTAGATGCCTGACAAAAGTAAAAAGAACATTATTGAAATTGGGAAAACACGAGAGCCAACCTGAGGTTGGAGTGTACACATCCTATTTACAGGGCATGAGGAAATTGGTTTAGCCAGAGTGGAGAGCTTGTTTCTTTTAGTAAGTCATCAGATAGAATGGCAGTTCAGGAGCATCTCAAACCAAAAAGTGTCCTCTGATATATTCAGAAATGTATTCCTGCGTAGGCATGTTCTGTTTTGTGTGTGTGTGTGTGTGTGTGTGTGTTTACAAGCCCTGTTTTTATCTACTTAGGAAATTAGAAGCAATGAAGTTCATGGTAATACCTTCTGGATTTTTAATTTTACAAGCCTCAGCTTGCTGGCTTTAGAGCATTACATGTTTCCTTAAATCAAATAATTATTTGTACAACATATAAGTTAATAAATGGATAATTTCTGAAATTGATGCTTCATATTCTACACATGACTCTACTCTTTATGAACTTCTATGGATTCTCATACTCATTTGAGTACTAATAACCAGTTGTTACTATCAAAATTTTTACAATTGTAGGGGAGGTAGGCAGGGGAAATGGGTGAAACTGGTGAAGGGGATGAAGAGTACACTTATCACAATGAGCACTGAGTACTGAATAGAATTACTGAATCACTATATTGTGCACCTGAAACTAATATAACACTGTATGGTAACTCTACTGGAATTAAAATTAAAAACTATTAAAAAAAACCCCAAAACAACAACAACAACAAATGTTTACAATTGTTCTATAATGTATGGGATATTTAAATTGTGCACACTTTAAAGAACTCATTAGAAATTTAGTGGAAGATGTTAAATTTCATCCAAATTGGAAAGAATGGACATGATGATGTTTAGAAAGGCACTGTGAAAATCTTTAAGTCAAAAGTGATTGTATTAAAAACATGGTTATAAAAAGTAAAAACTGGGGGCACCTGGTGTCTCAGTTGCTAAGTGTCTGACTCTTGGTTTCAGCTCAGATCATGATCTCAGGGTAGTGAGATTGAGCCCCTCATCAGGCTCCATGCTCAACATGGAGGCCACTTAAGATTCTCTCTCTCCCTCTCTGCTCTCTCTCTCAAAAAAAAAAAAAGTAAAAACTATTACAAAAGACAAAAGAGAATATTATACAATGATAAGAGGGTCAGTTCACCAAGAAGACACAAGCACCATACATGTAGGGAACATCAGAGCTCCAAAATACATGGAGCAAACATAGACAGAATTGCAAGGAGAAAAAAGACAGCTCTATAAAAATGGTAGGAGACTTCCATACTCTAATCTCAATAGCAGATAGAACAACCAGACAGAACATCAGTTAGGAAATCAAGGACATGAACAACATTAAAGACCAGTTGGACCTAACAGACACACACAGAATGCCATCCAACAAGAGCGAAATAGACATTTTTCCCAAGTTCACACAGAACATTTTTCACCATATGCTAGGCAAAAAAACAAGCCTTAATAATTTTTAAAAGACTGAAAATCATACAAAGTATCTTTTCCAAGCACAGTGGAAGGAAACTAGAAAATCAATAGCAGAAAGAAAACTGGAAAATTCACAAAAACATAGAAATTAAACAACACTTTCTTAAACAGCCACGGGGTCAAAGAAGAAATCACAGGGAAATGAGAAAATATCTTGAGACAAATGCAAATGAAAACACAGCATACCAAAACCGATGGGATGCAGCAAAAGCAATGCTAAGAGGAAAATTCATAGTCATAAATCCTTACATTAAAAGAGAAGAAAGTTCTCAGAAAACATGATTGTATATTAGAAATTTCATAGACTTGAACCTGGTAAAAGTGGTTTATGTTTATAATGGACCTTGGCTTTTTTTTTTTTTTCTTTACTTTCTTAGCTCTCTAAGGCCTTTACATATATTCAGTGGGTTTTCCAGTGGCAGGAGGGAAAAAAATAACAACGTATATTAAATTATTAGCTTGGAGGATGACAAAGCAGCAGCAGAGCCCAAAGTGCTGAACTCCACCCCCAAGACTGGACCCCTTACAGACTGGACCCCACCACAAACAACCCTCATAGACTGGACACCCCCCCCGACAGACTGGACCCCTTACAATTTGGACCCCCATGGACTGAACTCCTCACAAACTGAACCCCCTCACAGACTGGACCCCCTCACAGACAGGACCCCTCACAGACTGGGCCCCCTTACAGACAGGAATCCCTCACAGACTGGAATCCCTCACAGACTGGACCCCTCACAGACTGGACCCCCTCACAGACTGGACCCCCTCACAGAATGGACCCCTCACAGAATGGACCCCTTCACAGACTGGACCCCCTCACAGACAGGACCCCTCACAGACTGGACCCCCTCACAGACAGGAATCCCTCACAGACTGGACCCCTTCACAGATAGGACCCCTCACAGACTGGACCCCCTCACAGAATGGACCCCTCACAGAATGGACCCCTTCACAGACTGGACCCCCTCACAGACTGGACCCCCTCACAGACAGGAATCCCTCACAGACTGGACCCCTTCACAGACAGGACCCCTCACAGAATGGACCCCCTCACAGACTGGACCCCCTCACAGACAGGACCCCTCACAGACTGGACCCCCTCACAGACAGGAATCCCTCACAGACTGGACCCCTTCACAGATAGGACCCCTCACAGACTGGACCCCCTCACAGACAGAACCCCCTCACAGACAGGACCCCTCACAGACTGGACCCCCTTACCTTCTGGTCCCCCTCACAGACTGGACCCCCTCACAGACTAAACCCTCATGTCCCACCCAGGCTCCTTATTACTTCTCCTTGTATCAGCCCTTCAGCCTGGAACACAGCCCCCACCACACCTATGCCCAGAACATCCATCTGGCTTGTCCTAATCCCCCTCTACCCAAGGATATATCCTCTACACAGTCTTCCCTGTGACCCAGAGTCCCTGCACAATCCCCAAGGGGTGCAGTGGTTGTGCGTCATGATGGCTCCTCCACAAAGAAAACCACTGGAGAGACCAGCTGTGCGCCCAACCCCTTCCCACCCACCCAATACTAAACAAAAGTCACCGGCCCCTAGGTTCTCAATTAGTGTCTGTTGTGAACAAAGATAAGGTTTTGGAAATCTATATGTAAATATATTAAGGTGTCATAGGTAGAACCACTTTTGTCTTCATTATTACACTTGGCTACTTAAAAAAACTTTCTACTGGGAGTAATAATTTGTGTTCTAATTACAAGTGTTTCTGGGAACACACTGTCTGAATTATGAATACAATATCCACATGAAGCTAACAGTGGCAACCCCCACAAACAGGGAATGTTTCAAATAGCCTTCTGCAGATGCCAATGGAGTAAACCACATTTTTCTCTTGGAAGTGCATACATTTTCATGTCCTGAACCATGCAGGAATCTAAAATTCTTTAAAGAAAGTGCATTTCATTATTAGTGTTTCGAGCTCAGCAGGTTACTTCTACATATCTTAATACTATCATGAAATGAAAGAAATATTAGAAATATTTGTATCTTATGTGGAATATACATAATGCAACATATCATTATATTGGTAAAATTCATTAATTGACAAAATTATTTAAGAAAGAAACATGATCATTGCTGTGTATGTTGAGATTAGTTTAGTGATTTCCTGTGATATTATTTAGTAAACTGTTCCCCTCACAAAAATGACAAAATACAGGGCATTTTCTTGTTAGCTCTGCTTTTAAAATACTTATTGAATCATAAATAATTTTTTCCAAGTAAACCAAACTATTTACATTAGTATTACCTACAAGGTTTTTTCCTAGAAATTATCTGCAGTGTTGTATTATGCTGGTTAAGCTCATTCCCTGGGTCACTTGCCAGCTTGGGTAAATGATCCAACCACTCTGCTTAGGTTCTTCTTGTAAAATTGGGATAAAAGTGGCCCCTCAGGGGCCTGGGGGGCTCAGTTGGTTAAGTGTCTACCTTCAGCTCAGGTCATGAACCCAGGGTCCTGGGATGGAGCCCTGCATTGGGCTCCCTGCTCAGCGAGGAGTCTGCTTTTCCCCTCTCCCTCTGCCCCTCTCCCTGCTTGTGCTCTCTCTCTCTCACTCACTCTCTCTCTCTCAAATAAATAAATAAAGCATTTTTGTTTAAAAAGTGGCTCCTAAGTTTTTTGTAAGGGTTAAATGAGTGAATACATGTTAACCATTGTCCCTTTTATATGTAATTATATTAATTGAACAAATACGTATTAAATGCCTACCATACCGTGCAAGCAGTTCTAGCAGAGAACAAAGGTGAGAGACATTTTCCGAGGAAGACAAGTGCTACAGAGAAAAATCAAGTTGGGGAAGGGGACAGGGAATGAATGTGAGCGTGGCAGGAATTGGTGGGAGTGTCTATCTCATACAGGGGATCTGGGGAACATCTCAATGAGAAGGTGCTATCTGGCAAAATTTTGAATATTTCCTTCATTCCATGAGAGCATTAAGTTCTCTAAGGGAAAGTGTTCCAAGCAGATAGAATACAAGGACAAAGGCCCACGGTGGTGCAGGCTTCGCATCTTTGGGGACCAGCAAGGAGGCCAGTGTGGCTGCAGGTGAATGAGATCATGAGAGAGAAGGGGAAGATGAGGTCAGAGAGGTGACCAGGGGTGCAGGACACACAGTGCCCTGGACGTCGCTCTAAGGACTTGGGTCTTTTACCCTGAGATGGGGAGCAATCGGGAGTTTTCAACAGAGACACAGTAAAATCTGGCTGATCTGCTAAGAAAGAAGAGTGCGGTGGGGAAGGTTGTGGGGAGAAAGCTAAGTTTTATAGATGATGGTGGCTTGAGTCAGGGTGGTAGCTATGGAGGTGATGGGACAGTGGTTAGATTGTCAACGGTCCCAAGCTGGGCCCACGGGATTTGCCAATGGATAGGACTGCGGGGCAGAAGAGCAAAAGATGAGTCAAGGATGACTGTGGCTTTTGGCCTGAGCAGCTTAGAAAAACAGAGTTGCCATTTGCTAAGATGAGCTAGACAGCAGGAGAAGCAGATTTTGTGTAAAATTCAGGAGTTTATTTTGGATCTGGTAAGTGAGTGATGCTTATTACACAGCCAAGTGGAACTCTTGAGCAGAAAGTTGGATATACATGCATGGTTTCAGGGGAGGAGTCCAGGCTGATGATAGAAATTTGGGAGTGACCCATATATAGAAATTTAAGTCTTACTGAAAATATGATATAATTCAATAGGGAATATAATATTTTTTTAGGGAAAAAAAGTCATTCTGATATATCCTTTGACTTGTACCAGCCCGAAGTATATTTTACAGCCTACCCTAGAATAGACATCAAAGAGGAGGAGTTGAGGTGTGTCCTTTATCATCTCCAAATATGTGGGCTGATATTCCACAACCAAAGTCAGATGAGGAATAAAGTCTAAACAAACGGACTTTTCATCTATAACTTATCTCAATGTTACACTGACCTTATACTATCTAAAGAAGAATGTTCCAAAAATTAGCATTCTGGAAAAAAAATATCATTCTCCAAAAACCCAAAAAAATTGTAAATATAGACCACTATAAACAATCAAATCTCTTCTGCTATAGCGGCAAAGGAACAAATATGCTACAGTACTCAGAATCGAAATAGCAATTAGCTAAGTAATAAAATTAGGGTGCTGAGCATCCCCTGTTATATCTGAGCATCAGTGCCCAAGATGATGTTTCCTAGGAAACCAAAAACCTCCCCAGCACAAATGTTGTGAAAGAAGTCCCCCCAAATGTTGCATTCTAGACACTCCCCAAGTATTTAAAAACAAAATCAATCAAACCAAGTCAGTTAAAAAAAGAAAATATTTCAGAATAAATTTAACAAAGATATAGAAGGCTTACACACTGAAAACTATATAACATTAAGAGAAATGAAAGATATAAATAAATGAGGGATTGACCATGTTTATGGGTTGAAACATTTGATTTTTTTAAGTTGTCACTTGGTTCCAAACTAATATACAGATTCAACACAATCCCAAACAAATTCCCACAAGCCCTTCTGCAAAATAAATAAAAAGATAAACTGATTCTGACATTCATATGAAAATGCAAACAATCAAGAATACCCAAAGCAATTTTTAAAAAGATTTATTGACTTATTTGAGAGAGAGAAGCAGACTCTCCACTGAGCACAGAGCCCAACACGGGGCTTGATCCCATGACCCTGAGATCACTACCTGAGCCGAAATCAGTCAGATGCTTAACTGACTGAGCCACCCAGGCACCCCTAGAATACCCAAAGCAATTTTAAGAAAATATTAACAAAGTTAGAGGACTATGATACCTGATTTCAAGACTTACTAGAAAGCTATAGTAAATGAGATGGTATGGTATTGACAAAAGACATATAGAATAATGGAATAGAATGAGTCCGGAAATTAAATCAGCCTTATATGGTCAATTGATTTTTGACACAGGTACCAAGGCAATGAATTGAGAAAAGAAAAGTCTTTTTAACGAATGGTGCTGAAAATCGGATATTCCAATGGAAAAATAAAAGAATATCATCTTTACTTCACACCATACATCAAAATCAACTTGAAGTTGGTCTTATAACAGACCTAAGTAGAAAAACTAAAACTATACAACTTCTAGAAGAAAAGAACGTTTGCAAACTTAGGGTAGGCAAAAACTCCTCATACAGGACACAAAAAGCACAAACCATAAGATAAAATAAATTGATGAGTTGAACTTTATCACAATTAAAACATTTCCTATTCAAAAGGTGCCATGAAGAATTAGGTGTTGGTTTCTTGGATATGATACCAAAAACATAAGTGACAAAAGAAAAAAATAAGCTGAACTATGTCAATATTAAAAACTTTGGTGTTACAAGCGATACCACTGACAAAGTAAAAGGACAACCCATAGGACAGGAGAAAATATTCTAATGTATGTCTAAGAAGGGGCTTACAGTAGAATATATAAAGAAGTCTTACAGCTCAAAAACAAAAGGCAAACAACCCAATTTAAAAATGCATAAGGTATTTGAATAGATATTTCTTTAAACAGATACACAAGTGTCCTATAAGCACATGAAAAGATGATCAACATCATTAGTCATCAGGGAAATGTGAATCAAAACTGCAATGAGTTATCACTTCACACCCACAAGGATGGCTATCAACAGAAAGACAAAAAATAAACAAGTCTTGGAGAGGGTGTGGAGACACCAGAATCCTGACACACTACTTGGTGGGATCGTAAAATGGTGCCGTCTCTTTGGAACACAGTTCAGAAGTTCCTCAAAATGTTCAACATAGAGTTACCATTTGACCCAGCCATTCCACTCCTAGGTATACACCCAAGGGAAATGAAAACATTCAGTCACACAAAAATTTGTACATGGAAATGTCTAGCATCATTATCATTAATAGCTGAGAAGTATAAACAACCTAAATGTCCATCAACCAATGCATGGATAGATAAAATATGATATGTCCATACAGTGGGATATTATCTGGCCATAAAAGGGAATGAAGTATCAACACATGCTACAACATGGATAAATCCTGAAAACACGGAGCCACATGAGAGAAGACAGTCACCAAAGACCACACATCATCTGATCTAGAATAGGCAAACCCATGGGAACAGAAAGTAAGAGGCTGGGGAGAGAACTGAGAGTCACTGCTAATGGTATGGATCTTTTTTAGTTGTTCTCCTTTAGAGCATAAAGTGTTCTAAAATTAGATTGTATGATGGCTGTTCAACCTTGTGACTAAAACAAAAACCTCTGAATTGTACACTTTAAATGCATGAATTGTATGGCATGTGGACTATGTCTCAAGAAAGCTAGTTTTTAAAAAAGGCTCCATTAAGAAAACAAAAAAAGCAAGCTACAAAATGGGAGAAAAATTCATACTACATATATCTGACAAAACATAGAATAGATAAAGAACACTTACAACCCAATAATATGATGATGAACAATCCAATAAAAAGTGAGCAAAAGATCTGAAGAGACACTTTACCAGAGAAGATATGCAAATGGCCCATCAGGATATACGAGGGTGATCACCATCATTTATCAGCAGGGAAATGCAAATTAAAACTACTGTGAGATACGACTATATACCCATTAAATACATTTTTTTTAAGATTTTATTTATTTATTTGACAGAGAGAGAGAGAGAGAGAGAGATGGAACACAAGCAGGGGGAGTGGGAGAGGGAGAAGCAGGCTTCCTGCTGAGCAGGGAGCCCGATGCAGGGCTGGATCCTAGGAACCTGGGACCACACCCAAGCCGGAGGCAGATGCCTAACGACTGAACCACCCAGGTGCCCACGACTATACACCCATTAAAATGGCTAAAATTGAAAACACAAAGTATGAAGTGTTGATAGGAATGTACAGTAACAAGAACTTACATGCACTGTTGACAAAAATGTAAAATGGTAAAACCACTTTGGAAAACTGACAGTTTCTTAAAAAGTTCAACCTAACCCCTACTCTATGGCCCACTCATTCTGCTCCTAGGTCTTCACCCAAACATAGACCCACACCAAGGCTGTCCATGAATGTTCATAGCAGCTTTGTTCATAATAGCCCCCAAACTGGAAATAATCCAAATGTCCAGGAACAGCAAATGGATAAAATGTGGACTAGTTGTAAGGATGGAATACTACTCAGCAATGAAAAAGAACAAACTACGGACCATGCTACCACACGAATGAATGTCAGTAAGTATGAGGAGTGAAATAAGCCAGACACAAAATGTACTGCTATATAATTTCATTCACATAACATTTTAGAAAATGCAAAATCATCTCTAATGAGTATAAATGGTAGCTTCCAGTGTCAGGGGTAAGGAAGGGAGCACATCAAAGGACCAAAGGGATCTCTGGGGTGATGGAAATTTTCTGGTATTGATTATGGCGGTGGTTTGGCCTGTATGATTCGCTCTCACATTCATCACTGAATTGTTCACTTTAAATGGGTGCATTTAATTGGATGTAAATTATACCTCAACAACGTTGATTTAAAAAAAAAGGAATGAACTAGTGGGTATTATGTTAAGCGAAATAAGTCAATCAGAGAAAGACAATTATCATATGATCTCAATGACATGAGGAATTTAAGAAACAAGGCAGAGGATCATAGGGGAAGGGAGAGGAAAAATGAAACAAGACAAAACCAGAGAGGGAGACAAACCATAAGAGACTCTTAATCTCAGGAAACAAACTGAGGGTTGCTGGAGGGGAGGGGGGTGGGAGGGATGGGGGGGCTGGGTGATAGACATTGCAGAGGATATGTGCTATGGTGAGCGCTGTGAATTGTGTAAGACTGACGAATCACAGACCTGTACCCCTGAAACAAATAATACATTATATGTTAATAAAAAAATAAAAAACTAATAAAAAATTAAAAAAGGAATGAGAACCAATGGAAAAAAGAATTTATACACAAGTTAACAGCTGACAATTAGCAAATCCAATATTTGTGTAAATAGCACCTCTAAACTTCTCAACAGTGCGCGTAGATCGTGTTCTCCTTAAACACTTTAAACATTCCTTGCCTCTAGATCTGGATTCTGTCACCAACTTGCCTCACAAACCTCATATGGTACCCCCAAGAGTTAATTCTAACCCAACTCCTTTGGGTTATTACAAATTCTGAGCGAACATGATCCATATTGAGGAGGTTTTAGAATAACTGCGAAAGAGAGGATAAATCCCTGGTAGAAAAGCTCAGTGAAGGGGTGGGGACAGCTGTGCCCCAAGAAGACTTCCAAACTTTGTCCTCAGGTTTGTTCCATTCCAGACACTCTTATGCCCTCATGCTGACCTATCTTTACATAAACTGCTGCTGGTAAGGATGCAATCAAATTGCTTAGAAAGTTAGAATTTAAATCTACTTGAACTTCATCTCATAAAACGAAAGACCATCTGCAGAGATACTAATGAAACAAGACAGATGTCCATAAAGAAATAGTCTGTATTGAGGACCTGCTATTTATGGCACTCTTTATTTTTAATACATTTTTATTTTTTATACATTTTTCTCATTCAGTACTCCCTATAACCTTCTAATGTAAATATGATGATGAGGATGATGTCAATATTATTATTTCTTTCCATTAAGGAACCTGATATTCAGAGAGGCCCAGTTATTTGTCCAAATTCACCCAGCTAGTAAGAGGCAGAGCTGAGATTTACATAGGGGGATGCTTTCAACTGATTTATTTAGTGACAGATCCATAAACAGAGAAGTTAAACAAATGAATACATATAGCACTGGATTCTAGTACTAATGATTTTTCTTTCTTTTTTTTTTTTTTGCATCACCCATAAAAGACACACATTTAAATATACTACTGACATTTTGTGGGCTTTTTTCTTGTCATTAAAATGTTATATTCTTCCTACTGGGAAGTCAATATTTGGTGAGAAAGTGGTTCACCTGCTTCTTTAAGAGGAACCTCTATTGTTAAAAAGAAAACCAAAATGACACCACTTAGGTTAAGGCCCCAAGTCGATAAAACAAGACTTAATACATAACCTAACGGCAGTTTCAATTCCCCAGAAATGTAATTTTGAAATAGTCAATATAGAATTTCCTGGTCAATACTAGGAAATTTACTGATAGACCCCCTCTATTCCCTTTAGGAGGGCAACCTTGCCTAAACAACGCATTCCTTGCTAATAAATTCCTTTTTCCCCCCTTTGTAAGTGCTCTCTCTTTGCCTTTAAAAACCTTTCTTCTGTTTAGCTCAGTGGAGCTCTCTACTTGCTAGATGGGATGCTTGCCCAACTCATGAATCATTTAATAAAGCCAACTAGATCTTCATATTTACTAGGTTGAATTATGTTTTTTAACACTAGATAAAATAAAGTCACAAGAGCCTGCTAGGGAGTATCCCAAATTTGGGGAGAGCTATTGCTCTCAAGGAAGAACCAGGATGTGGCAAATTATAAAACAAACTGTATTGCAAGGAACTAGGAAAGATAGCATTTAGGTAATCAGAAATTAATGAGGAACCAGCAGTCAAAACTGCTTAAACCACCAGTCTCATGGCTGACACTAACACCCAAAGCTATAAAACTGGTCACTGATGTGGGAAACACAGGCAAAAGAAAAAAAATTATATTTCCTTACTACTTACAGCCCACTGACAAGTCCTTAGAATAGGCAGTGACATTCCTCTAGGAACTCCGCTGCCTGGATGTTAATACTTTGCTTAGGGCAAGAG
Organism: Mirounga leonina; assembly: GCF_011800145.1. NCBI lineage: Eukaryota > Metazoa > Chordata > Mammalia > Carnivora > Phocidae > Mirounga > Mirounga leonina. The sequence continues at coordinate 9,654,548 of NW_023270453.1, forward strand.
GCAATCTTAGCCCAACACCCCCAGATACTGGAAGTCTACTTTAACATATAAAAATTCCTTTGGAAACTTCCTCTGTCTCTACCCTCCCAAGATACAGGTTGGCAATCATTCTCCAAGCATATGGCCCACTGATAGACATCTGAAGAGTCTCATGACTGAGTTTTTACTAAACAGTCATAAATGACCTTTTCCTAACAATAGCCAGCCCCCTCAGGATCCTGGAAACCTTGTTTCCAAAATACCTTGGAGGCTTGTGCTGTCCCTAACCCCTTCCCAACTTCAAAGTATATAATGAGTCAACCGTTACAACCCCAGGGTAGTTCTTTCTGCCCAGGGGTCCTATCCGGTGCTTTAATAAAACCACCTTTCTGCACGGAAGACATCTCAAGAATTCCTTCTTGGCCTTCGGCTCTAAACCCCAACATTTTCCTACATCAGTCACCACCTAGGACAGTCACTTGACAGAGAAAAATAGTCCACATGCTTCCAGTCTGGATACTTTTAAAAATGTTCGTACAAAAATGTCCTACAATGTCCTATAAAAACTCTCATGAAAGAAAGGAAAGAAAGAAAGAAAGAAAGAAAGAAAGAAAGAAGGAAGGAAGGAAGGAAGGAAGGAAGGAAGGAAGGAAGGAAGGAAGGAAGGAAAGAAAGAAAGAAAGAAAGAAAGAAAGAAAGAAAGAAAGAAAGAAAGAAAGAAAGAAAGAAAGAAAGAAAAAAGAAAGAAAAGAAAGAAAGAAAGAAAGAAAAGGAAAGAAAGAAACAACCTACTAGTTGGGAGGGGAGGCTAATTTCATTTAACGGTTTACGTGTTACGTTTACATGTGTCTTACATGTTCGGGTCAAGGTTCAACCTGAATATTCAGCTTTCTTATTTCCTCCCTCTTCTGGTAACTTCCAGCATTTACTGGAATGCAGAAATAATCTGCAGGGGGTGACAATGTCACGGTCTGACCCCAACTAGACTTGTCTCACGCCTGGCACAAGATCCAGTTCAGTCCCATGTGCGTTTCTGTGCCAGAAGAGTAGATGGAAGGACAGAGCCCACAGCTACCATCTGCTGCCCTCCCCCAGGATCCCTCGAAATGAAGACGAGGTGGGAGTTTCTCCTAGAGACGGGAGCAGAGTGTCCCTCGCAGTGGGCCCACAGAAGTGTTTTCAGGAAGCAACATGTGGACCTTGCACATGAAAAAGCAAAAGAGACCCCCCGAATGGAGGCACCCTGCGACGGCCGCAGCAGGCTCCTCGATGAGGGCGAGAGATCATCAGTCTGGTGCAGTTCCTGCAGGGCAGACCCAGCCAGGCCCTCAGACTCTGTATCCGGCCTGCCGTCTAGAAGGGCACCCCAGCTCCCCGGGTCCCCGCTCCTGCTCCCACGGCTCACCTGGCCCACTACCTCAGTTTCTTTTACCGGCCGGTGGTCCCCACCGCCCCCCGACCCCCTTCCGCACCCCTCAGGCAAAGCGGGTACTTACAGCTGCATGACCAAGTACAAGTGGTTTGGGCTTTCGTAAATGTCCTCCAGGGCGACAATGTTTTCATGCTTGATCCTGAAAGAGAAAAAAGCACACACAAACAGAAGAGTGAGTATAGTGAGGCATGGAAACTTTTAAAAACAGACATCATTAGCTTCACTGTCACGTCCATGACTCCAGTCCAGGAAACCAGACTGACCCCTCATTGGGGTTCTAGTCACCACCACTACCAAAGGTCAACCTAGGACCCCATGCCAACTAGACTGCTGCAATCAAAATGTGGTTCCCAGACACAGCACGGGCAGGCATCTCCTGATGGGGTGGCTGGGTGATGGACACTGGGGAGGGTATGTGTTATGGTGAGCACTGTGAATTGTGTAAGACTGATGAATCACAGACCTGTACCCCTGAAACAAATAATACATTATATGTTTTTAAAAAAAGATAGTAGGAAGGGAAAAATGAAGGGGGGGATATTGGAGGGGGAGACGAACCATGAGAGACAATGGACTCTGACAAACAAACAGAGGGTTCTAGAGGGGAGGGGGGGGGGGGATGGGTTAGCCTGGTGATGGTATTAAAGAGGGCACGTATTGAATGGAGCACTGGGTGTTATACACAAACAATGAATCAAGGAACACTACATCAAAAACTAATGATGTAATGTATGGTGATTATTATAATAAAATAAAATTTAAAAAAAGAAATGCAAATTCTCAGGCTCCACCCTGGTCAAACAGATCCTGACTCCCTGAGGGCAGAGCCCAGGAACTGGTTCAGTATGACCCTTAGATGATCTGTAGGCACAAAGCAGAAATTCGGTAGTCAACCCTGTGCTTTTCAAGCTTCAGTGTGCACGCGAGCCAACATGGATTCTGGCTGCCCTGCCCATTTTGGTCCTGTGGGGCTGGGGCAGGCCGGAGCGTCTGCATTTCTAACAAGTTCCCAGGAGATGCTGAGGCTTCTGGTCTGAGTCGAGTAGCAAAGTCCTGACTCCAGAAGCGAGAGAGAGGGAAATAGCCTAATGCCAGCCCCTGGAACTACCCATTAAGAGTAGCTTTTGCTCAGAAGATAAGGCTTGCTAATTATTTTAAAGCATTTGAGGGAAGAATCATTTCACTACGTACGAGCTAATGAACTCTTACCACAAGCCTTTCACTGAAATGACTGCTGAACCATACAAAAGCAAGCATTTCATATGCAGATTCCCCCAACCCCGAAAGCAGGGACTACTTACTTATTTTGTTTCCCCTCATACCTAGCATCCATCTGCTTAATAAATAAGGGCTAAATGAATGAATGATATTTAAAGGCTGTCCCTACTCAACATTAAGAATCATTATTTACTTAGGGAAAAATGGAGGCAATTTTCCTAAGTGTGAGCTGTCTTTCCCTCAAATAGAAGTTTATAAGGTGGAACAAACCAGAATATTATCTTCCCTCCGAGCAGATGAGAGAAGAGAACAAAACACCTAACAGAGGGCGGCAATGTTTTCCTCTGATTTCTACAGCTCTGATTAGTCAACACGGGTGTTTGTAGGAGCGGAGATGACAGATTACATGAAATTCACATTTCATCTGGCTCCCGTGCGCAGAGCTACAGCCTAATATTTCCTTGTTACCACTGGTTACTTTGCTACCTGAGCAAAATAATACCCAAATTATATAAATAATTTATATAATAATATTATATAGATAATATAATAATAGTATATCATAGGAACCAAGTAAACTATGCTACCAAGGAAACCATGACAAATTAAGTTAGGACTGCTGAGATCCTAGACGTTTATGGAATGATCATTATTGGATATCCTGAAAGAATTATGACCACAAAAAGTACACAGCATACGGATGCTCCCAGTTTTTTAATTTTTTTTTTTAAAGATTTTATTTATTTATTTGACAGAGAGAGACACAGCGAGAGAGGGAACACAAGCAGGGGGAGTGGGAGAGGGAGAAGCAGCTTCCTGCGGAGCAGGGAGCCTGATGCGGGGCTCGATCCCAGGACCCTGGGATCATGACCTGAGCTGAAGGCAGATGCTTAACGACTGAGCCACCCAGGCTCACCAGTTTTTTAATTTTTAAAAATTTCCAATTAGAGTCATTTCCAAGGGCACAAACATTTTCTTTTAGTGAGGTTAATTTGGAGGTTCACGAAAAGCTTAGACTTACGGAGGGATATGAAATAGTGGGGTTTACATGAAGGGTTGCCAGATAAAATGCTGGGCACCCGGTTATGTTTAATTCTAGATAAACAACAAATACTTTTTTCAGTGTAAGTACACCCCAAATATTGCACTGTTATTTATCTGACATTCAAAAGTGACTAGGCAGCCTGCATTTTTATGTGCTAAATCTGGCCACCCTGGTTACATAAGTCACAGTCAATGAGCCTCTAAACTGAGCTTAGAGATTTGTACCTGCCGTCCCACCTCCCCTCAGATATTGAGGCAAGAAGGCTGTTTGAGCCCTGGAGTATAGCCATTAACACAGATTCAACTATATACAAAGAATCAACTCTGTGCAAAGCCCTTGCCCAGCCAAAATAGGAGACTCTAATAAATTAAGAACATAATCCCTTCTTTGGATGCAAGGGATAGAGAAATTAAAGTCTACTTAACCTGCCATTCTTACATGAGTCCTTGCAGTGGCTGGAATGATATCGCTCCTGACTCTCCCCCTCAACTAATAATTCAAGCAGTCAAGCAGTTGTCATGTACTGAGTTTCTACTCTGCTTCTGGAAGAATACGAGAAAAATATAAAATAAGATTTTCCTCTCAAAAGACTTATCACCTCGGGCGCCTGGGTGGCTCAGTTGTTAAGCGTCTGCCTTCGGCTCAGGTCATGATCCCAGGGTCCTGGGATCGAGCCCCACATCGGGCTCCCTGCTCGGCGGGAAGCCTGCTTCTCCCTCTCACACTCCCCCTGCTTGTGTTCCTGCTCTCGCTATCTCTCTCTCTGTCAAATAAATAAATAAAATCTTTAAAAAAAAAAAAAAAAAGACTTATCACCCAGATAGAGAGACCCACGAAGCGGTTAGGAAAAAATTAAATGCTAACCTCTGTAGCATTGCCGTGAAGTTTAGAAAAAAGCAAGACCCCGGATGAGCCAGAAGTACAGTGAAGGCCTCAAAACATGATGGGCATCATGCTGGATGGGTGACGTTTGAATAAGCATACTGCAGAAATTTCAAGGAAATCCTCACATGGCCTCTGAAATGTCTCTTAAGAAAAGTGGTTTAACTAACTTGTGGATGTTAGAACATGACAGAAGAAAACATTCTGGCCCCCAACAGCAGTTCTTAGGTACATTATTCCACCCTCAGACTCTTAAGATATACAAAAACCAAGCTTCAAGCTTTAGCATTGGGTACCTAGCTTGCCTTTACAAACATCAGAGGAACATCCCCCCACAGGCGCCCACCATAGATCAGGCACTGCGCCAGGAGTCCCAAGAGCACCAGGTTAGTTAGCCCTCGTGGAGCTCACACAGGTGGGCTTCCAGCTACAGTAAGGACACCTCCCAGCCAGCCTTTCTTATATGTACCAGGAATCAGCCTCCTTGCAATGAGTGGTGACACCTGGGAGCGACAGAGAACAAGATGACACCCTCTTCTCGTACTCCTGCAAATATTGGAGGGATATAATGTCTGCTTAGTGTTCTCTCCTTCCGGCAGATCAGTCCTCCTCCACCATGTTTTATATTACTCTCATCCTATTGCCGCTCTCATTGGTCCAAAACTGAGAGCATTGATCCCAGTATAAATTATAGCACCAAGAATAGGGTATTAAATAAGAGAGGTGAACTACCAACCATCATGAGTGGATGTTATACTTTAGCAAATAAAGCCTAATATTGGGTTCATTTTTTTTTTAAAGCAGTTGCTCAACTGTTGGCACCTAAAGAGTATAAGCTCCACAGAGGTGGGGATTTTTAACTATTTTGTTCACTACCGTCTCCCTAATGCCAAGGAAAGTGCACAGCAGGTAGTACTTTTGATACATATTTGTTGAATGAATGAATGAATGAATATTAAGTGCTGGGTCAATTAAATAACCAGATCAGTTTTACCTGAACTTCTACTAAACAAGATCTCCTTTCTTTTTCTGTCTTGAGCTTTTGAGCTTCAAGTCTTCCCTTTAGCTTAATTAAATTCAATCTTTTGGGGTTCCATGCGGTGCTTCAGATGATCAAGACTATTCTGAATATTTATTCTCCCATCTATTATACTTACTGTCCCTCTCAACTTTGGGCCATCTACATATTTTGTTGGTACACATCCATCCCATATGTCTTTTTTTTTTTTTTTTTTTTGAGAGCGAGCAAGAGAGTGCGCATGTGCGAGCAGGGAGGGACAGAGGGAGAAGGAAAGAGAGAATGTTAAGCAGACTCCATGTCCAGCACAGAGCTCAATACAGGGCTTGACCTCACAACCCTGAGATCATGACTTGAGCTGAAATCAAGAGTCAGAGACTTAACAGACTGAGCCACCCAGGTGCCTCTCAACCCATATGTCTTGATCCAAATCCCTCAAGTCTTAAATGGGAACGTTACCCGTCAGAGCTGGCCTCTGGTATTACACCAGAGACCCCCATCAAGATAACCATGACACGAATCAACTGACTTTCACTGCTATCAAGCTGTACACCCAGCAGGACTATCATCTAGCCCATATTTTACCATCTTATCCATAAGAAGACAATTAGATTCCTTGCTGAAATGGCATTCCTCAGTCTTACACACCATATTATACTATATAAAAGGGAAATGGAACGTTTGGGAAGATTTGTTCTTAGTAAACCCATGGTGGCTCCTAGCAACCACTACCGTCTTTACTAAATGATCACAAACCATCTGCTTAATTTACTGTTGCAGAATTGTGCTGTGCATTGAAGTCAAACTTTCTGATCTGTCCATCTCATACCCTACCTGTTTTATGTTTGGAAAATTTGTCAACATCTCTTATATTCTTTTCTCAAACATTTCAGCTCTGACTCTTTTGTGATAAATGCAATTTCCTCAGTCTCCTGGGATGTGAGACATCTAAATCTAGGGATGAACTAATCTTCTCACTTTCTTTAGGCCCTACGTACGTAGCTGTTTTATATGTACCATTTACTGAGTGTTAACTACAGGCATACCTCAGAGATATTGCTGGTTCGGTTCCAGACCACCACAATAAAGTGAATATCACAACAAAGAGAGTCAAATGAATTTTTTTGGTTTCCCAGTACATATAAAAGTTAAGTTTACACCATATTGCAGTCCAGTAAGTGTGCCATAACATTATGTCTAAAAAACCAATGTACATACAAAAAATACTTTATTGCTGGGGTGCCTGGCTGGCTCAGTCAGGAGAGCATGCAACTCTTGATCTTGGGGTCATGAGACCAAGTCCCATGTTGGGCCTGGAGTTTACTTAAAAGAATACATGATTGCCAAAAAAAAAAAAAATGCTAACCATCATCTGAGCTTTCAGCAAGTCATAAACTTTTTGCTGGTCAAGGGTCTCACCTTGATGTTAATGGTTGCTGACTGATCAGGGTGGTGGTTGCTGAAGGCTGGGTTAGCTGTGGTAATTTCTTAAAATAAAACAACATTGAAGTTTGCTGTGATTGACTCTTCCTTTCATGAATGATTTCTCTGTAGCATGTGATGCTGTTTGACAGCATTTTACCCACGGAAGAACTTCTTTCAAAAGTGGAGTCAGTCCTCTCAAACCCTATTGTTGCTTTACCAATTAGGTTCATATAATATTCTAAATCCTTTATTGTCATTTCAACAGTCTTCACAACATGTTCACTAGGACTAGATTCCATCTCAAGGAATGGTTTTCTTTGCTCTTCCATAAGAAGCAATTCCTCATCCATGAAAATTTTATCGTAAGATTGATGTGATTCAGTCACATCTTCAGGCTTCACTTCAAATTCTGGTGCTCTTCCTACTTCCACCATATCTGCAGTGACTTCCTCCACTGATGTCTTGAGCCCCTCAAAATTATTCAAGACAGAGTTAAAATCACTTCTTCCAAACTCCTGTTCATGTTGATACTTTGACCTCTTCCCAGAATCAGAAATGTTCTTCATGGCATTGAGAACAGTGAATCCTTTCCAGAAGGTTTTCCATTTACTTTGCCCAAATCCATCAGTGGAATCGCTATTAATGGCAGCTATAGACTTACAAAATGTTTTTCTTAATAATAAGACTTGAAAGTCAAAATGACTCCTTGATCCCTGGGCTGCTGAATGGATGTTATATTAACAGGCATGAAAACACCATTCATCTCATTGAACATCTCCATCAGAGCTCTTGGGTGACCAGGTACATTGTCAATGAGCAGTCATATCTTGGAAGGAATCCTTTGGGCAGGTCACAAGAGCAGGATTAAAATATTCAATACACCATGCTGTAAACAAATGTGCTGTCATCCAGGCTTTGTAAGATTAGATTTAGGATACTTCTAAGTATCCTAAACACAGAGTAGATTTAGGATACTTCTTAAAGGCCCTAGATTTTTGGAATGATAAGGGAACACTGGCTTCATGCTAAAGTCACAAGCTGCATTGGCCCCTAACAAGAGAGTCAGTCTGTCCTTTGAAGCTTTGAAGCCAGGCACTGATTTGTCCTCTCTAGCTATGACAGTCCTAGATGGCATCTTCTTCCAATAGAAGGCTGTTTCATCTACACTGAAAATCTGTTGTTTAGTGTAGCCACCTTCATTAATTATCTCGGTGGGATCTCCTGGAGAACTTGCTGCAGCTTCTACATCTGCACTTGGTGCTTCGCCTTGTGCTTTGATGTTGTGAAGACAGCTTCTTTCCTTAAGTGTCATGACATGATCTCTACTACCTTCAAACTTTTCTTCTGCAGGTTCATCACCTCTCTCAGCCCTCACAGAATTGAAGAGAGTCAGGACCTTGCTCTGGATGAGGCTTTGGCTTAAGGGAATGTTGTGGCCAGCTTATTCTTCTATCTAAACCATTAAAACTCTCTCCACATCAACAATAAGCCTCTTTTGCTTTCTTAGCATTTGTGTGCTCACTGGAGTAACACCTTTAATTTCCTTCGAGAACTTTTACTTCACCTTTGCAACTTGCCTAACTGTTTGGGCCAAGAGACCTAGGTTTCAGACTATCTCAGCTTCTGGCATGCCTTTCTGACTGAGTTTAATCATTTCTAGCTTTTGATTTACAGTGAGAGATGTGTGAGTCTTCCTTTCACTTGAACACTTAGGGGCCATTCTATGATTATTAATTGACCTAACTTCAATACTGTTGTGTCTCATGGGTTAGGAAGGCCTGAGGAGAAGGAGGTGGGGGAAGGGCAAGTCAAGAACAGGGCCGTCAGAACATACACAAGAGTTATGGGTGAGGTTTGCCATCTTGTAAGGCATGATTTGTGGTGCCCCAAAACAATTACAATAGTAACATCAAAGATCACTGATAGCAGATCACTGTAACAAATATGATAATAATGAAAGAGATTGAAATATTGCAGGAATTACCAAAATGTGACACAGAGACACGAAGTGAGCAAATGCTGTTGGAAAAAATGGTACTGTTAGAATTTCTCCACACACGGTTGCCACAAGCCTTTAATTTTGTTCATGAAAAACAAACAAACAAAAAACAAAATAAATGTAAAGTACAATAAAATGAGGTATGCCCTGGGGCACCTGGGTGGTTTAGTCCATTGAGCATCTCACTCTTGATCCCAGAGTCGTGAGTTCAAGCCCTGTGTTGGGCTCCATGAAAAATGAGATATGCCTGTATGTATCAAGACCATACTAAGTATTTTTCATTATGTTGTTTAATACACCAATCCTATGAAGCAGCTATCTGTGAGATAATAGAAAATATATATTGGTCTCTGCCCCTGGTTGCTGGCACAGAGCTCCTGAAATCCTTGTAATTTCCTAAGTGATAAGAACACTAGGAGTATCTCTTGTTCTAATATTTGGTCTTTGACCCCATCCCTGACACAGGGCTTCTAAAACTTTCAAATTTCTGGGTGATAGGAGTATCTTTTGTTCTAATGAAACTATCTGAGTGGGTTCCTGGATGGCTCCTTGGTGAGGGCTGGAAAAACCAACTCATGATTGGAATCTTCACCCTGTCCCTTACTTCTCTGGAGAGGGGAGAAGGGCTGAAAACAGAGTTAATGATCCATCATAACTCCATGATGAAACTTCCATGATATCTCAAAAGTACAGGGCTCAGAGAGCCTCCAGGTGGGCAAACACATGCATATAGGGAGGGTGACACACTCTAAATTCATGGAGACAGAAGGTTCTATGCTTGGGACACTCCAAGACCTCACCCTATGTGTCTCTTCATCTGGCTGTTCATCTGTATCCTTTACCATATCCTTTAATAAACTGGTAAACACAGTGTTACCCTGAGTTCTGTGAGCCACTCTAGCAAATTAATTGAACCAAGAGAGGGGTCATTGGAACCTCCACTCTCAGGCCTGTTGCTCAGAAACACAAATGACAACCTGGGCTTGCAATTGGCAACTGTTTGTGTGTTGGGGGCAGTCCTGCAGGACCAAGCCCTTAACTTGTGGGATCTGACTCTACCTCTGGGAAGACAGAGTTAGAACTGAGTTAAATTGTAGGACACCCAGATGGTCTCCAAGAATTACTTGATGGAGGGGAAACCCACACACATTCAGTGGCCAGAAGTGAACTTCTACAGTGTTCTGTGTAAGTAAAAAAGGAAGATGCATAGGGAAGAAACACACAATAGGAAAGAACTGGAGTTTTCCCTACACAGGAGAAAGTAAAATGGAAAAACTTAGTTCAGTCTATCATTCCCCGCATTTGTAAAAGGGGAAAACTAAGACTCCAAGACATGAAGTACATATTCCAAGGTCACACAACTGGGAATTGGAATTGCTGAGAGTCTAACTCCCAAGTCCATGTTAAAGCACTTATACTATAATTTTCTGTTAACTAAGTTATAATGAGAATATGGAGGAGCACATATAAGTTCAATTATTTGTATGAAATCATGACACCTAAAGTCAGGGTGTTAAATTTCATAATTAACGATATAATATCCATGTCTGGAAGTGTGGGGATTTGAACTATCCTGAAATCTAGTGGAAGTTCTCAAGACCCCTGGTTGTAAATATCGTGACAGATAAAATCCCAGTGGGTCAAAATGAACGAGAGAAAGAGATATTCAGAAGCAGAAAGAATAGTTATGAGTCCAGAAATTATAGTTAGAAAGGGCCTAGGGTGCCTGGGTGGCTCAGTCGTTGAGTGACTGACTCTTGGTTTTGGTTCAGGTCATGATCTCATGGGTTGTGGGATGGAGCCCCTGTCGGGCTCTGCACTTGGTGGGGAATCTGCTTAAAGATTCTCTCCTTCTGCCCCTCCCCTGGCTCGCATGCTCCTGTTTTCTCTCTCTCTTTCTCTCAAATAAATAAATATTTTTTTTAAAAAAGGGGGGCCTTTCATCAGCCCAGATCTGCCAGTGTCATCAAAAGGAAGAATAAAATGGACAGAGAGAAGAGGCAAGGATGTCAGCTACAAGCAAATGGAAAAACCAAGGTGCCATTAACCTTGCATAGCTTATATAGCTAAATTCCGTAGTTCAGCATTCAGTCTTTCTAAAATACGGCCAAGAGGACCTTCATACATAAGGAATGTTCGTCCCCAAACAACAAACCTTTCTAAAATGCTCGTATTTCAAAGGAACAATATCACTAAAAACAACTTTAGGTGATGAAAATAACCTCACTTAATTTTAATCACTTAGCATCTACCAGGACCAAAGTAAACATTAGCTGATACATCTATGTACAGAAGGTAGATGGTTTACATGACAATCTATGCTGAAGTCTCCATAATCCCCAATAAAAGACAGATGAGCTGGAGAGAGGGAAGTGGGCCCAGGCTGGGGGGGCGGGGGGAGGGGGGGGGGAGAGAGAGAGAGAGGCTGAATGGGAGCACAGCATATATGGGCATTGATGCAGACACAGCGTGCATGGTAACTGACAGCCAAGCAAGAAATCCCCAGAAAGAGCCAGGAAAACATTTTAAAGTTAATTCGTGCAACAAATCATACCAAATGCACAAGCAGGCCCCGTTCCAAAACCCCCAACCTGGAGGGAACATCAGGACCCAGAGAACAGGCACTCTATTGAATACACATGCCTCTTTGAAACAGCCACGCCACTTCTCCCTCCAGTTAATTCTCCACAGTTCAAGGATCCCCGAATTTTGAACTCCTTGTAAAACGAGGAATGTTAGAAAAACACAGAAGAGGAGAGAAAGGAAAGTTCAGCATATTTCACTGTCATGGCTCACTGATCTGGAGGAGGGGAGATTGTGGCAGCAATTATGAGTATTGTGAGAACTAACAGAAGAAGGAGAAGGCAACAAAACACCTTTCCTTTGTGTGGTCGTTGGAAATGGCCACTGATCTACTTAGATTAAAGGGGCCACTAGAGGATAAGAGATGGACAGGAGACAAGGTGATTACTAATGACGACAGAGTGGAGGATGGGAGGACCAGATCTCCGCGCAGAGGCTCAAAACGGAAGTTACGTCAATGAGCCGTGACTGACTTCCGGCCCTCCTCTCTCACCACTTCCGCGTTAATTGTCCAGTCAGGAGAAGGCGCTTCTCAGGTGAAAGGCAAGCCCCTTTTTCAAAGATCGTAAAGGACTAGGTCTTTCCCTAACCACCACGACGTTTTTCTAAACGGTCTGGAAAATTTAATTGTTGTTCACAAAAAAGATGCTATGGTTCTCTGGCATGGCAAATTGCCTCCAAAACATTTGAAGAATATTCTGATTTCTTGCCAAACACTCTTGTTTGTCTAAGTAAACACTAGGCTTTTTGTAAATAAAGCAAACCATTTCCTTTCCTGGGTCAGACTATCTCCACCCCTCCTCCAGTTATAAGCAGTACAGGAAATAATGCTGAGAAAATTAGGATACTGTCAGTCACAAGGGAAAGTGGTAGAGTTGAAATATTTGCCAGATGGTATTAAAAGATAATACCTTTCTGGGCGCCTGGGTGGCTCAGTTGGTTAAGCGACTGCCTTCGGCTCAGGTCATGATCCTGGAGTCCCGGGATCGAGTCCCGCATCGGGCTCCCTGCTCGGCGGGGAGTCTGCTTCTCCCTCTGACCCTCCACCCTCTCATGCTCTGTATCTCATTCTCTCTCTCAAATAAATAAAATCTTTAAAAAAATAAAAATAAAAATAAAAGATAATACCTTTCCTTTTTATAACTTAACAGGCACATTCACAGATGTTCCTTTGCTTCATTCTCACAACAACTCCATGAAGTAGGCATTATTATTCTTACTTTATAGATGATCACTCCCAGTTTATAGCCACTTAATTGTTCTCCCTCCCTCCCTTGCTCTTACTCTCTCACCATTCTCCATGCTGTCTCCTGAGCCATCACTCCACAAAACAGAAGTGATTAAACTTTTTGGCTTGAAATCCTTCCATAGCTCCTCATAGTCCAGGATAAAACCCACATGACTTGACACGACTTACAAGGTCCCTGTTGCTTGGTCCTTACCTGCCCCTCCCATTTTCCACCATTGCCCCACACCAAAACGTTACTGGCCCCTGGACAGCTCTCACACACCTGTGTACACCTTCTTCTCTGGCCACCTAGGTGTGCTCATCCCTCTCGTATCTTCTCACCAAACTACGCATCCTCTGAGACTTGTTCTAGATCATCCACTGAGAACCCTTTGCTATTCCTCATCTCTTGCAGGATGGATCCTCCCCCTTCTGGGCCAGCCCTGTTCTTTTATCACTTTGTTGTTGTACTACATTGCATCCATCTGTTTGCATGTACATGTGTGTACATATTTAGATGGTTTTATATGCAGAGAAAAAAAGTCTAGAAGGATACATATCAAACCAGCTACTAATACCGCAGAAAGTATGCTAGGGTGGGAGAGGATTTTCACCTTGCAGTTTTTCTGAACTGGGATTCTTCATCTGAGCCAAAAAACAGAGAAAAATGACTCGAGGGACTATTTTCTCAGTTCTCCCAGGGAAGGTACCATTCTAGTCGCATAGGAGAGAAAGTTAATTCAGTATACACAACAAATGCCTTAGAGCATTAGGGCTCGATTCTCTCACTGAGCCCAAGTAGAGAAAGGGTTGCCAGACTGTTCTACTGCCAGATTTTTACAAAGAGGTGCTTTTTAAAAGTTCTTGATCAAAATCATTAACATCTGGTTCACCAAAATATATCCATAATGCTGGACACAAAGAAATAGATACTAATTAGTCTAACTGCTCAAGAAATCAGGAGATTGGGTTGGGTCTCAGTTCCGACCATCTAACTGCAGGATTTTAGACAGGTCATTAAATACTTTCTGACTTGATTCCCTCATCTGTTAAATGAACATTAAAATATATGGTCTCATTATCTAGCTACAGAAACACACACCTGTGTAGAGGTAAAATATGCTATGTATACACATGTATATATCACACTACATATAGAGAGAGATCTTGTCTATTAAGAATATAGGTCGGGGCACCTGGATGGCTCAGTCGGCTGAGTGGTGGACTCTCGGTTTTGACTCAGGTCATGATTGGGGTCCTGGGATCGAGCCCAGCATCGGGCTCCACATTCAGTGCAGAGTCTACCTGGGATTCTCTCCCTCTGCTCCTCCCCCCACTCGTGTGCTCTCTCTGTCTCTCTCTCCAAAATAAAATAAATAACATCTTAAAAAAAGAAAGAAAGAAAGAAAAAGAAAAGAATATAGGCCACCTTGGGAAAGGCCAGAATTCAAAATCCAAAGCTTCAAATCATCTCCGTTGCCGCCAGCAGATGGAGCTGTAATCAATGGGAGACTAAGGAGCAAAGCCTGGTAAGTAAATCAACTACATCTTAAGAATGCAAGGCAGTTTTGTTGTTGTTGTTAAGGAGTAAGTACCACATGTGATAAGTCTCTCATTGTGAAATACGTTTTGCTTTGAATTCTTAAAAACAAACAAACAACAATTAAAACCCTTGTGCGCAGCTGACGATGTTTTCAAAAAAAAGCATCTCAGGCATCCTTAGCACACTGTAGAACACACGGGGTAGGGGGGCCTGGCCAGCATTCCCTGGCAGCCCTAGGGAGGCAGGGCAGGAGTCTGTATTGGTAGCCTGGGAGGGGCACCAACTTGGCTGGCTCTGTCTCTAGGGGATGGAACGCTGGTCATGTCCCTTCCCAGGGTCTCAGTTTTCTCATCTAGAAATTAACTTGTCAAACAGGATCCTCTCTGAGGTCCTCTCTAATAATCAATGAATTTAAAATTACTATGAGGCAGAGTGTACTGAAGTATATAGGGGCCCCCAAAGCTTGACCCTAACCAATAGGGTTCTCTAGGATAGTGTTTGCTGCATGGAAGCGTGGATGACAACACACGCTTTAACAGGCTCTTCTGCATCAGTAAGCTTGTCGTTAGACATGGAATAGAATTCCTTAAGATAGGAAGCCACTTACATGGAAAAGACCTCTCTCTGCTCCCACAGCCAGCCTCTACAATGCCATGGACCAGCAGAGAAATGGCCAACTAATTTGCTCCTGTCTACAATAGCTCCAGAAGACCCAGTTGAAGCCTGGTGGTCTTTAGTACAAAAGAGAAAAAAGTTAGGTCCAAAATCAGTGTGCAAAGCCCAGAGCTTGGCATATCCCAGCATTCCATGAATGTTCTGAAGAACGAATAAATGAATGAACAGCTAATTCTGGCCTTCCTAAAGTCTTACACACCAAAGGCACTCAAAAGCTGGATACCTGAATGAAAAAAAAAAAAAGTTTGAAAGGATTGACCTTATGCTTCTTTCCTACTCCTATTACCACCCAGGAGAAGTTACGTTGGGTTTCAAAATCGGCTGCATGTTCGAATTACCTGAGGAGTTTGAAAACATACTGACCCCCAGGTCCACCCCTGGAGATTAGGATATGATTGGCCTGGGATGTGGATTAGGATTTTGTAAGCCTCCTAAAGGAGTCGGATGCAAAGTTTGAGAACCAGTGGCAAATTACTGAATTAACAACAAAAACCTTGGCGTGCTGCACAAGAATTGCCCATGAGATATTTGGGAGTTGGTAATGCCACAGTCTTAGTGTTCATTTCAAATTTTCTTGGCTGAATACATTTACTTCACAATAGGTCTGATTTAAAGGTAAGGTGTCCTGAGGATAAAGGTTCAAGTCTACTTGGCCAACACATTAGTAGTCCTCTTGGGAAAAGAGTATGAAAAAGAAGAAAATGTCACCTGGTTAACCGTAACATTAGCTTCTGATGATTCTCAGTCAGGCCTTGCAACACTAAGACATTTAAGGGAATGTTGTCATTTCTTTCTCCTGATTTTTTGGGGACCTTTTGTCAAAGGGAAATATATATTTTCTGGATGTTTCAACATGAGAATAGATGCCTGGAGTCTTGGACGATATCAAGGGGCTTGCCTGTCTCAGGACAGAGAGGAGGCCTTGTAACTTTGATTTACTAGCTCTGCTGATATCAAAATACAGCATGCCAAGGTGTTCCAAGGTCACTGCAGATAATGATAATGCAAATTTAGAAGCCATGCCCATATGAAATACTGCTGACATAAAAGCAAGCTCCACTTGCCTGGACTGCTCTCCGAAGCTTCATGACACACAATCTGTGCCCCAGATGGAAGACTCTGGGCTGGAATTCAAGAGGCATCTTAGATGCATCCAGCTCTGAACCCTTGGATTTGAGTGAGCAAAAAGAAAAGGGGACCAAAACAATGCGTTGGTATCTTGGGAAAAAAACATCATTTCCTTTTTTCTTTCCTACCATGAAAGCCACATGCTTTCCCCACGCTGATCCCCAGAGTGAGGATCCCGGGTTTCACCACTTGAACCCAAGACCATGCCAAGCCAAAAGGTGCCCTCCCTGGCAGGCTCCATGGCACGGGCCTGGCACAGGCACCGCCGTCTTGCTGACACAGGGACCCAAGGGTGCAACCCATGGGACAGTGGCCTACACCCACTCCAGATAATGAAGCATCTGGGGCCAGGTGAGCATCTCACTAAGCCTGCTAGCATACCGTGCCATTTGTTTATACAGTGAGAAGCAAATGGTAAAAGAAAAAGATGGGGTGGGAAAGAGTAAGAAGCAAAATAGAAAAGGTTGTCTGTCTTGGACAACCGTCTAATATCCACTTTCAGACTTTGGAGGGTTGAACGTGCACTGTAAAGTGTTCTTCGCTGTTCTAGGAAAGTACCCACATTCAAAGATAATAGTGCAGAATCGAGCATTCTTTAGTTTTTTTCACATCAGTAATTAATGCTGTCACATAATCTGTTCATATCAGACCCTGGCGTCACAAAATCAGGTGCGTTCAAATAGAAAACACCACTTTTTTTCAAGTACTCACATGTTGGGAATTCATAAGGGTGTTTGTGGTTGGTTGGGTATAATATATGCATTTTGTTTTATTCCTTAATTTTTTAGATTTATTTTATGTTATTTTAGAGAGAGCGTGCATGCAAGTGGGGGAAAGGGCAGAGAGAGAGAATTTTGAAGCAGACTCCCCGCTGAGCACAGAGCCCCACGTGGAGCTTGATCCTATGACCCATGAGATCATGATCTGAGCCAAAACCAAGAGTCAGATGCTCAACAGACTGAGCCACCCAGGTGCCCCAATATATGCATTTTAAAAACACAGAGATCATCTCTGTGGGTGTGTGTAGTAAGGGCAACTCTGTATTCTTTCTCAATAAAGCAAGAGCCATCTCTTCATAACTGAGATTGGAGTCATGATTAGAAAGAACAGCATGTTTTGTTTTGTTGATGATATTTTAAAAGGTGTGTGATATTCACATCACCTTTCTAGCTTACAGTTTTATGGGAGATGGATATTAAATGCTGAGGCAGTTCAGAATTTATAGTTTTATTATGTCCTACTCATAAAAGATTATAATAACCCAAGGGATTTCAGTTCTTAAGAAACTTCCCAGGGTGAGCTCCAGGGCTATGTGCAAATTCTCAGGAATGATAGTATAATTGACGATTGTGAACAAAACAATTGCCAGATCACCCAGCTGTCTATTCCCTCGTTTGGCAAGGGAATTAAGGAAAGCAATTGCACCACGAAGGATGAGGGGATGGGAGAAATCCAGCCACGTGGATCGTCCCCACCGATGACACAAAGGTAGCCAGAAAGGGGAGAATAGCAGTGGCCACACTCCCATGCCCGAGCAGAGCGGCTGATGTGTCCACTTGGTGGCCATGGTGTGTGAGCCACGGAGCGGGGAGGCCTGGGCCAGGTTCAGGTCATCCTCAGGCCACCGGGGGCATCTGAGGTGATTCTGCTTTTTTTTTTTTTTAGAACCAGGCATAGAGAGATTTTTCCTCTAAGCATCAGAGCATATTAGTGCAATGGCTAGACTTCACTGAGGTCACTTTTGGCCAGTGCTTTTCAATCTGGTTTCCCCCGGAGCCTCCAGGTTCTCAATAAATATTTTAGAAACTGCAGTGAAACACAACTAACTGCACAGGCCCAAGTGCAACAGATACCAGATGTGAACCCACAGCAGAGAGGGCCAACGTGTTCGCTTATGTCCTCGTTGACAGGATTCGTAATGACGCTTTTATAAAATTAAACTTAGAAATTCACTCTGATAAAATGCGACACTTCTGACCTGTTTATGTTTGGGGGTTCTATATAAGAATTTATGTTTTAAAAGGGTTCTGCTACTAAAAAAATGAAGAGGGAAAGAAAACAACAAAACGGGGAAAAGGGAAGGAGACAGGAAACTAGTGCAGTAAACAACGCAGAAGTGAAGTGAAAGGTTTCTTCCCTAGAAGAAGACTATTAATAAACTTTCAGATACAATGGGAAGTCCTGCCTCTCAGAAAGTTATTCCCGAAGATGCTAGTGTATTTCTTCTTCCTCAATCTTTGGCCTCTTGAGAGTTTTGGATTTTGGTTTTTTTTTTAAGTTAGGTTAAAATCAGGAAGAAACTGCCCTCTTTTGGGGGGGGGGGGATTATTTATTTATTTGAGAGAGAGAGAGTGCGCGCACAAGCAGGGCGAGAGGCAGAGGGAGAAGGAGACTCCCCGCTGAGCAGGGAGCCCCAAGCGGGGCTCAATCCCAGGACCCTGGAATCATGATCTGAGCCGAAGGCAGACACTTAACCGACTGAGCCACCCAGGCGCCCACTATCTGCCCTTTTGTACCCTATGAATAGTATACCATGTGCTTCCCCAGGGAAGAACAAATAAATACAATTTAATTTTTTTAAAAATGAGGAAGAAACTAACAATGCAACAGTAGGGACAGGTAGGGTGGTAAGGACAGAAATACATACACGCACGCATGCACACATACAAACATGCACACACATACATACATGTACACAGTTTGGAGGCCACTGTCCTTAAGCCCAGTCTCAAGTCACAGTGTTGGGTCCACAGCATTGGCGTTCTTCACCCGAGGCTGGGGAACAGCCAGCCCTGTGTAACCCACTCTGCAGGCAGAGAACCTGGCAGAATGATTTATCTCAGGGAAAGGGTGCCAAGAACATTTGAGGGGCAAAGAAACAAAAAGAATAAGGGCGTGTGTGGAGGAAGGAGCAAAGCGTGTGCCTCCTGAAAAGCACACACAAGCCTGAGTCAGGATTATTTCCCAGTCTCCTGATGCAAAAGCAGAAGGCAGCCGAAGGCCCTGCGTGGATGTGTGCTGCTAGATTTCAGGAGCGTTAGGGAGTGGCAAGCTCTACTTGAGGGAATGAAGACTGGCAGTTCTAGGATCTTGCAGTAAGGAGGAGGAGTTAAAAGAACCATCTGGTGGCTTTTCCTCTTTTCTGTTTTTTTTTTTCTCTCTCTCTCTTTTGTTGGGGGAGTGAGGAATGGGGCTGGTGGTGGATGTCGCATTTGGAAGTCTAACATGGTTAGATGATGGTTTGATGATGAATAAACACGGAGAAGTTTTGCTTGATAAGACAGTTCCGGGAGCCAACATGTACTCTGGGTGTTGGCAAGTTTGGGAAGGGGAAGACAAGGAAAAGAGCATACCAGAGGGAAGGAACAGCATTTGCAAAGACATAAAAGAGTGAGGTGTGCTGTGTTGGGACATAAGAGTCCTCAGGTGGGTGGGGGTCAGGGGAGATGGGTCGATGAGGGTCCACTGGGGAACATGATGAGGGGCTTTGGTACCAAGTTCAACAGTGTGAAGCTAAAGGAACTAAGAAGCAGTTTGCAAGTGTCGAGATCCAGCTCTGAAAAAAAGGAAATAAGAGTTTTTTGTTTTGCAGGGATATTTAAAGTGAGCAATGTGAAAGAGTTCCTTATAAACCATGCTTGATGCCTTACCCCATCTCTCCTACAAATGGCGTAACTTTAAACACGAAATTCACTTTACTCCGCTCCACTTTTAATTTCCCAAGTGAAAAGTTCATATGCATGTTTCTCTTTCGTCACGAACAAGCATAAGAAGTCAATTTGACCATAGTGTAAATGTCTAGATATCTTTGGGGACTGAGGCTAATTCAGGAACTCTTAATAGGTAGTGATGGAAAGACTAGAGTCTTGCGAAATGTCAAGTTCATGACTCTTTTCGCTGATACTTTTTTTCCCTCTAAAAGAAAAGGGGACTGTGAGAAAGAAAACATTATCTGTCATTATCTGGGGTTTTGTTCTTCAGAGTTTTCCTACATCTCCAGATTTGGAATACCATTCACTGCTGTTGTCTCCAGAAAACACACCGTATATATTGGAAAGACCTTTTTTTTAATCTTCGTCAACCACAAACACTTTGAATAGAGAAAATGCCAGTTACTTAATGGAATTTCTGATAATCCAGAAACCCACCTAATGTTCCTTGGGCTCCTATCACACAGCCTCTGGCCATTTATTAGTCTGGCCTCTCTTTCCTTTCAGAGGTCTATCTATCTGCTCTTTTTCTTCTTGACTGTCATTCAAACTCGGTACCTAATAAAAGTAGAGACTGAAAATCAAGGCAGTGGACCTCACAGCTGCCTCTCTCTATTAGTGTGTGTTCAAACCCGGCAAAGCACAGATCTTAAGAGATACCAAGTAGACAAAGTGTCTCCCAATGAACACATGGCCCCTGATCTCCATATATATTGGAAAAGAATCTTTGAAGTGGAGAATAAATAAACAGAATAACCCTAAAGTCTGTTTAGTGGAGTGGTGGTGAGAGCCAACTGATCACCAAGCTCCCGCCTGTAATATACAAAGCACGTACATTCCCAGCTCTTACTCAAACACCATTGCTAGGCTGGTGGAACCTGGGAACCATGTATATTTTTAAAAGTCCTCAGCAATTCTGAAAATCAGCCAAATCTGAGAACCAGTGTTCTAGCCAGCCCTCCATTTACAGATGGAAAACTTAGGTGATTATCCAATAAACTCTGAGCTAGTTATAATGACAATATGTCCCAGTAGATAATTGCTTGATATTCTATGAAGAAACGATTCTTTTGTATAAAGTAATAAATCGAGACAACACAGTATTAAGTGAAATATGTTCTAACTCCTACCAGGTTTGAATTTTGGATTCTCAGATTCCTTTCAAGGTGGTAGGATGGGGAGGATCTCTGGGGTCAAAGTGGAGGGCACATGCACTGGGTGGGAGCATCTCCTTGGCCCTGTGTCCTTGACCCTTGCAGACACCTCACCCAGGAGAAGGGCAGGACCGGCACAGGGCTGGAAGGGACCCGTGAACCAGGGCTCTTCTTGCCTGGAATCAGGACAGAACTGCTTGTGAGGACAGAACCTGCCCCGATGAAAGCCAGCCTCTTTCCCTCTCTGTGAATATATAATATTCACAAATGTAACGATGTATATAGATTTCTACGGTGATAGATTTTCTACTAAG
Source organism: Mirounga leonina (assembly GCF_011800145.1). Classification (NCBI taxonomy): domain Eukaryota; kingdom Metazoa; phylum Chordata; class Mammalia; order Carnivora; family Phocidae; genus Mirounga; species Mirounga leonina. The sequence goes on from NW_023270453.1 coordinate 9,675,881, forward strand.
TATTGGCCTACAGAACATTTTGAAGGAACTTGTGTATTTCTAATAAAAAGAATCCAGTATGACAAAGGATAGAGAATTTCTAAAGTTTTAAAGTAATAGAATAATTTCCTACAATTCAGTCGGATTTGTTTTCTTGTTCAGCCTCATATTTTTTGAAATCACTATCATGTGTTTCTCCAGGCAGGCCACTGGGTTAATCATGCTTCATTTCAATATCTTATTGGAACAAGAGAAAATGCTAGGAAGGGCCTATTATCCTTATTCTACAAGGAAGGAAACTGAGATTTCAGGGGATTTAATAATCGGCCTGAGGTTACTCATGTGGCACATCCTGGACTCAAAACCCTGAGTTTTTCCTCTTTTTATACAGGAATTGCCTTTGAAATGAACATATGGATGTATTTCTCCATATTTCTTTAAGAAAAGTTAATTTCCCCAGAAAAATAGGGGTTTTACTACTTGTGTAATAGCATAACAATATTATTTACGTAACAAGATTTTTTTCATGTTTCTACTCTATCTGTGATTGTGGTAAGAGAGGGTTCTTTAAAGCTACACAAGTCAGACAGGGAGAAGCTATGAACTATTAAAATGAAAGAATATTAAAGAGCCTCACTGACATTTCAGGAAATTACTATCCTAACATCCTTGAAAAAACTATTTTAAAATCGATTACAAGAATCCTTCACTTCAGAAATCACCTCTCATACTAAGATTCAAGGTTTTATCCAGTTTCTGGATTAAAATACTTAACAGAATGAAAGAGAAGAGTAAGTAATTTTTCTCATAGAAATTTATTTTCTGTTTAGTGGAAGATTCTAAACAGAAGCTATTTATGATGTTTCAATTACTTTAAAGAAAACTAAGCATGTGTGAGAAATTATAGAAATTCTTCAAATAATATGCAAATAATTGAAATAAAGCCAGATAGCCTCATAATGAAAATGGGACAGATGAACTGTAACGTTTCCTTAGTCCTATTTACAACACAGGCAGGATTTTTGGATGAACTGCCTACAGATGGTATGGTGGATACCAGGTTGCCTCTCACTGGCCATGAACCCCTTCCTTCATTAAATTCTTGATTTTCACTGGGTCCACATTGCTGACTCACAAACTTGTGCTTTGGGGAAAATGACCTCTACCCCTGGCAGTAAGACCGGGGCTTCTAGCTCAGGCCTGGAGCAAGGACACAATTGTTCTAGAAGTGGCTGGCAGCCATCTTGTGAGCAAAGAAGAAACTCTAGAATGATGCTGTGGACAGAAGAGCAAAGAAGTGGGCGGAAGCCAAGGTCTTGATCTCAGTATTGTTTTACTGAATCAAACTAAATGTAACCCATCCTGTCTTTGGAGGATCAGATGCATCAACCAATTTCCCCTCTTGGTGGTTTCAGCCAACTTGAGCTTTGTTTTCTGTCGCTTGCAATCAAATGTGTCCCAACTGATACAAATGGTCCAACAGGTGAAGAAGTTTGTGTATTTCTAAGTTGTTCCGTAAGTGCAAACAAAAAGAGAGGTATATTTCTTATCTAGGTTTAGAAATCCCATTGAGGGGCACCTGGGTGGCTCAGTTGGTTAATTGTCTGACTCTTGATTTTGACTTAAGTCATGATGTCAGGGTTCTGAGATCAAGCCCCTTGTCGGGCTCCGTGCTCATCAGGGAATCTGCTTGAGATTCTGTCTGTCTCTCCCTGTGCCGCTCCCCCCACTTGCACATGTGTGTGCGTGCGGGTACACACTCTCTTTCAAATAAGTAAATAAATCTTTTTTAAAAAAGAAATCTAACTGAAAACCACACTGGTAGTGCAATAATGAATATGTCATTACTACTGATCCAGGCTAAAAACAGTAGGGAGTAAATGGTTGCTCCCATCAAACAGAAAGTGTGGGAAAGTCTTAACTGCTCCTCATACACTTCAAGAAAATGTTTAGCCACTTAAACATGTGAAAAGAACAAGACAGAAGAGGGTATGAACTTTGGAATGATTTTTGAGAGACCTGAGACACATGGTAGAGGTCAGGTGCTATGAAAAGTCAGCTCTGCAGAAGAAAGAAGCAGATTTAAACCATTTGTGAAGATTATCTAACCTTCAAACAATCCCACTTGGATTTCTGTATATCAGAAATCTCATCCTAACATATGAAACTTCTATGTGAGCAATCTGACATGTATTTCCACTTTCTTCAGAGATAAAGAAAAGTCTATGGAATGCAGCCTTTTGGAATATTAACATGAAATTAACATTAACTTGTAATGGCTTATGAAAAAATAATGTAGGAAGTTATTTCTCTGTGGCATTATACAAGACACGAATCAGAGCTTGCACTGCTGGGAAGGAAAATGTATAATTTAGTATGAAAGGCCTAGAGCCCCTTCAGAATCAGAAGAAATCCTCTACATTTGAGGTGGCTGAGAAGAGCCAGGAATTCTGAGGAAAAGGTGCAGGCAAGCCAAGCACCGAGGCGGGAGCAACAACCAAGGAGGGGAATGAAGACAAGCCAGCTTCTGAGGAGAAGGGTCATGGAGGTCTCCAGTGATGAGGCAAAAGCTTTAGGTAAGGAAATATTAAATTTGATGGCGTATTAAGATGTTGAGTTATCTGATTTGTCCAAAACATGAAAGGAATTGGATTTCGGTGTTAAATATTTAGTCACTTGGCACGATCCTTGGGTTTGGCTTGTGTTTATTTGGTTGACTCACACTAATGGAAAAAGAGACATTTATTTTTGTTGAGACATTCCAAGAGGTATCTCTGCCCTGTTTGTTTTACTCAGGCAGCTCTAGGGTAGGGGCAACTGGGTGAGAGGCCTGGGGCGGGGGGGGCGGGTAGGAGGCTCTTACACCCCAAAGAAACCTGGCTCGCACCGGCCACATGAAAAGAATGTGTCATTTGCCAAGGAGAATAAATAAGTTATCCCTAGTTTTTACAGTCATTTGGAAAAGGAAAAGTTACATAACTCACTCTTCTAAGACTACTTTTGACTCATCTTTTTTTTTAACCTCGAATATACTAGGAAAAACTCTGGAGTTTTCTTCATAGAATATTCCCCTATACTCCCTGAAAATGACTACAGAACATTCTTCTATATTCTTCCATATTGTCAAGATCCAATCAAAACCAGAAACCCTAAAATAAACTAAAGAGAGTGAGTGGAAAATTAAATTAAAAGCATAAAAAACATGAAAAAAAAAAAAAAGAAACCAGTTATTAGGGTAAATTTAATTTGTGTCATCTATTATTGGTAGAATTATTTTTGAATCTAGCTTCTGGCCATATGTAAATGTAATAAGTATGCTTTTCATGCCTTCTTCTAAGCTATTTCCTTTTGCAGGATTGGGAAAAAATATGTTCTGAGCCAGCTCTGGGGAAAATCCCTAGAAATTTCCTTTCAGGTCCTACTGTCCACTGATCAACAGCTTTGGGGCATGACTGTTCAACCAGTCATCCATCCATTTAAGTGTGATATTATTTTTCTATTTCACCTACAAGGATATTCGTTAATTCATTCACAATCATTTATTGAAACTTCTAATGCTCCAGGCCCTGTCCGGGCTGCCCTCGGTGACTCTTAGCCCTGGCCTCAAGGAAATCACAGTCTCGTCCGTCGATGGGCCAGTTAATAATGAGAACACACCTGTGACAGGTACCGCATCTCTGGCACATGAAATTTCATCTGGGTCAAAATTTTGCTGAAAATTCAACGCTGGCTCAGAGCTATTCCTGCTTCCTTTTCTTAAGGTGCTCATGACCCATCTCTTCCACGATGTGTGTTACAGTCTCTAAAGAATCAACTTATTCCTTAGAATCATGGATTTAAATGTTTCTACTATTTAAATATTTACTTATTTTTACATCAAAATAGTTTATGAAAACTGTATTTTAAGCAAAGGATATCTATGACGACTGATAAAGTACTTTTTAAAAATTTTTAATTATTTTTTGAAGATTTTATTTATTTATTTGACAGAGAGAGGAGAGAGAGACAGCAGGAGAGGGAACACAGCAGGGGGAGTGGGAGAGGGAGAAGCAGGCTTCCCTCGGTCCAGGGAGCCCGACGCGGGGCTCAATCCCAGGACCCTGGGATCATGACCTGAGCCGAACCTGAGCTTAACGACTGAGCCACCCAGGTGCCCTTTACTTATCTATTTTAAAGTCGGCTCTACACCTAACGTGGGGCTCGAACTCATGACCCACCCCCCACCCCCCGGGAGATCAAGAGTCACAGGCTCTACTGATGAAGCCAGCCGGGTGCCCCTGATAGAGCATTCTTTAAAATCAACTCAAAAGAAAGACTTTACCTAGGATATGCAGTTTAGAGAGAGATTCCCAGTTTTTTCATGATGCCACAGGCTGGAAATAGATCCTATTTGTCGAGGACTGCAGTAAAAACAGAGCTAGGCCTCGCCCAGCAAAGTCAGCGACAGCATAGCACACAGGAGAGTTGCGTCAGGAATATTCTCTGAGAATGTGGAAAAAGTGTGCTTAATGTTCTTTTTAACAATTACAGAGAGATGCACATCGCCTGGTTTTTTTCTCATGAAACAAACAAACAAAAATTTGTTTGTCCCTTTCTAACATCCTCATGGTTTCCAGAGAAAATAAAGTACCACTTGCTGCATGTGTCTACCTGGTTTGCCCATACTCAGCTCCCCAGATGGGGCTCAATGCCATTGATAGAACATACATCCTCTGAGAAGGAACATGTGGAAAGCTCTGTGCTCGCATGTGGAGGCCCCACCTGTAGGACTGCCTTGTTTCTACAGTGAGCGGGTCTGGGAACGGAGGGGCTCCTTGGCCTGCTGCATACCATAGGACCAGGCTTTCTGCATCTGAAATCCTTTTACTTTCCAACCCTCCACCCCTCACCCCGCTGGCAAAGCCTCGCCTAACTGAATGGGGGTAAAGGCAAGCTGACAGCAAACAAAATCCCAAATCAGGAGGAACATTCTCACAAGCAGAGTGAATGGAAATGGTTTTCTAGGAGCAGAAATTGCTGGGTCTAGGAACACAGATTCTCCTCGGTGAGAGGAAGGAGCTGTTCCGTGGAATAATAATAAGGACATCTGTCGGTTTCTATCATCCAATATAGTTTTGTTTTTTTTTTTTCCCTCTCATTAAAGTCACAGAGTTTGAGGGACTAGGGCTATCAGAAATCATCAATATTGCCGGCAGATCTAGCAAGGAAGTTTTCATGTAAAATTTCAGGTGTATAGAAGTCTCCAGTTGAATACCAGGGACGCAGATAGAATCTCCAATTAAGGAATATATATCCACGAGTCATTGGATTGTTACATAATAACCCTTTCCCACAGAGCACTGTGATGAGAAATACCTAGGGGCTTAAATGATCTGGTAATGAATGCAATAATATGCAAATCAAAGTAACTAAACACATAATAAACAGATGGACAGTGAAAAACAAAATGTTAATTAAAAAGTAAATAAACATTACATCTCCTTTAAAACATGTTTTCACAGGAGTGTGTCCTAGAGCAAATGGAGACGAACATCCTCCTGGGGTCTCCCGGGAGTGGGGAATGAGCTGGATGGACTAACCCCTAAAGCCCTTTCTGGGTCTGATCCCATTTCTTGAAAAACTTTTTCTCCATATTTATAAGGCAAATAAAAGGAAAGCAGTCTTTTTCCTTCTGATGCTGAAAGTCTTGTACACCGCTGCCATCTGAATTAATGAATGTATGCATTCGGCGTATAGATACTGAACACCTTGTGTGTTGCAGGAGAAAGGTGGGGGACGAGGCCCCGCCCCGGGGAGGAGAATGACAGACAGGTGAGATGGTTCCTGGTTGGACTAAACACTGGGAGGGAAGTGGCGGTGACAGGGACAGTCATGGCGACAAGGGTGGCCACAGAATGTGTGTCTGAGAGGCTTCCCCCACCACGGTGGAGGGAGGGGAGGGTCTCACCTTCCCCCTCCCACACTGGTCCCACATGTACAGATTTGATGATACAAAATGCAGCTTGGGCAGGGAGGTCTGCAAAGGCAGTGCCCGAGGGAGCGCACCCATCGCTTCGACAGACATGCACTGAATCTGAGGACAGAGCTCTAAGCAACATCCCCCCAGGTTGTCTGAGGGGACTTGGAGAGACTCCGGTGGGGAGCCTACTCTGTGGCTGTGGGTTTACATGTCAACTGGGGGTTGCGGGATCACGCAGGAGAGGGGGCTGACCAGTTGCAGACTTCCTGATGGAAATGAAGGAGACAGATGAAAGGCCAGTAGGCTTTACTCGAGCAAAGTGGGGTGGGGTGGGAAATAAGGCGACAGTGTCCTCCAGGCAGGGAAGAGCCTTGGCAAAAGGCGGGAGGCAGCAGAGAGCGTGATGCATGGTGAACAGCATGGAGTGGTTGGACTATAAAAGGCCGGGGGTGGGGATGAGGAAGGCTGGTGGAGGTGCAGGGATGAAGCCATGAACAAGGGCTAGATCATGGAGAGCAGCCAGGCCAAGAGTTTGGACCTCATCCAGAGAGCAATGCAGAGCCATTAAAAGTTGACCTGAGGAGGGTCATATGACGAAAATTATAGATCTGCAAATGAAAAAAAAACCCCGAAAAATCAGCTGGGAGCTTAGCCTCTGTCAATCCCTCGCCCTTCACATTGACCTTCGGGTCAGTCAATGAGGGTGGCGCTGTGTGGGGGGGGTGGGGGGGAGGCAGAGATAAGGGGTAGAGAGAGAGAGGAGGAGGGGGGCTCCTACAAACATGGTAGGCACCACTGCCTTCCCTTCCCTGAGGGCCTTCTGGCCACAAGGATCTCGGGAACCCCGCCCCATCCCCCCATCATTCTGCTGCCTGTGGTCCCTGGAGGCACCAGCCAGCAGGAGGGGTGGCAGTGGGGATGGGGCTCCCGGCTTGGGGCATTGGATGGCCATCCCCTACTCTCTAATATTAGAAACCAGCTTCTGCCTTTGCAGTGTTTTCCCTCTTACTTGCGTGTCAAACTAGAGAAAGAACATGTTTCTTTCCTTCTTTTACCATATGTTTGATGTTACCATCTGAGTGATATGCCTTAATATAGCACCGCAGCCTCATAAAGGGGAAGGAGCTGAGGCTGCTTTACTGCTAATTCCTAACCGTGTTCTCTAACGGACTGTTTCTTCCAAGAATAAAAAAGATTGCTAACATTTGCATGATTTTATGCAACTGTTTTGCACGTGGCCCGCCCCCACATCAAAATGAGGGCACATGTACATTAGCAAGTCCAGGAACACCTGCACTGGGGTCTTCCCTGGACCTTCTGTACTATTAACATTTCCACCACCCACCTCCGCATGCATCCCGGCCAATAATGAGATTCAGAAGGAAATTTATGTCATATGTCCACATGTTTTCACAAAAGAAAGACACAGATGCCACCGTCAATGGGCAGAAAGGTACATGTAACAGTGAGGACATTCACAGCCTCGAGTTAGTTAAAAAAACCAATGCATGGCTTTTTTTGGTGGGGGCGGGGGGAGTATTCTCAACAGACAGAAGTACCCAGTCGTCACATCTTAGGAGTATGTTTCCACGCCAGCTTTAAAACGAAAGTATGGTTTTAATTTTTAGGTGCTTTTGCAGATGACCGTTGTGTTGGCATCTCACATTTATTGATTAGGAAAATCTGAGCACAAAGGAAACATGCCTAGCATTCTGAGAAAATGTGAGCCATGCTCTGATCTGTGAGGACAGTGACTGAAAGAAGCAAGATGCCAGAATCAAAATTTCAAGCTGAAAATCACCACGGAACAAGGGGGGAAAAAACCACGGCTTTGGAGGCAGCTGAGTTCAAATTCCCATCCCCATGTCTCCTGGCTGGGGAACTTTAAACCGGTTAACCCCTCTTAGCCTGTTTTCTCATCAGCAAAAATAGTGCATATCGTGTCCCCCTCTGGGATCAGGGTGACAATTAAATAAGATAACGTATACAATACCTGGTGCCTTGGCGAAATAAAACACACCTATTAGCACGGGAAGCCGTACCAAGTCCAAGGCCTTTGAGCAAGACGTAAAGAATCTGTGGGTGGACGCTGGTGATGGGTGCCCAGCAATGTGATGTATTTCATGCCACTGAACCATACACTTAAAAATGGTTAAGATGGTAAATTTTACGTGTATTTTACCGCAATTAAAAAAAAAAAAAAAACTTCGAGATCAATTTGGAAAGTATTTAAAATGTGTGGATGGAGAAACTCGATCAAGGGGGAGATTTCTTGGTTTTCTTTCCAGTCTTGTGGATTGTTTCTCATTACTAAAATATGCATTTTAAGTAGTGAATGGGTAGTAATAAAATGTTTAATGGAGCATCATTTAACTCTAACATGAAAATGCTGGGTTTTATCAGGAATCACCTATTTTAGGAGAGAGGGAAGAAAAGAATTCATCATAATAAGATAAAAGCCTTAGTTCTCCAGATCACGGCTCCTGCTCTGAACGTAGGTTTAACGCTTATAAATAAAATCAGTTTTCCCGCATGAAAACATGTAGGCCTCATTTCTACTGACTATGGACGTTTGCAGGACTGTGTACCAATAGACCTGAATTGTAGACAGGCCTCTTCCATCCCTGGGAAGGTCCGCTGGGCCTTCCTGTCTCTCAGCGGTGTGTCGATCCCTCCACCCAGCCCCAGACTGGAGCTCCTGAGGGCAGGACTCCCTCCCCATGCTCCTGCGGGATGCCATGGGCTCAGAGGGCACTCGGTAAACTGGTGAGTGAATACGACATTGTATTTACTACAAATGGTGAAGTTGGAACAGTTTTCCACTCGCTCAGATGTTTCAATGATTACATTCATTAGAACAAACCAACAACTGCGAGGGTCTGTAAGTGGCCAGGGAAGGGGGGAAGCAAACACTTCATGAGCTGAAGTCACAGGAGATGGCTGTTCTCCATGCTGCTGTCCCCACCACAAGATCAGGCCCTGCCTGCACAGTCATGGTGCTGGGGTTTGGGGGCTCTCAGTACACAATCCACAAAGAGGCCTCCTAGCCCCCAAGCCTCGGTCTTCCACCACTCACCCCCATGGCATCCTATCTTATATCCTTCACAGCACACATCAACTTCTGCAATTATCTGGCTTATTGTCTATCTCCCCCATCCCTCCCCCTGCCATATTAACTCCATCAAAATTAAGACTTTGTCTTGGTTTTGTTACTCCTAGCTTGGTACTGGCACATGCTGAATGAATGAATGAATGAATGAACAAATAGAAGATTGAACAAAACAAATCCTGATCTCCTCCTTATGCTGTCACCCAAGCCCCACTGAACATGGTCACCATCATGACCTCCAAATGCCTGGCTCACGTTATGATGGAACTCCCTCCCTCCCTCCCTCCCTCCCCTGGGAAGCCTGAGACACTGGCTCTCGATAGCAGGGAAGGTGATGGGGAAGGAGCCAGTAGGAAGAACAGCTGCACCAGACTCTAGTTGCAAGGACATGGAACATTGGTATCGCAAAAAAAGTCAAGAATCATGCTGACACTCTGGGGAAGGTAGATCAGGTGGCTCCAGAGACCAGGGCACAGTGTCTCCTGAACAGAATGTACACAGAAGAAAAAGGATGCGCCGCACCCGCTGGACAGGGGACAAGACTTCCTTGGTCCCCCATGCCACTCAGCTATGTGATAAGCCTCAAAAACCCCCAAACCTCATCTGTCCCCGTAGAACCAGAGCCTGAAGGGCAATTGGTGGAACCACAGGATGGTCACCTGGGGGCTGTCTTATGGCTGAAAATACCTGCCAAAGGGGTCCATGCTGGCATCTGTTTGGAGGTGACTCCTGACAAAGCAAAGGGGGTTTTTGTTGTGATGTTTTATTTGTTCTTTTCCAAATGAATCACTGCCCCTTCTATGCTGTGCGGCGTAAGAAGAGGAAGATGCAGATAAGAAGGAGGGTGGGTGCTTACGCATGAGAATCTGTCAAAGAATTGCTCCAGCCACATGGAAAACACTTGTTTTTCACCACGATGAGGCTGAAAGTCATCCTTCAAGAGACAAATAAAAAGCTCCTCTGAGTGGCGAAGGTGCAACCCAGGACCCTCCCCAGTAGGCCTCGGCCTCACGGCCCGTTGCCCACAGCGCCCCCGCGAGGCCGGAGGGGATCCTCTGTCCAAGGGTAGGTTGTGCCAAATCTGAAAACTCTTCTTTCAGTGTGAATGTCAAACTTACGGGGATCACAGACTCAGCGAGTCCAGTGATCGTAAAAGGTCAGAGCATCCCTGACAAAAGCCTGTGCCTAACCTTTCCAGAAGAATAGCTCTGTGATTTCCTTGGGACCAGGTTTCTACAACCGCCCTGCGTGGGCTGCATGGGTATCTACTGACGCTTATTGCTAAGAAGCTCACTATGCCTCCTCGCTCTTGAAGTTGACCTTCTCCAGTTTAATTTTCTGTGGAGACAGAAGTAACTGGACAGAAACCTCAGTTATTCAAAGATCGTTGTTGCCCCATCTTGCACTGTTGCTTCTCAGAGAAGAAGAAATTGCAAACCCCTCCATTCCGTGAACCTCCTCCCATAATACACCCTTTTGTCTACTTTTCTTGTTCCCCCGGCATGTCTCCCATTCCGCCACTTTCTCCCAAAGTGGGGCAGCCAAAACGGAATATGCCACTCCAGGGACGGGACCAAGAGAAAGGAGGGGATTCTCTCAGCTCCTGCTCAGCACATACATTCCTATCAGAGCAGGGTGCAACCGACTCACTGTGGTCAGCCTCTTGGGGCCTTGAAAGGGGAGGCCACAATCTGGAAGTCACTCCACCTTTTAGGCCAGGCATGGGGCAGCAAACAGGGAGAACTCCTCTGACCTTCTCAGAGTCCCATTTCCTTCATCTCTACAATGGGAATAACTACATCAAATGGACTTACTCCAGGTTGTGTGAGGTTCAAATACATGTGGAGACACTTAAGGCTGGTACTAGCCTGCAGTAGACTCCCTATGCCATTAGGATACAATCCAGTCCCCCCAGGATGGCCCGCAAGGGCTGCCACGGTCTGATCCCATGAGCCCTTCTGACCATTCAACTCACTGTCACCCATCACATGGATCTGCCTACACTCCAAGGTCACCCTCCCCACTTTCCGGGCTTTCACATTTATATTTCCCTGCCTGGGATTCTCATCCCCAGATTCTCCACGGCTGGCTCCTCACACTTACCGTTTCTGCACACAAAAACATGACATTCTCTGATCCCCTATCTAAAATAGTTGCATGTGAAATGGGGAAGAGACCCGGGGGGAGGTGAATCTTAGCTACAAAGTCTGCAAATGACAGAGAAGGCTGAACTAAAGTTCAGTGTGGCCGTAATCAAATAGAGACCTCATCCATCAGCCAGGGGGCAGGGGCATCGTTCCAGACAGAGACGGATCAGTTCTGCTAGATTGGCAACAACCAACCTTGGCATAGTGCTTTAGAGTTTTTATTCATTTACTCATTCATTCGACGAATATTTGCTGAGCACCTCCTGCATGCCAGGGTCAGGATACAGACAGACAGAGTTTCTGCTCTCATGGCTTTTGTATCCTACTGGATGAGCTTTCCGAGACCGGCAAATGCATATCCTCAAGCCACTCCCTGCCTTCATATCCTTGTATTTTCTGCATAGCACATGATCTGACTCATTCCCTGTTCTGAACAATGGCCCCTGAACAATGATGGACACTGTCTTGATTTTTTTTGTCCACACTCAATAGATTGAAACCCTTTTTACTATGATTCACCACTGCCCTTAAAGTACCTACTCAAAGATCCTTTACTGACAAATATTTTGCACATGCAAAAATCACTGTGAGAACGGCAATACAGAGCTTCACAGGGTCTGTGCGGACCTCTAGAGACTTAAATTACTCCCCACTTTCAAAATAATGTCTTGGGGCGGGCGCCTGGGTGGCTCAGTCCATTAATCGACTGACTCATGATTTCAGTTCAGATCATTGTCTCAGGGTCGTGAGATCGAGCCTGCCTCTGCCGCCTTGAGCCCCTAGTCAGGCTCCATGCTCAGGTCTGATTCCACTTGAGACTCCCTCTGCCCCTCCCCCTGCTCGTGCACGGGCGCTCTCTCTCAACTAAATAAATCAATCCATCAAATCTCAAATAAATAAATAAAGTCTTGACTGCAACCTCAAAACAGTTCCTCTACCTTGTTTTGGTTGGTTTGTGTTGTAAAATGATGCATCATCAAGTACTAAGAAGGATCCTAAAGACTATAAGGCATAGTTTCTGCTCTTAAGGAATGTTTACTTTGATGGGAGACATGGGGTGGAGGGACCCTGCTTTATCCACAGTGTTGCATCGTCTTGGTCCACCACCTCATCTACCCATCCTTACATGGAAACGCTGAAGGCTCTACTGACTTTCACCCTAAAAACAGCATTTATAAAGTGCTAGATACTGTGCTGTGCAGGAAGTAGATACAATCGGGTCTCAAAGAAGGGAGATTTGGAGAGATGCTGAGGTCATGAGTGAAAACTCACAGGCAAGATGAAGAAAGGAAATCTCACTGAGCAGAACATAGATAAGGAAAGAAGAGAAGCAGGGTCCTACCCATGGTCATGATGGGGGAAAGGGAATGTTTGGGGGGGTTCGTGAGGAAAAGCAAGACATTAGTTCCAGAGGCAGAAGTGAGCCTGCCAGCAAGAAAAAGATGTGAGGAAGAAGGAGGGGTCTGACAGTCATGTAACAGATAACCAGGTGATAAATGGCTCCAAGTATCAAGGGGCTAAATTGTTTAAATCCTATATCCTTAGGGTAAGAAAGGACTTCGGAGATCATTTGTCCAAACTATACACACAAGCAAGATAAAAGCCCACTTTGGGAGCTGCCCTGAGGTCCCTCTGAGCTCATGAAGGAGCAGGTCATCAGTACAAAGTGATGTAGCCCTGTCTCTCTCTGCCTCCTTCTACTGTCCATGCCATGGACCTCTTAACCGTTTCAGGGGGTGTCCACCCCCTTCTGTACCTGGAGCTCCTTGCTTAGATGATGCTACCAACCAACACCCGTTCCAGCCCAGAGAAATGGAACATCACAACAAAATCAGGAACTCCAGTGTTCAGATACTGTAAGAGTTACCGTTTGACACTTTTCTGCAAGATATTGTGGAGGCTGAAACAAAACCAGAGGTAGAGAATATGTCCCCATCTGTAATGACTATAATCAAGATCTTCCCACACAATGAGCTCTTCACTTAACAGCCACACAGAAGGCCTCTAACTTTGCTCCGTGTGATGTTCTGACAACTTTGACGTGGGAACAACATGCAAGAGATCTGAAAGAAAGGACAAGACTTTAGCTCTGTTTCTCTACTGGTTTTACTTTATATATAAATGTGTTTATTGTCATCTTGGGCTTTCAGTGCCTTGGAACAAGATATTTCCATGGCATCAAGTGGAGTGCAAAGTTTATTGCATAAAGTCACAGATTTTGAAATCACAATGAAATAAACTCCCTGGTAAATTTAAATGGAAAGGTAATACTTGTTATATGGTTTTTTTTTTTGGTTAACTAACAAATAAGAACTCAGCATCTAATAAAAATCTCCCCTTTCAAGCGCAGACTGTTATTGCTCTGTTGTTTTATCTTTCTTCCATAGTTTCATAACACTTGATAGAACAACTGAGTTATTGTGAGACCAAGAAAGTCTGTTGGACTCCTGAATATGTTGCTCAACATCTTACCTCTTCCAAGGTTAAGTGCATTTCAGAGCAACATCAAATGGGGGGATGCATCAGAACCAAGCAGAGAGAGCTTTTATAAATACAAATTCCAGGACCCCACCCCAGGCTTAATGAGTCAGAATCTCTGAAGGGGAGCCCACAGGTTTTCCTCAGCTACACCTACAGTTAAGAAGTATTCTTCAAGACAAAGAAGTTATTTTCTGACTGTGAGTTTTAGCCTTTAATAAGCTCTATGAAGAAAATGCAAAATATGGAATCATTCTAGTATTCCTGGAAAGAAACCTGCATAGGTTTTTGTACAGGAAGCTCTCATTTCTGAACAGAAAAGCTCCATCAGTTCACTCCAACAGGGAAGAAGGGTCCCAGACTCTCAAAAAGGAGACAGGAGACCGGTACATAAGGGGCTTTCCACAAAGGTCCAGATAAGTCCACACTAGCTAAATGTGTTCATTTCTTCCAACAAAAGCAGCTCAGGGCTGTGCCTCAATCTAGTTCTCTAACAGCAGGTGGTGAGGACAGTCCTCAGAATGTCCTGGAAAATCCACTGCACATGCCCAGATCAAACATGCAGGAGGAACTTGGAGCTGCCGGAGCCCATTCTCTGTAATAAGCTTGAAGGGACAGACGAGGAGCTAAAAGGGCAGCGATTCAGGCTGTTTCCTGGATATAAGGCCGGATCAAGTAAATTGGAGAGCAATTCTGAAGGGCTCTGAAGGCCGGGGCAAAGGATCTGAACACCTCTCAATTAACAAGCATGTAGCTACCAAAGACGTTTTGGTATCAAGTGACAAAACAGTAATGAGGAACATGGGCTCTGGAGCCAGGCTGGCTGGGGTGTGAATCGCAGCTCTACAAATTCCAGCTGTGGGCTCTCGGGCAAGTGGCTTGCCCTCTCTGTGCCCGGACTTCTCCCCTTAGAAAGTGGGGATAATAGTGGTTCCTACCCCCCTGGGCTGCCCTGATGACCAGGTGAGTTTGTCTGTATGAAGCATCCGGGACATAGTAATACAGCGGAATGTGAGTCTGTATTTGTTCAATGGATTGATACACCAACTGGCATTATCCTAATACACTAGCCAGACGGAGCCTCTCAGGGGACTGCAATGATCTCGTGATGTGACACTGAGGGAAAGGATGCGAGGGCAGCACTGGCCAAGAGGAGAACAAGGCCCCGTCGGGGGTGAGGGGGAGGGGCTCAGCTGGGCAGCCAGGGGCCTGGGTTTGAATCCCAGCTGAGGCATGCTGGGCTTCCCTTAACCTCTCTCTGTTCTGCTTTCCCCCACTGTCAAAATGGGGGCACTTTCAGGACATGCCTTGCAGAGCTGCTATGAGGATTACACAAATAATATATAAACTATGAGGATATGTAACATAATAAAATTACATAATAATAACACAACATATATTGTTGTCCATAGCATAGCAACGTCAAGTGCTTAGAGGGGTTTCTGGCAGGGAGTGAACAGTCAGTAACACTGAGGTCGTTGTTACGATGATGATGAAAGTCAGGTGTTCTTGCCGCTGACCACAGCGGGAAGGGCATCCCCATCACCGACCTGGGGAGGAGCCGGGGAGGAAAGTCACAGGAGCAGGGCTCTGAGCTCTGGGTTTACTGTTAACAGATATCATCTGGTGTCCTCCCTCCCACCTGGTGGAGAAGACAGGTGAGATGTCATCACTGCTCTCTGGATGACCCATCCAATGCTTGAGAAGCTGGGCTGCCCTTGGCCATGACACCAGAAAGCTCTGCACTGCGCCTAGAACCCGGTTCTTCCAACGCCCAGCCCTGCAGCTCCTCAGCCACTGGCAGGCTAATGAGGCTGCCGTGCCCCATTCCAGTGTCTTCCTGGAGCTTCCAACTCTGGGGGACACACTCTCCGTGGGAGCAATCCCCATCCACACCCCGTGCTGGGGGCCTGAGGCTGGTGGCAACTGCTCCCCACAAAGGCAGGGTTCCCACTGTCCACACACACACGGACTCGTTACTAGTAGGGAGTTAAAGCCAGAGCAGTGAAAAAGGCAGGTGGAGGGGGTCGCAATGCCCAATAAGACCAGTTTGGGCACTTTCTCGGTGGCCCAGAGAAGGAAGAAATGCTTTGAGCCTCGAACGGCCGCAAGAACAGAATGTTTTGTTCCTGAAAGAAAAAACCATCTGGGATCAGTGAGCTGAGCAACGCCTGAAGCCCTTGTCTTCAGTGGGGTGAGGGGTGGCGTCCCCGCCAGGGCTCCTGCAGGGCACGCATGGCTGTCCACGGCCCTTCACTGAGGAACCGATGACCTCCTCCAGGAGAAGGGGCCCAGAGATTGTCCCTTCAAGCTCCAACCGAAGCTACTGTTGCCACGTGGAATATCAAATAGGGAATGTTCCTTTGCCAACCTGAGAAGCCTTTGCTTCTGTTCTGGGTTTCCGCCTTACCTTCAAAATAATCCAGCAGTATTTATCAAAACTTACTGTTGAAAAAAAAAAAAGCAATCATCTAATTGCAAATACACTGCTTAAAATAATGCTGCGTGCTCAGCCCTCCTGGGACCCTAATTTTCTCACTTGGGAAGTGAAAAGGACTCCAGCGCTGATGGGAGTGTAAACTGCAACCAAATTTTGGAAAATTAATCTGACAATACCTATTAAAATGTAAAACAGACACATCTCTGACCCTACAATCCCATGCAGAGGAATCTTTCTATAGAAATAAAAGAACCCAGTAAGAAAGGATATGTGCAGGAGGATGTTTATCCAAGCATTATGTGTAGAGGCAATAATAAAAATAATAAAGTACGGAAACCAACCTAAAAGCCCATCAATGGTGAGATGGTTGAATAAATGACGGTATGTTCATATTATAGTATAAAATAAGGATCTTATTAAGAAGAACGAGTTGGGGGCTTTCATTAGGCACAGCAGAAAACACAGAGGAGGGGAAGAAATGACTCATAAAGACAAGGTCAACAAAACTGTGGCAGTAGAAGCAGATGGACAAGCTGCAACTGACTTGACAAAGACCAGCAGACCCAAACCTATGCCCAAGGGTGGGATGGGGATGGGGGCATGGAAAGTAAATAAAATCAGGGCCGGTTTGCATCACTGAGCCCCAGAAGGCTCAGAAACTGAAGGTGCCAGAGACCTCAGAAGGTTGATTTAAAAACAAGGGGATGCATCAGTCTTCAGAAGGACCATAGAGACTCCCCAGATTGTCTCCCCTACCCTCAAGCAAGCCCAAGGGGAAAGCTGGAGGTTCGCTTTCCAGGGAAAATGACTCAGGCAGGCTGAGATGTGGCTGAGGGGAGACAGAAGGACTTCAGGGAAGACAGGAGACTGACCAAAAGTCCTCACCTCACTCAGATCCTAGACGCTGGCAGCCAACCTCCATCTCCACCAAACAAAGACTCGTGGGTGTTTATGGCAGCTTCGTTCATCACTGCCCAAACCAGAAAGCAACAAAGGTGTTCTTCAGTAGGCAGATGGATAAACCAACTGTGGTCCATCCGGACAAGATAACACTATTCAGCGCTAACAAGAAATGAGCCATCAAGCCACAAAAGAAGACATGGAGGAGGCTTGACTGCCTATTGCTAAGCGAAGGAAGCCAGTCTGGAAAGGCTACATACTGTCCGATTCCAACTATATGACTTTCTGGAAAAGGTAAAACTATGGAGGCAATAAAAAGGTCAGTGACTGGGGGGATGGGTAGGGAAGGAGAAGAAGGAAGAGAGAGAGATGAATAGGTGCAGGACAGTGAAACTATTCTATATGATACTGTAACAACAGGTACATGTCATTACACATTTGGTAAAATCCATAAAATACAACACAAAGAGTTAACCCCAATGTGAACTATATACTTTAGCTAATAATAATGTATCAATAATGACTTATCAATTGTTACAATGTATCACACTAATGCAAGACAATAGCTACTAAAATGAAAAACATACACACGTCTGATCCTACAATCCTATAATAGGAGATACTGTCACCTGAAACTAATGTCACATGTGTGTCAACTATACTCAAATAAAAATTTTTAAAAAATAGGGAAAACTAAGGGTGAGGGTTTATAGAAACTCTCTGTACTTTGCACTCTGTTTTTCTGAAAATGGGAAACTGCTTAAACAAACAAATAAAGTCTACTGATTTTTTTTAAAAACCCACAATGAGTCATGACTACATATGCACTAAAATGGCTAAAATTAAAAACACTGACAGCACCAACTATTAATGAGCAACCAGAATTCTCTTTGTTACTAGAGGGAATGAAAATGGTGCAACCACTTTGGAAAACAAATACACCACCTACCAAGTTACCCAGTTGTGCCCCCTCCTAAAGATTTACCCCAGAAAAGTGAAAACACATCTACACAAAGACTTGAACACAAATGTTTATAATGGCTTTAATATAATAGCCCCAAACTGGAAAGATCCCAAATGTTCATCAATAAGTAAATGGATAAACACTGTGTGATATGTTTATACAGTAGAATACTAGCCAGCAGTAAAGAACAAATACAGTAGCATGAAAGAAGCTCAATAACATTATGCTGAGGGAAAGAGACCAAACAAAAAGAGTACATGCTGTATGATTTCATTTACACTAAGTTCTAGAACAAGCAAAAATAATTTATAGTGGAGGCGCCTGGCTGGCTCAGTTGGTAGAACATGCAGCTCTTAATCTCGGGGTTGTGAGTTCGAGCCCCACATTGGGCATAGAGCCTACGGTTTTTTAAAGATTTTATTTATTTATTTGAGAGGGAGAGCACAAGTGGGGAGGAGGGGCAGAGGGAGAGGGAGAAGCAGACTCCCCGCTGAGCAGGGATCCCAATGTAGGGCTCGATTCCAAGACCCTGGGATCATGACCTGAGCTGAAGGTGGACGCTTAACCAACTGAGCCACCCAGGTGCCCCAAGGGCATAGAGCCTACTTCAAAAATAATAATAATAATTTATAGTGAAAAAAACTAAAAATTAAAAAAAAAAATCAATGGTTGCCTGAGACAGAAGGTAAAGGGGATTAACTAGAAAGGGACACTGGGCATGTTTTTTTTTTTTTGAGGCTATGGAAATATTCTCTATTCTGTTTGGGCTGGTGATTATCTGGATGTACACACAAGTCAAAAACTCATAGAACTTTAAATGCTTTAAAGGGATGCATTTCATTGTATATAAATTAAGTTCTAACAGAGGTCATTAAAATGAAAAAGATAAACAGGGTAATTATTAAGTCCAAGAGAATATAAAAAAGTACAAGAAAGAAAATGTAATCCTAATGCAATTCTATGATTTTGCTGTGAATATTATTTACATAGTCACATAATGTAAGCACTAATCATTTAAGACATATGTGTGTGTCTGTATGTGTGTGAGCATATCTGTTTTGTGTGGTTAGATAAAAACGCTAAATCCTCTTGTTAGTATGACATCACTAGATGATGTTCTAAAACAGACGAATCACAGAATAGAAACATGTTGTTTAGAAATTTGGAGGTAAATGCCAGAGGAAACAGTTTAAGGAGTTTGAAGTGTGTCTGTGAAGAGAGAATCCAAGAATAGGGAGGATTGGGGCAAATGGCTGCTATTATTCATTTAAAGTCTAGTGTTACTATTGATTTTTAAAATTATGTACAAGTGTCTTGCTTTGCCAAAAGTAAAGTTAAATTTTAAAATAATGTAAAGACCCACAAGAATGTTCATGACATACTGTTAAGTGTGGAAAGCTGATTTTGGTAGAATATGAGTATGAAATAGCTTTCATTTAAAAACAAAAACTAATGATATAGGTAGAGGAATTTATGAGTATAAAGAAAAGTAAAGAATGGTGAACAACAAAAATGTTAACATTAGCTACTTCAGAGGGGAGGAATTTAAAGATTACAGAGGTGGTGCAATAGATTATTAACTTTTTCCACACATACTTCTGAGTCACTTATGTGTTATAATAAATGTATATTAGTTTTCCTATGAAAAACTCAACAACAGCAAAAATTGAGTAAAAAGGATTAGACTGGCTGATCTCTAAGATCTAATATCATAAAAATATGGGACTCCAGCCTAATTTCTACAAGAAGTCCAGACTTACTGTAATGTGACTTTTATCCCAGACATGCCCACATGTAATCTTGGCAAATCATTAAAACCTCAAGCAAAGACATCTACCGATTGTACCATAATTTGACGTAACTGAATCCAAGCAATTAGAAAGCTAGCCCTTCACAGATTTCCAGGAGGTGAGAGAGAGTTGAAGCAGAGTGTATGCCAGCATGCAGGGAGTCATGGGCGAAGGTAAGGAAAGTTCTGGCAACCAGGGTCATGTGGATAATTTACCTGATATGCCATTTAATTCTTACAACAACCATAAAAGGAGTATGATGAAGAAGTTAAGGCTTAGGGGGTTCCAGATAAATGGAAAGCAACCATCTGTCGCTCTCACCTCTCAGCAGAAATGACTACCAGCTGAACTGGCCTCACCTGGACCAAGAGATTTGTTTTTCTAAATGAGATGGGCTCTCCTGTATAAAAGGAAGGAAGAGGGTAGGGGGCGCCTGGGTGGCTCGGTCAGTCAAGCATCTGCTTTCAGCTCAGGCCGTGATCCCAAGGTCCTGGGATGGAGCCCTGCATTAGGCTCCCTGCTTAGCAGGGGAGTCTGCTTCTCCCTCTGCCTCTGCCCCTCCTCCCTTGTGCTCTCTCTCTCTCAAATCTATAAATAAAATCTTTTAAAAAGGAGGGGGGAAAGCACATTTTGGCTACTGCCATCTTGGGTTTGTCATCTCTAAAGCAAGGACCTTTCCAGCCTAATGTAGCACCCTGATGGTGCCTGTCCCCATACAGCCCTCACTGCTGTGGGCCAGGTTCCTTCCTGCTTTTTCAAACACACCTTACTCCTTCCTCCCCTCTACTTGGGCTATTTGAGGAAGAAAAATGGCCTTCCACTTTAGCTTCTACAAAACCTAAGCTTCTGACCAACTCAAATACTTCCCTGACCACTCCAGCCATGCTTCTCTCTCCTTTCCCTGGAGTAGGCTGTTTAGGCAGAAGGGCCCAGGTGCCAAACTGATGGGGTTCAAAATCCAGCGGTCCACCACCCCCTTGCAGGAGAAAGGAATAGACCTATTTGTCTATATAAACCCTAGGCATTAGACATAAAACAAACATAAAAACATGCTGCAAGGTGGAAGGGAAAAGACAGACTAGCTAGACACCTCAGGATCTGAGGCACAGCATGGCGGTGCACTCCCTGGCTTTTCTCTATGCCTCATATATCCCAGATTTGGGGCTGGAAAAAGTGGCATCCCAGAAACACCAACGGGTGCAGACCAAAAAAAGTCCCAACAAATCCTGCTTTTTCTCTAGCCAAAAGACCAGGTTGGGGGCAAGCTAGCAAGACAAAACTTTTAGACCATAACCACTTGACTACAGCTAAATAGCGCAGATAAAACTTGTGTGCCCAGTAACAACAACAACAACTTTTAGAACTAATAAATGAGTTCAGCAAGATCTCAGGATGCAAGAAAAACCTGCAAAAGTCAATTGTAGTTCTGCATACTAGCAGTGAACACATGAACACCAATATTTAAAATATAATACCGTCTACAGTCCCTCAAAAAAAAAAAAAGTACTTTGATAAAAATCTAACCAAACATGTGCAGGACTGATATAATGAAAAGTACATAGTCCTGATTAAAGAAATGGAGAGACATACCATGTTCATAGATTGGCAAGCTCAACATGGCAAAGATGTCAATTCTCCCTAAATTAATATACCAAATTATACCTCTCAAAATCACAGCATGATTTTTTTGAATGTAAACAAGGTTGTTCTAATATTTATATGTAAAACAGCAAAAAAAAATGAGGATACAGCTAAAGTCATTTTGAAAAAGGAGAATTTCAAAAATGAAGTGGAAGGAGTAACATCACTTGAAAGACTTACTGTCTAGCTACAGTAATCAAAAGTGTGGTACTGAAAGGGCAGCGGACATGTAGACCAATGGAATAGTACGGAGAATGCAGAAATAAACCCAGCTATATATACCCAACTGATTTTTGGTAAAGCTGCAAAAGCAACTCAGTGAAGAAAGCCTTTTTAACACATGGCGCTCGGGCAACTGGAGAAAAAGGCAAAAATATTGAAGCAATAGGCAACAACAAAAACCCTGATCTAAGTCTCACACCGTATACAAAAATTAACCCAAAATGGATCACGAGGTTAAGAGTAAAGGTTAAAACTATAGAACTTTTAGGGGGGGAAAAGATAGTAGAAAATTTTTAGGATCTAAGTCTAGGCAAAGACTTTTTAGGCTTGACACCAAAAGTATGACAGATTTAGAAAAAAATGAGATAAATTAGACTTCATCAAAATTAAAAACTTTTGCTTTGTAAAAGACCCTGTTAGGAGGATGAAAAGACAAGCTACAGAGTGGAGAAACTATTTGCAAACCACATATCCAACAAAGGACTACTATACTCAGACTATATACTATATATTCGGACTATATAAAGAACTTTCAAACTCAACACTAAAAAAGCAACCAATCCAAATAGAACATGGGCACAAAGCAACATTTCACCAAAGAAGTAAAAAGATGGTGAAAATACACATGAAAACATGCTTGACACTGTTGGTCATTAGAGAAATACAAATTAAAGCCACAATAAGATACCATTACACACCTATCAGGATAGCTAAAATAAAAAACAGTGACACCGCTGAATGCTGGCAATGCAAAGATACTGGATCACTCATACTTTGCTGGTGGGAATGTAAAATGGTACACCTACTCTGGGAAACAGTTTGACAATTTCTTAAAAACCAAACATGTAACCACTATATAACCCAGCAATTGAACTTCTGGGCATTTATCCCAGAGAAATAAAAATTTATTTTCACTCAAAAACCTGTACACAGAAGTTTATAGCAGCTTTATTTATTTATTTATTTGACAGAAAGAGAGACAGCGAGAGAGGGAACACAAGCAAGGGGAGTGGGAGAGGGAGAAGCAGGCTCCCCACGGAGCAGGGAACCCGATGCGGGGCTCGACCCCAGGACCGTGGGATCACGACCCGAGCCGAAGGCAGACGCTCAAGGACTGAGCCACCCAGGCGCCCCAGCAGCTTTATTTTTAATGGCTTAAAAAATGGAAACAAGCCAGATGTCCTTCAACTGGTGAGTAGTTAAATAAACTGTGGTCCACCCATTCCATGTAATACTTCTCAGCAATAAAATGGAATGAACTATTGATACATGCGACAACCTGAAAGAATTCCCAGAGAAAGTTGAGTGACAAAGACAATCTCAAGTTTACATATCTATGTATAACATTATAATGTTAATTTATGTATATAATTACATGTTAAGCACATGTATAATTTCACAACATTATTTTAAAAATAAAACTATAAAAACAGAGAACAGGGGCCCCCGGGTGGCTCAGTCAGTTAAGCATCTGCCTTGGGCTCAGGTTATGATCTCCTTGGGTCCTGGGATGGAGCCCCGAGTCGGGCTCCCTGCTCAGTGGGGAGTCTGCTTCTCCCCCTTTTTCTGCCCCTCCCCTGGCTCATATGCTCTCTCGCTCTCTCTCTCTCTCCCCGTTTCAAATAAATAAATAAAATCTTAAAAAAAAAAAAAGAAACAGAGAACAGGTTCCAGGTTGCCAGGCGTTAAGGAGGGGGTGGGAGCAGAAAAAACGTGAGTGTGTTACAAAAGCCCACAATGAGGGATGCTGGAACCTTCTGTATCTTGACTGTATCCATGTCAATATCCTGATTGTGACATTGTACTTCAGTTTTACAAGATGTACCATTGGTGGAAACTGGGTAAAGGATTCATGAGATCTCTCTGTATTATTTCTTGCAATTGCATTTGAATCTATAATAATCTCAAATAAAATGTTCGCGTTTTTTAAAAACCCATCTCTGTGTGGATTTGGTCAAGTTATTCTATGCCTATCTATGCCTCAGTTTCCTCAGGAGTAAAACAGAGATAATAGTAATAACACCAACCTCATAAAATTATTGTGATATTGAAGAGTTTACTAGATAGTAAATATTTAAAGAGAGTTTAGCAGATATTACTCAAAAAATACTAGCCCCCATTATTTCAATCAATAATTCAGAAGTATTTATTGAGCACCTGCTATAGGCCAAGACTCAATAATTTCTTTAAAAATCAGCATCTCATCTTGGGAGGTAGTACTACATAGTAGTGAGAGCATAGATTTTCGCATGAGCAAGAGACCTGGATTTAGAACCCCAGCACCACCATCATTCTTGCTGTGCATCCTTGGGCAACTTACTTAACCACTCTGAACTGCTTTTTCTTTAACAGTAAAATGGAGTGAATAATACACACTCATAAAGTTATGAGGACTGAGATGATGCATGTAAATACCTGCCATATAGCAAATCATCAATAAATGATAACTATTTGTAGGGCACCTGGATGGCTCAGTCAGCTAAACATCTGACTCTTGAACTCAGCTCATGTCTTGATCTCAGGGTCGTGAGTTCAAGCCCTGCGTTGCACTCCACATTGTGTGTGGAGCCTACTAAAAAAAGAAAAAGAAAAAAAAGAAGGATAACTATTTGTATGATGACTTATATATTCTTTATTGTTACTTTCTTTCTACATGAGTTTTAAGCTCCTTGAGAACATAGTCCTCTGTTTTTTTTTCTCATGAATCCCTCTTGACACCAAGGATAATGTGATACACCCATAAAGTGTTCAATAAGTACTTACTACAAAATAGAATAATCTGGCAATCCTTAATGAAACGCCTTCTCTTGAATATAAGGCCTGAGGAAATTCCCCTACAAGTCCAAGAAGGGGCTGGTACAAGGGTGAGCATTACGATACTCTTCATGGAGGCAGGGGGGCAGGGCAACCCACACACCCATCTCTAGGGAGATGGAGAGTAGAATGGAGTGAAAGCTGCTGAAATC
This sequence comes from Mirounga leonina, assembly GCF_011800145.1. NCBI lineage: Eukaryota > Metazoa > Chordata > Mammalia > Carnivora > Phocidae > Mirounga > Mirounga leonina. Next base: position 9,700,476 of record NW_023270453.1, read on the forward strand.
AATGAACTAGAGGGAAATACAGTCACATGGCCAGATGTTAGAAACAGTGTGAATTAAAAATAGTAAGACACAGAATAGGGTTTATTTAAGAATACCACTCATGAAAATAAAAACACAAACTTGGCGCACCTGGCTGACTGAGTCAGAAGAGCGTGAGACTCTCGATCTCCGGGTCATGAGTTCAAGCCCCATGTTGGGTGTTGAGATTACTAAAAAATAAATAAACTTAAGAAAAACCAAAACAATAAAAACACAAATTCACTCACACACACCTACACTCACAAAATGACGAATTTGAAGAGGATGCTCATGTTTTAAAGAGAGATCAAATCCGTTATGGTGGGTACCAGTGGACAGGAAGAACAGAGGTCAAAGATGATGAAGATTTTTAAAAAAAACAAAAAAAGACAAGGAAGAGCCTGGAATCCGCTGTTGCTGACAAGCTACAGACTTAAGACTATATACTTAAGTCACCCCTCAATACTTGGGTCCAAAACAAATACGAATTGCATACAAAATAAATAAGGACTTACGTACATAGTGATAGTGTTCCACCCCAGACCTCGTGCGAGAGGCAGGAGCTAAAGAGACCACTGTGAATCGTCATTTCAAAATAAATATGAACTACTCTATTCTAATTACAGATGTTATACCACAAAATCAATGGTTTGTAAAACACCTATTGCTCCCTCTTCCCTTTTGCAAAGTCACTAGGAGGATTTCAAGAACGTCGCCACTGGAAGCAGCATTTCAGTGCCCCTGGTATGTGCTTTCTCATTTCCGTCTCTCCTGAACATTCAATATTTTTATCGCTGGTGAATCAGAGACACACAACCTGGAGGAGTGAAAACAATGCGGTTGGAATCTCAGCATCTGGAAAAACTGAAGAAAGGGTGTGTGCGCCACTCAGGGTCCTTCGCATTTGGTCCCCATGGTCAGAACCCAGATGGCGGAAGGGATAGAAAATTACTTTTTTCCTTGAAGTTAATGAACAGCTCTCCCACATGCAGGAAATACGAACTGCCATGCCATGGACTTCCTCCTTTTCCGCACATCAGAGCACCCCTACCTGCCCATCACACATTCTCCCACTCCAAGTAAAGGCTGAGGCTAATTCATATATTCTGGGGGTGGAGAAATTGTGATTGGTAATCCCTAACATTAGTGATGCCAATGTGAACAGCGGGAATTTCTGGAATGTGGGATTCTGAATGTTTTTCCTCTTTCTGCTGATATACTTTTCCTAATTTGTCTCCTATGAACACACATTGCTTTGGTCACTGTGGGGAAAAAAATTTTTTTTTTCAAAATGAAATAATAGCACCAATTAATCAGTTAAAAGGCTTAAAAATCGTGTTTCCTTTGGTGCACCAGTAACTGTATTACAAAGCATAAGTGCATTTTCAACTAATAAACTATTCTAAATCCCATTGGCCACGTGTGTCCTTGAGGGGAAAAATCTCACCTTGTGTATGAGATGCTCATGGTGTAAAGTGCTTGGATGATTATAAGATGTCTTGAGCTCCCGTGACTAGACATGGCCAAACACTGAGAAAGCAATCCCAGAGCTAAATCTCCTGCCACCCCTTCTCCCTGCCCTGCCCCCAAAACACACAGGCAATTTTCTTAAAAAATACCATGAAGTGGGTGTCATATGACTTAGTGGCTAAGGGTGTGGACTCAGGAGGCACATTTGCCTGGGTCCCCAGTCTGGTTCCTCCACTCCCTCACTGTCAAGCTTCAGTCGAGATATTTGCCCTGTCTGTCCCCTGGGTTTTTCTGTGATGGGTGGGTAAAAACAGGGGCTGATTTGAGAATTAAATGAGCTAACACATAGAAAGGATGTCGAATAGTCTGGAGAACCAGAAACATCACTACATGTTAACTTCTGTAATTATTTATCAAGATAATTAAAAGTTCTGTTAGCCACTTAATTTCAAAACATTCTATAAGAAATATAATATTTGTTTGCCCACAATCCTACTTCCCTAACATGAAAACCAATTTCATTTCTTCGTATTTCCTTACCAGTTTTTAACTATATATTAAACACACACACACACACACACACACAAAGACATTCCTTTCCTCGGTTCCATTTCCAAAGAGGGGCAAAGAACTTGAACAATTCTCTTCTAGAAACTACACTTGATGGAATTAATTACTCAAATATATTTCCATATTTAGATTGCAATGGAATATAAAAACTGAAGAACCCCATAAGAGTCAAAAGCAGTGAGTTGAGCTGCTTCTGCTTCTAACTATCGAAGGCTCTCCTGAGAACTTCATGCCTGGTCCCATTCTGCCTCCTCCCTCCAAACCGCCAGTCACAGACTCCTGGATCACCCCAAATACCCTTCCAGGCTCTCGGGCTTTCTATATGCCACTCCTTCTCAGTCCTCCCTCCCAGCTCCTTCTACCAATCCTTAAAACTCACCTCAAATGCTGCCTCCCCTGAGAACCCCCAGGTTCGGTTGCCTGTGGCATGGATGATTAGTCAGGAATGTGTTTCTCTCACCATGCTGTGTTGTAGTTATTTGGGCACATGGCTTTCTTTTAAGATCGGAGACTTTCCACTGATTCTTCCTGGTCAGCAGTTTCTAAAGTAATGGTGGTCTGGACGCCACTCAAAGAATCAGAGGACATGAGACACAGCTGCCTTCCTTATTTTTAACAGCATGTAGCCCTGGGGCATTTGCATGTTGGCTTCTGCATAGCGAATGGGCTCTATGGGGAAGGAGGAGTACGCAAGTGGGTGACTAGTCGCCTTCGGGAAGGCAGGAGGGAGGGTCCCAGTGGTTTATCACAGACCTCTCCACATAGGCTAAGTTCAAATTAGTCTAAAGTCAGCCAGAAAGACAAAAATTATGTATATGGTAGTCAAAATTTCCCTTGGAAATTCTTTAAATTGACCATAAAGTATGATGCACACATTTTTATATATTTAGCCCAATACACCAATACATATTTAGAACTTAGTAATATATAAAACTATAGGTACTGCATAATAGAGAGGACTCACTATGTACAAAAAATAACTTTACAGGGAGCCTGGGTGGTTCAGTCATTAAGCGTCTGCCTTCAGCTCAGGTCATGATCCCAGGGTCCTAGGATCCAGCCCTGCATCGGGCTCCCTGCTCAGTGGGAAGCCTCCTTCTCCCTCTTTCACTCCCCCTGCTTGTGTTCCCTCTCTCACTGTCTCTCTCTCTCTCTCTCTCTGTCAAATAAATAAAATCTTAAAAAAAAATAACTTTACAGTATTTTTTAAAAGATTTTATTTATTTATTTGAGAGAGAATGAGCAGGGGCGGGTGCCAAGGATGAAGGAGAAGCAGACTCCCCCCTGACCCACGGAGCAGGGAGCCAGATGCAGGGATCGACCCCAGGACCCTGAGATCATGACCTGAGCCAAAGGCAGACGCTTAACCCGCTTAACCGACTGAGCCACCCAGGTGCCCCACTTTACAGTGTTTTTAATCACATGAAAGAGAGGTGCATACGATTGAATTTGCTCTCATTGAATGTATATATAATACAAATCTACAGTTTAATATTTTCATCACTGATCTGAGAGCAACAGTTTGGGCATGACAAGAACAATGACATTTATTGCTACATGCCAAACTCTGTGCTAAGCGCCTACAAGTATTAATTAATTCAATTTTCACAACCCAGTGAGCTAAAAGCACTATTACGATGCCACTTTACAGAGGAGGGAACTGAGACACACACAGAGGTCAAGCCATGGCTCAAGGGGACACGGCTACTAAGTGGTACGAGAACCGAGGCAGCCCAGCCCACTAACCATGCCCTACACTGACTGCCTCCCTTAGCTGTACATGGACAGAGACTGTGTGTGGTGGGGGAGATCCTGTGGATTTCAGTTGAAAGCAAACTCAAGTAGGGCAAAAATATGATGTGGCTGCCAAAAAAGTGTGATTCTTGGACCACTCCAACCCTTGCTCCAGAAATGGCAAGGAGAGTTCCCATTGTACGTTTGCTGGAAAGATCGGCTCACATCTGAAGTACTGGGAGTCGACTCCTGTGATATTTCTAAACCAAACACATTAGGAGACGGGCAGGGTTGTGGAATAATATATTTGATGGGGGAACGAAGGGGACGAAGGGAGTGGGTGTGAAAGGTGGGGGAGAAACCGAAGGAGGCAGAAGAACCCGGAGTTCCAGCACGGATTCTGGAATCAGCCTCCCGAGCTTACTGGGGAAGACACATTTTCCTTTTTGCCTCTCGGTTTTCTTCCCTGTAAAATAGGGATCTTATGGTTTACCTTGAAAAAGTCTTACAAAGATTAAATGAGCTGGTACACGAAGTCCTACACAGAGTACTTGACCCATAGTTAGGACTCAATAAAATGATCCATCATGGTCAGCATTATTACATAGTAACAATGGGAGGAGTCTACAAAGCCAGAGATTCAAACATAAGAATCCATTTCCTAATAGTTAAATTGTCCCAATAAAGGGCACTGCCTTGTAATGTAGTAACCCCTCCACCACTGGCCGTCCCGCCCATGACTTGACAGATAATATCCTGACATTGGAGGGTGTTACTCAGATGGTGGTCTAGGATCTTTTCATCTGACGTTTTTATGAACCAATGATTCCACAACTTCACAAGTAAGGTCACATATCCAAGCCGAAAATAGAAGTAACAGAGGAATAAAATAAGTAAAATATATGCCTTTAGCTTCAGTTTAGTTTAGGTAAATGCCCTTAAATCTTACCATGCTTCTAATGGCTTTTCACTTTATTTACTTTTTAATCCTTTTAAAAAAATAAGACATAGCCAGTCGATTTAGAAGAAAGAGAGTTCACAAAGCTAAGTGGTCATCATGCCTGGGTGGCACGTCAGTTAAGCGTCCCAACTCTTGGTTTTGGTTCAGGTCATGATCTCAGGGTCCTGGGATCTAGCCCCACGTTGGGCACCCCGCTTAGCAGGGAGTCTGCTTAAGTGTCTCTCTCCCTCTCCCTCTGTCCCTCCTAGTGCACTCTCTCTCTCTCTCTCTAAAAAAATAAATGAATCTTTAAAAAAAAGAAAAAATTCCCTTTGACCCTCCACAACCATACGGTTGAAAGTGCTGAAATGGATTCTAAAGTTTCAAAACAGAAAAAGTTCACGGTTTCCAAGGCCACTTCACACATTTCAGATGATGGAAATGCAGATCAGGATTCTGATCAACACTGCCCTGGGTTCTTTACAGCTCTCCATCATCTCGTACGATGGCCATGGCCCTGACATTCCCACCAAGCGGGCTGCTATCAGGAGTACCAGCCACCCAGGCTCAGGAGCCACCTGTCATCCCTACAGACCAGTTTGGAAGGGAGACTTTTCTGCATATGGATTCTCCAACTCTTGCCTGCAGAAAGAGCTTTTTAAAAGTTTCCCAAAGCCTTGAGGTTGCTACAGGAAGGGCTTAAAGATGCTGAAAACTGAGTCCTTGGAGAAGGCTGGGATGAATCATATATAAAGTGTAGGGGGAAAGTCAGTGTTCAGCCACCGGTTTTAACTACCCTTAATCCAGCCCTCAAGGACGGAGGCACCATGCCACGCCATCTAGTCAGGTCTTGAGGTGGAAGTGGGGACATTCATCCCATTTGCTAATCATAGCCCCTACAGATACTGTCTCCAAAATAAATTGCTGTCATGCATTTGCCTTATAGGACTCATGCGCCATGACTAGACTGGTCGGAATTTTAAGTACACCAATGCTCACAATAAAAGTCTCTATAAGAATTTTCCACTGTCAACGAAATCATGAAAATTCTGTGTATTAGTGTTTTGGAAGCACAGCGCTTCAGCCTTTCATTGTATAGGCAACAACACTAAATGCTCGAAGGACACGGACCTGCCCAGGCTGCACCAGGAGAGGGATAAGGCTACCTTTCTCTCTCTGCAAAGATCTTCTCCCTCTACAAGGACGACTGGGGGAAACTCCAGCTGTCTCTTGCCCCTGCTCCAGGAACTTCCTGATACAGCCAAGGACACCATTAAAGTCACATTATTAAAACTAGACCTGAGACCACAGACAGAGGAAAATGCCAAGGGACAGCATTCCTTCCCTCTGCCTCGAGAGTTCCTTTGTTCTTCAGTGAGGCTGCTCCATAACCCTTGAAGGTGACTCATCATCTCTTCTCCAGCTCAGAGTTTTGAAACTCCCTAAAACGACTCACAGGGACACCTGTTGGAGGCCCAAGGAGGAGGGAATGTGGAAGGCAAAAGCCTCTCCTCTTCTTGGAAGGTACTGAAGAGCCGAGGAGAGTCTTAGGAGGAATAACTTTTTATTTTAACTACTGCATCCCAGTTCCCTTTTTATTAGCCTCTTAGTGGTCTAGCCTTAGACACAAAGTGCCCAGTGAAGTGGGGAAATAAGGCATTATCAGGATAAGGTGGGGCAACGAGAAACTTGGGTGACATTCTCCCGATGTACGTAGGGTATTAGGAACACAGGAAGGGTAGAGTCCATTAGTTGGGCAGGTAGCTAGAGGTGTGATCCAGGGTGGGGTTGAGCCTTCTCACCAGGAAGCAGATATCTGGGAGCAGAATAATCACAGAGTAGTCTCCAGAAACCAAAGGAACCAGATGAGGTCAGTGCAGCTGCTGGACTGGGGACAATAGAGCTTGCATGTTGGAAGGAGGCTCTTATGGGCCCCGGAATGGCCTCTGCTGCACCCCTTCCAGGGACAGGGAAAGATCTTGTGTTTTGCAGTATAAATGGAATCTTCCAGGTTCCCTGCATTTGAATGGGGTCCAACAGTTCAGGGTCTCATTCTCAGTTCTAGAACTCACCAGTTCGGAGCCAGCATATGGTATGGTTAGGACGCTGGGAACCAAGGGCCTACATTCACATCCTGGTTCTGATACTCGTGTGACCCTGGACAAATTACTAAATATATCTGTGTCTAGGTTCCTAATCCATAAAATGGAGACCTAATAGGGTTCTTGTTTGGATTTACATATAAAGTACTTATAAGAGTGCCTGCTATGTAGTAAATGCTTTATTATAAGTGTTTGCTGTTATTTTCATTTCCCCATGGGGTTTTCAGGTCTTGAATCCTATTAACCAAACTCATAGGAAAATGATGTATTAGCCAGCAAGTTTATGCATAATTTTGAATTGAGACTTACAACAACCCAGTAGATAAAAAAAGTGAGGTCAGTTTGACAGCATATTTTTCATTCAAGTAAGAGAAGTCTACTTGAGAAACCATATTAAGATCAAAAGATTGCTTTCTGAGCCCAAAGTCAGATCATCCTTCTGGGCTGCCACACAGAAAGACTGAGTCATCTATCCACTGCTGATCATCCCTGCCAAGGGGACCTGCAGGCTTGTGTCAGTGGATCGGGACACACCCTGCCTCAAAATGTGTTAGAGACCGATGGACCGACTCTTACACGCACACTCTTCCATTTTCAATGACATGTTTAGTATTTGGGAGAGACAGCAGGTTTTTTCTGAGAGGCAGATGACAGAAGGGGGTCTGCTGAGAACATGGGGAGAAGACACCCTAGAATCCGGGGTGTGCCCAGAGAGAAGGGATTGGGGCCACATGCCAGCACCAAGATGCACCAAAGGCAGCTGAGCTGATGCAACGTACGTACTACCCCCTTGTTTGTATCCATTCTATAAAAAGTTTATGAACTTGAGACTTAAAGCCACATGCTGCCCATCTCCGCTTTGTCACCTGCTGTGACGCTGAGGTCAAGATTCTGAGTGTCTCTTTCCAGTCTAGATCCAGTGACCTCAAGCTTTAACTCAGCCATGTTGGAAAGTCTTTCCACCAGGGAAGGAGGCAGATGCTATAAGAGAGCCTTTTGTTAAGCATTCACCAGCACACCACTGGGCTGCTTCCCCACCACTTCCCCGAAATAGCTCTTATGGAGGCCAAATGACGTCACTATCCCTAAAATTCAACTGACACTGTCTAGTTTTAATTTTTCTCGAACTCTCCAGAGCGTGTGATGGGTGACCATGTCCTCCTTCTTGAACCCCTTCTCATGCCTAGCTGCTGGGACTCTCTGTTGACTTTTCTTTCTGAGCACATTTACTCAGGCTCTACAAGATTTGCTTCTCCTACCAGGCCCTGAAATGTTGGTATTACCCCACGCCTCTCTCCCTGATCACTGCAATATGTCCTTTAAGATACAGCTGGGGTGCTTCCTCCAGGAAGACTCCCTGGATACCTCTGGTCTGGTCTTCCCTGACATGCCCATTTCTAGAACACTCCTGACCTTATCTCCAACACAAATGAATGTCTGTCTACTTGCACACTACCCCCAGTTGGAGGGCAAGGACCTGGAACACCAGGCCTTGGAAGGAGAGCAACAATAATAAAAACAATAATGATAAACAGCTGCTACTGACGAGTGCAATGTGCTACCAGGCATTGTCCCAAGAGCCTTGCAGAGATTATTCCATTTTACTCTTTACACCAACCCTGTGATTTCTCCCACAAGACGCTTGACACTTGCAGAGCTGAAATAACTGGCCCAAGATTACGCACTGATACGAACTCCAAAGGGCAGGCGCTGAAGGCAACACGTGTAAATCATTGCTCCGCAATGCCTTTTCCAGTTGGCGTAGCCCAAGAACTTGACTTACCCTATGTGTGAGGGAAAACGAGAGGGACGGAGGGCCAGGGGCATCTTGTATAAGTAAAGGTTCTGCAATCGCAACACAAGATCTTGTTTATTACATTGTTGAATAAATGGAATAGTTCCTAACTCCGACTGACTTGGCTCTTTACAACGGCTATTTTTCAGGTCCTGTGGGGCCGGATTTTTGTTGTAAAACACAACTTACGGTTCCCTCTTATCACCGGCTTAGTGAAAATATTAATGCAGCATGGAAGAAGAGAAAATGCTACTTAAAACCCGACGGTCTTGAATCTCTCCACACAAATAGCAAAACACTTTAAACTATGTAAATCTGCTATTAGTTCCAAGGGCTCCATGGATTCACTGATATCTATGTATTATCTGTAGTGAATCTGTTTTGTTTTGTTATGAAATCTCAGTTTCCCCAAAAAAATAAAATAAAAAGCGCCCTCTCGGTTTGAACTCCTGTTCGTTGTCAAAGCAAAGGTACCTTTGAGCAATCTGCAAAGCTGTGACTTGCTCCGGATCCTCAGGGTAATTAGAGCATGCCAGGTATTTGCTGGAAGGTTTATGCTTTTGTGTCTGTGGTGGAGGCATGAGCTCAGGGATGCTCAGTGAACATGAACAGTGCAGGGGAGATATTCCCAGAAAATTAACATGTCACTAAACAGCCTAGGAGGTTTTCTGAATTCCTCTCGTTACAAAACCCACAATTCTCAAGAGCATTTTACCCTTTACAGTGATGTTGTGGGATAGTTTCTTAGAAAGTTCTTGTACCTTCAGCCCTGGAGTATCCTCACTAATGAGGGAATAGGGCATGTGGGGGATAAATTTGTACTTGGCTTTAAAACCCAGTAGGAAAGAAAAAGAGTGGGGGGTTGGGGAGGAGGGAAGAAGGAAAGGAAGGAAGAGAGAAAGACAAAGTGACAGGGAAGGAAGGGAGAGAGGGAAGGAAAAGAAAAAAGGAAGAAAGAAAGAAAAGAAGGGAGGGAGGGAGGAAAGAGAAATGCAAGAAAAGAAATGTTCATTAGAAGTCTGTTCTGCTCAGTCTGAAAACATTCCCACACCAATCTGGTGTTGGGGGCCCAGGAATGGGGCCCCTGATATGACCCACAAAGTATAATTCACCAGAGATTTGACTCCATTCCCTTCTTTTAAGAGGAGAATGACCACATACACATTATCTCACTCAATACCACTCACTGGGTGAAGTCAGTTGCTTGGCTGCGCGTTCACCGAGAGTCGGGGCTTGTCTGTTCCCCCATCTAATTAGGAAGAGCCAGCTCACAGGGATAACAACAAAGGCAGATGAGAAATACTGGGCCTCAGGTGTCATGTTTGTGGCATGAGGGAGGATGCATCTTGTATGGATGGCAGCTCTAAGAACCAGCTGCTCTGATTCCAAGTTCAGTCCTTCACCACCGCCGCCATATGAATGTCAACCACTGGATGCCAAGTGCTGCCTAAGTGCTCCTGGGTTTTAGGGTGCCAGTACATAATGTCCCTTTCCTCTCCTGCTGAGTTTAGAAACAACATTGAGTTGGAGAAGCCACACACCGAGAATGGAGATGAAAATGTGAGCTTCGTTCCTGAGAAGCCAACCAGGGAACGTGGTTTTACACCACTGAGTGGGCTATACGGACCCCTGAACTCCTTTGGTTTTGTTTATTTTTCTTTAATTCCAGTATAATTAACATACAGTGTTACATTAGTTTCAGGTGTACAATATAGTGATTCAACACTTCTATATATTACTCAGTGCTCATCATGGTAAGTGCACTCCTTAATCCCCATCACCTATTTCCTCCATCTTCCCACCCCTCTCCCCTCTGGTGACCATCAGTTTGTTCTCTATAGTTAAAAGTCTGTTTCTTGGTTTGTCTCCTTTTTTTCCCCCCTCTGTCCATTTGTTTTGTTTCTTAAATTCCACGAGTGAAATCATATGGCATTTGTCTTTCCCTGACTGACTTACTTCACTTAGCATTTATACTCTCTAAATCCATCCATGTTGTTGTAAATGGCAAGATTTAATTTTTTTAATTTTTTTTTAAGATTTTATTTATTTGCGAGAGAGAGAATGAAAGACAGAGAGCATGAGAGGGAGGAGGGTCAGAGGGAGAAGCAGACTCCCTGCTGAGCAGGGAGCCTGATGTGGGACTCGATCCCGGGACTCCAGGATCATGACCAGAGCCGAAGGCAGTCGCTTAACCAACTGAGCCACCCAGGCGCCCAAGATTTAATTTTTTTAAAGATTTTATTTATTTATTTTATTATTTTAAAGAGAGAAAGAGAGAAAGAGCAGGGGGAGAGGCAAAGGGAGAGGGAGAGACTCTCAAGCAAACTCCATGCTTGGCATGGAGCCCAATGCAGGGCTCGATCTCACGAACCTGAGATCATGACCTGAGCCCAAATCAAGAGTCAGACACTTAACTGACTGAGCCACCCAGGTACCCCAAGATTTAACTCTTTTTTATGGCCAAATAATACCCCGTTGTGTATATATGCCACTTCTTCTTGATCTATTCATCTATTGATGGACACTTGGGCTGCTTCCATAATTTGGCTATTGTAAATAATGCTGCTATAAACATAAAGGTACATGTATCCTTTCAAATCAATGTTTTCTTTTTTTGTTGTTGTTTTTTGTTTTCACATTCTTTGGGTAAATACCCAGTAGTGCAATTACTGGATTGTAGAGTAGTTTTATTTTTAATTTTGGGGGGAAACTCCATACTGTTTTCCACAGTGGCTACACCAGCTTGCATTCCCACCAACAGTGTAAGAGGGTTCCTTTTTTCTCCATGTCTTTGCCAACAGCTGTTGTTTCTTGTGTTGTTGATTTTAGCCATTCTGACAGGTGCGAGGTTGATATCTCATTGTGGTTTTGATTTGCATTTCCCTGATGATGAGTGATGATAAGCATCTTTTCATGTGTCTGTTGGCCATCTGGATGTCTGCTTTGGAGAAGTGTCTGTTCCATTTTATAACTGGATGATTTGGTTTTTGGGTGTGAGTTGTAGAAATTCTTTATATATTTTGGATACTGACCCCTTATAGATATATCATTTGCAAATATCTTCTCCCATTCAGTAGGTTGTCTATTAGTTTTGTTGATTATTTCCTTCACTGTGCAGAAGCTTTTAATTTTGATGTTGTCCCAAGTTTATTTTTGCTTTTGTTTTCCTTGCCTCAGGAGACACATCTAGAAAAATGTTGCTATGGTCAATGTCAAAGAAGTTACTGCCTGTGTTCTCTTCTAGGATTTTTATGATTTCAGATCTCAGATTTATGTCCTTAATCCATTTTGAGTTAATTTTTGTGTATGGTGTCAGAAAGTGGTCCAGTTTCATATTTTTCCATGTAGCTGTCCAGTTTTCCCAACACCATTTGTTGAAGAGACTGTCTTTTTCCTATTGCATATTCTTGCCTCCTTTGTTGAAGATTAATTGACCATATAATTGTGGGTTTATTTCTGGGCTCCCTATTCTGTTCCATTGATCTATGTGTCTATGTTTGTGCCAGTACCATACTGTTTTGATTACTACAACTTTGTAGTATATAACTTGAAATCGGAATTGTGATGCCTCCAGCTTTGCTTTTCTCTTTCAAGATTGCTTTGGCTCTTCAGGGCCCTTTGTGGTTCCAAACAAATCTTAGGTTTGTTTGTTCTAGTTCTGTGAAAAATGCTGTAGGTATTTTGATAGAGATTGCATTAAATGTGTAGATTGCTTTGGGTAGTATAAGCATTTTAACAATATGTGTTCTTCCAGTCCATGGGCATGGAATGTCTTTCCATTTTTTTGTGTCCTCTTCAATTTCTTTCATCAATCTTTTATAGTTTTCAGAGTACAGGTCTTTTACCCCCTGGGTTAAGTTTACTACTAGGTATTTTATTATTTTCAGTGCAATTGTAAATGAGAATGTTTTCTTAATTTCTCTTTCTGCTCCATCATTATCAGTGTATAGAAATGCAACAAACTTCTGTACATTGATTTTATGTCCAGCAGTCTTAATGAATTCATTTATCAGTTCTAGTAGTTTTTTGGTTGACCCCTGAATTCTGTAGTCCAACCCACAACCCTTGGCCCTGAAGGACAGCTGTGGGTCTCTGCTGCAGAAGGATCAGAATGCACTCGCCAAGGAAACAAGAGGCCCCTCTGGGGCTAAGCTGTGCACTCAGGTCTGTCTCCCAGGTTCTCTGTTGCTGCATGGTTTTTCCTCCTCCTGTGGGAAGAGGCCAATGAGGAGCCTCTGCTGAATGAGCCCCTGGAAGCCAGAAGCCAAGAGAATGCAGGTTTTATGCTGAGTGCATGTTCTTATGTCAGTTTCACAGCATCTCTGGGGCTGGACTCCCACATCTCCACTTTACTACTGATAGGAAAGTGAGGCTCGGCAAGGTGGGGACAAGGGCCCAAGGTCACCCAGGCAGGAAGGACAGCAGGATGAGCACCAACCCTGCCAGGCATTCAAGCCTATGCTGTCAGCCCTGCCCCAGCACATAACTGGGGTCCCGGTAGGTCAGTGATTTGGCCAAGCACCGCACATGGGAGTGGACAGGAGAGACTAACCAGGGCGCTATTTTCTGATCAATCACATAGACCTCATCACTGGAGTAATCGCTTCACGTCTCTAACCCACTGTCTTTCAAGGAGAAAAATGAACCCTGACTATATCACTGAAGATTTCATTTGGAAAATGATTCTGCTGACTTTAGAGACCATTACAATTAGCTGTGTATGACCTCTGGGCACATCCTCTGACCCAGAGGTCAGAGGTTAGAGTTGTCAAGGCTGCAAAATAGTGCAAGAGCTCCCACATGTCCAACCTCAGCACAGAGCTTTTGGATTCCTCATTTTAAAATTCCTCTCCCCAAATGGGGCACCTGGGTGGCTCAGTCATGATCTTTTAGGGTGGTGAGATCAAGCCCCGTGTCGGGCTCCACACTCAGTGGGGAGTCTGCTTGAGATTCTCTCTCTCCTCTCCCTTTGTCCATCCCCCCACTTGCACTCTCTCTCTCTTTCTAAAAAAATAAAATAAAATAAACTCCCTCTCCCCGAAGATCATCAGTTCACAAGACTGCCCACTACTGGCTCGATTAGTACAGGATGTTAGCAGAAGAACTAGTGATTTTCTAGAACTATTCAAAGAAATATTGGAGCATAAAAACATGGAAGGGGAAAAAAAAAAAAAGACTAATACACAGAAAATACCATCTAACACAAGTAGATAACATTTAATGAGCACATACAAGGCAAGCACTGTTCTTGGTATTTCACAGGTATCAGTTCATTTAATCTCATACTCACCATCAAGATAAGTACTACCACTAGCCTCTTTGTACAGATGGAGAAACTGAGGCACAGAGATGAGAACTAAACTGATCACTCAGTTTGTGCATCCAGGCAGACCTCAGACCCTCCCCTTGACTACCATGTTATATCTCCTGACCACCAGCCTTTAAAGGGGAAGACAACCTCCCCCCTCAACCATTCTTCCCTTTTGTTTCAAGGAAAGGAAAACAAGCGAATTCACTTCTCCCAGTTGAAGAGTAGACAGCAAGGCTCTATGTTATTGCTGAGTTTCAGGTATTTCTTCTCCCCTTCATCAGTGCTCAGCTGGACAATGAAGAACTGGCCCAGCCAAAGGGTACATGACCTGGTGCTTAACATCACTGATCATTAGGGAAATGCAAATCAAAACCACAGTGAGATATCGCCTCACATCTGAAAGAATGGCTAGTATCAAAAAGATAAGAGATAACAAGTGTTGGTGAGGATGTGGAGAAAAGGGAACAAACCCTCATGCACTGTTGATGGTAATGGAAATTGGACGACCATTATGGAAAACAGTATGGAAGTTACTCAAAAAATTAAAACTAGAACTACCATATGATCCAGCAATCCTATTTCTGAATATATATCCAAAGAAAATGAAGTCAGGAGCCTGAAGAGGTACTCCAATGTTCACTGCAGCAGTATTCACAATAGCCAAGACATGGAAACAACCTAAGTGTCCATCAATGGGTGAATGGATAAAAGAAATTGTGGTATATGTGTGCAGTAGAATATTAGTCAACCACACAAAAGGTAAAGAAATGCTGCCATTTGCAACAACTTGGATGAAACTCAAGGCCACTATGCTAAGTGACTTAAGTCAGTCAGAGAAAAACAAGTACTGGATGATCTCACTCACATGTGGAATCTAAAAGAGCCAAATTCATAGAGACAGAGAGTAGAATGGTGATTGCCAGGGGATGGTGGGTGGGAGAAATGGAAAGATGTTGGTCAGAGCATACATACTTCTAGTTATAAAATGACTAAGTCCTGGGGATGTAATCTACAGCAGGGTGACTACAATTAACAATACTGTATTGTATACTTGAAAGTTACTTAGAGAGTAATTCTTGAATGTTCTTACCACCACCACCACCACCACATGGAAATTACAGGAGATGAGAGAGGAATTAGTCTTACTGTGGTGATCATTTCACAATATATACATGTATCAAACCATCATGTCGTACACCTTCAACTTGTTATATGTCACTCACATCTCCACAGAGCTGGGAAAAACAAAGAACTGGCCCATTCTAAGAGTAAATGGGCATTTGCTCTGTGGGGAGGTGGGTATGAGTCTGGTCTACAGGGACAAAACGGGGCTTGAATATTTGCCATTTGCTTCCTTCCTTGTTGGACCCCTGGCAAGATGGGCCCCAGGTTCCTCTTCTACGAAATGAGTTTGATAATATCTAACCCCCAGCATCCTAATGGTAGTTCAAAAAGCTCATATCTACAAAGTGCTTGGTGTGGTGCTTGAGACACCAAAGGGAATCAGTAAGTGGAAGCTGTTATACACACTGCAGTTATGAGATATAACCTGCGTGTCCCCCGGGCTGGCTCGGGTCTAGGAGTAGCACAGAGACCTGCCCAGGAAGGATGTTTCCCACACCCAAAATCATCAGGAAGCCACGGGTTAAAATCCTGCTTTCCTTGTTAGGAGGAGCACTGGGTGTTGTATGTAAGTGATGAATCATTAAATTGAAACCAATATTATACTCTACGTGAACTAACTAGAATTTAAATTAAAATTTGGAAGAAAAAAAAAAAACAAAACCCTGCCTTCCCCTAGGAGCTCTGCCCTGTGAGGACCGTCCCATGGTTCCCACTGCTATCCAGTAGATCTCAGAGTGAAGCCCTTATCTACTGATGTTTGTTCTCTGGAGAACCTCAGGGAAAGCTCAGCCGAGCATTAAGTGTAGAGAAGAGCCTGGCCTATTCATAATTATCTGGTGTCCCAGCCTCTCTGAGACCTAGATTCTCTGCCTCTGGATGTGCTTGTGTGTGTGCAGGCCCATGCAGCAGAGGGCCTGGGGTCCGAGGTCTAGTGGTCCCTCTCCTGCCTGACGGTGGTCAGTCCCAACCTCGCCGCCCAGGTGGAAATGAGGATAGAGCTGATGCTTTCCCTCAGAGTAAAGAGCTATTCTGGCTGCTTTGCACCCCGAGTAGCATGGCTGAGAAATAAGCAGAGGAAGAGCACTTGGGTCCGCCTCTTTCTCTGACCTCAGGTGGCCCCTGGCCACCAGGACACCGGTTACCCGTGCAATGCTCGGTTCTGCCCTGTGGCTCCCAGCCCCTGCATCCACCCCCAGCCCCGAGGACTGTCTGAGCACAGCTGCTGACACAGCCCCTCTGGTCCCGGGGCCTCGGGAGGAGGCTGGGATGTTTACTTTTGTTTCCCAATAACTCCCGTTTCCAAGAGCTCCCCGCCAACTGGAGAGGGAGGGAGTTAGCCACAAACAGCCATGTCCAAGGGCAGCCCAGGGCTGAGGCAGAAGAGAGGCCACACGGGGCCGTGGGCTCTGAGGGCTGGCTGTGGTACATCTGCCCCAAGGGCCTGCACTCCCTCGTGCCCGCCTTCACCAGCTCAGTCCTGACAACACCCTTCTTTTGGATCGCTCCTCGGAAGGCAGTGAACAGGAATTACGCTGCAAAAGTCCCACTTGGGTCACAGAATAAAGGATGGGGAAGAGCCATGGCAGGGGGTGGTCACAGGGGACCCCTGAGTGGCCTGGAATCACCAGGTGCCGGGAAGCGTGGGTAGCTGGGGGCAAAATGCCACTGAGAGTTGGGCGGGGTGAGCAGACACCAGCACAAACACTGCCCTCTCTCACCCTCCATTAGAAGCCATGTGGTTCCCAGGGAGGCGCCCGGACCTCGGAGCTGGGAGACCTGGGTTCTGGTCCCAGCACTACGGCTTCCTAGTCTCATGGCCTTCATCTGTCAGGGCCCTGCTTGTTTTCTCTGCAGAATGAAAATATCCCCCGGGATCAGGATTTCCCAAAGGGTGGTTCTATGGGGCGCCACCAGCAGCACAGGCCCGCCCCTCCCCCACTCTTGGAGGTTCGAGCTGCCACGAGGACTCACACCTGCACACCCTCGGCACCCCGAGATACACGATGAACAGTACACCTCTGACACTTCATGGGCCCCTGAAACACTTCAAGCAATCCCTAGAAATGCTCCAAGTATCACTCGCAAGCAACAGGCGGCAAATTATTACTATTCTCGGGAATGAATCAACTTGAGATAATTAAGACTGACCCTCAAATTCCGGAAACCCTTTGAAGAGCATCAAATGAGAGCTTCCAGAAAGTTCCCCAGAGAAGCCAAGCGCACCGATTACATCTTGGATGAGACAGAAATTCAGTTTCCCTAGTGCCCATGCTGTACAAGCATGTTTGCGAATGCGTCGGAGATTTATCGTCCAGGTTTCATCTCGTGACTTATTAATGCCCATCATCTTCAAAGATGCTGGCACTTGTACTGCTCCCTGTGCCCAATTTCTACCAGCCTCGGGAGTTTTGCCCAACTTGTCTGCACACACCCATCTCATTGTGTTGCCTCTCTTACTATATTTGCTCACCCTGAGAAATGATTCTGCACCAGATGCTGGCTTGGCTGGGTGCTAAGAATGTGAACATGCATGAGAAATGACGTACCCCCAAGAAGGTGGGCAGGTAGGTCGATAAGGGATTTGTGATGGTTTATGATGGAAAAGTGATCTGAGCTAAGGCCACCATGAGAGGTGCTTACGGACGCTCTGGGGGCCCAGGGAAGGGACGCTGCCTGCAGATTTGGTGCCAGCTGTGCCCAAAGCCATGTAAGGACGGTTGTGAAGCAGGAAGGGACTCTGCGGGCCGGTGAGAGCATTCTAGGCACCAGAAGGTAATGCAAAGTCCCAGGGGCCTCCAGGCGCACAGTGTTTGGGGAATGGAAAGTGCAGGTGAGTCACAGCAAGAATGTGTATTCGAAGGCTGGCAGGGGTAAACAACGGCACTGGAAAGGTAGTTTGGGGCCACATGATGACTGGTTTGGCGCGCAAAAGTAAGGAGTTTGACCTTTATCCTGGAGACAGAGGGCAAACACGCAAAGACTGTGTATAGAAGGGAGTGGTGTGATCAGGTCTGAGTTTGAGAAGGATCAAGCAGAAAAGACATGAGAATGAATTCACACAGGTGTACCCCACCCATCGGCTGTGCTCTCAGGGGAAGTTCTACTTGGGTGCAAACGTGAAGGATGAGTTGGAGGAGGAAGGTAAGGCCATCTAGGGGACCTGCTTCAGTCGTTCAAGTCAGACATGATGATGGCTCTGAATGGGGAAAGTTAGCTGACAAACCAAAGACGTTTCAGACACTGAAGCAAGATGCCCTAATGATCAAGTAAATGATCGAGTAAATGGCTGCACCAGCGGGTGGGAGGCAGAGTTGTGACACTTCGGAAGTGTCAAGTGGGATTCCCAGGTTTTTCTGGCTTTGACACCTGAGCGACTGGCGTCCCCACTAACTGAGCCACGGACACAGCAGGAAAAGCCCGTCTGGGTAGGGGACAAGGAATTTGGACATGCCGAGCTGGAGAGGACTGTAGGACATTTATTGGGGAATACCGAGCAAGCGGTTAGAAATGCAAGGATACAGTTCACAGGTGGAATCAGGGCGGGAGCTCCA
Source organism: Mirounga leonina (assembly GCF_011800145.1). Lineage (NCBI taxonomy): Eukaryota > Metazoa > Chordata > Mammalia > Carnivora > Phocidae > Mirounga > Mirounga leonina. The sequence continues at coordinate 9,719,092 of NW_023270453.1, forward strand.
GCACGAGTCCATGTTCTGATGTCCTGGGCTTCCAAATCCCCACACAGCAGTGTGTGCATGTCGGACACCCTCCATGCGTGTCTGCAGGCCCAGCACCTGCCCGGAAGTCATAGAGCCTGACACAGATGATGCAGGTGCCCCATGAAGAAATGCTGACTCAGTGTTCAAAAAAGAGGCATCGCTTTTGATTCCAACTTCCATTTAAATAGAGGTGTTTCTGGTGTTCCAGGAATTCATCATCTACGATGGACCTGCTCTCCAGGAGGGTGAAACTCTAATCTAACTCAGAGGATACCCCACGGCCCCACACTGCGTTTGGACCACCCTGTGCTCAGAAGGCCGCTCTCTCTTGCATAATATAAAGAGTTTCTATCACGCAGAGATCTTCCCGTCATTGGGGTTGTTTTCACACATTCTCTGGCTTGGAAAAGTAATTGGCTTAAGAGAGTCCCATTACCTTGGACGGCTTTTGAAAGTGAAGTAAACAAGAGACTGAACGATGATGGCAAGGGAGCTCATAATGAGCTTTCCAATTATTTTATTATTATCAGACTTTGCTTTGGATAAAGAGCTGGTCCCATGAAATGGGTTTCACGGAAGTATGGGAAGGCAGACAGAATCACGGGGGATGTTTTTCAAATCGTAAGTAGGCATTTCCCTAGTTCTGGAAGATTCTGAAGTCCTACCTCCAAAGAGCAGTTGCATCCCTCTGGCAGGGCCCAGGGTTAGGGGGACTTCTTCTCTCCTAAGAGCTGAGCTCCCAGGCCACAGGTGCCTGATGCATGCCAGGTGAGCTGAAACGACCTAAGGAGGTGGTGGGAAGAAAGCCCTTCTAAGACGTCAAGTTGTGTGCACAACCTGTATCTTCAAGGACTGAACTGAGACCCCACGGAAGAAGCCACGTCACTCCACACACCTGCCAGGTCAGGACCACGTGAGATTCTGAGAGCCTCGGAGCCTGTGCATTCCCATGTGTTTTCAGATAAGGATTGGCCAGAAGAAAATCGAACAAGATCGGTCATAAAAGAAAAACTTGTTCACACTATTTACAGGACATAGAATGTTTGTGGGTGGAAGTTCATGCCACAAAAGACTGATAAAGGACTTAAAGATTTCTGAGCAAAAGGCTTGTATGCAGTAAATTAGAGGGAAAATTCTTTCATTATCAGACACTGTGGTCGCTAAAAGAGGGAGGCTACCACACTTCACCAGATCAGTATTTGCTAAACAAAGGAGCTTGGAATTTCCTCAGAATCAAAACACAGGTTCATTGACCCCTCTATATTTTGTTAAAAAAAAACAACAAACAAACTAAAAACTAAAAACAAAATGTGAATGGATTGCAGACTAGAGACTCTAGGTTTTGTTACATAGGATCCACTGTTTCTAAAGTCCCTCTTGGGTTGAATTTGTCCCAAAGGGAACATTTAATCAAACTTGGGGGCACCTTCCTAGCTATCCAATTATTTGGTGGCTGGGAACTAGAATCAAATCTACTTTGGTATTTCTCTCTCTTTTTTTTTTTTCTAGACCGAGTGTTTTTACAACCCTCTATTGTTCTCTATTTTCTTACAAAATAAGGCCACTTGTTGCTAACAGGCTTATTTGCCTTAATGCATGCATTCAAGCATCCTCTGGTTGATAATAAGGAATTTATAAAATTTTGACATTCTTCTCTCCAGAGGCTGACGTGGGGGAATCTCACTGGAGCGACTCGGCAGGCCTCCCCCTGAAGCCCATGTGGAAACTGTGTAAATATTTATAGGCGGGGAGCTATATCTTAAACGCAAGAGCTCACAAGTGCTCATAAAATAGTAGCATCTCATTGGAGAAACAAAGCCAAAGGGGCAGCATGGCCCCATCTCTTCTGATCCTGTTCCTGTCTTTACCCTGGAATGGGCTTGTCAGGAAAGGGACTCAGCAGGGAAGGAACGCTGCAGAGAGAAAATGTTGGGGCTTTTCTTCTTACTTTGCATATGCCTTGGTCAGAGGATTTCTCCTAATCTTGATGCCACAGTTGGGGACAATGAAGTCATGAAACCTCCCAGGATCCAGTGAGCCAGATCCTTGTGTCTTCTCTGCGTCCCCACATCACCCCCTCCAGGCTCTAGGAGACCACAACTGTTAAACAAGGACCTAGGGGCAGCAGCGCCTTGCCTGAATTGCCTGAATCTTCCCTAATCAACTCTTAATATAGGGCAAAGACAGGGAGGCCCTTCTATTTCCAACACTCTCTCCCAAAACCTGACCCATAATCTTACAACTCAAGAAAACAGAATGGCCCAACTAATCCAAAAAAGATACTAAGTCACCACGATTGCTCAATAAATCATGATGATAAACATTTATTATCAGCCATAGGACCATGTGGACCCAGAGAATCCCCGGACACATCTATCCCCTTCTCTAATTTATGGGGAGGTTGCATCCCTTTTCGGAATGCTACGAATATTTGTACATGCTTTTGCTGATTCCAAAGTAGCTGTCTTCCCTATACTCTCCATACTCAACTGCCACCCCAAATACAGAGCTTACATCACATCACACATATTGATGTATTTTGGTCTTTGTAGACCTAATAAGAACAGATTTGCTATATCCAGTCATGCACATATAGCAGAGAGTATGTCATTTACAAGCCCCTCATTGAAAGATGAACATGCCTTGGTTTAATTTTGCTTCTGCCCCTGGACAGAAGCAAGAGGTTCAACTGACAACCGAAAAGCAAAGGAAGTTTCAGGAACCTGTCAATATAGATCCTTTCTCCTCCCTTCAGTCCTTCCAACTTGCCTTCATCCCTACAGCCCAGCCAGGATTCCAAAGATCATTTGTTTTCAGGGTTGTTCTGTGACAGGAGCATTTATCAGAAAGAATACCCAGGGATTTGACCTCTCAGTGGGGTGTTCTAAATCTGCAGGAAGCAGACTAGCCCGAAACATACTCCATTTTCTTTTGAAAACAAATTTGCTTCCTGAGATACATAAAAGGGTGCCCGGCACATAGTAGGTACTCAATAAATATTAGTTAAAACTCCTCAGGTTCTCTAGGTCCTTTGTTCCCTTCAGTCCCCTTTGGATGAAGCACAAATTGATGCATCTTGGGAGCTCTTTTCGGGCAAAATATCTGCATCATTCAAATTTTATCATGCTGGAGAACAGCTGTAGGAAATGAAACAATCTCAGCTGAAGTGGGAGCCCACACACAATCACATGCTTTGAGCAGATGCGCTACCATGATGGTCTACCACGGATGCCCATGAATAATGGAAAAGCAATCGAATATCCTCAAGTATTTTCATTTTCACAGCAGGGACCCAGGTTCAGCTATGGCTTTCATGTGGCAACACTGAAAATCAAGGCATGAATGAGGTCCTTCTGGAGCTCATAAGCGATCATCCTTCACCCAAGAAATGTGACCGCAGTGCTCGTATAGGAAGACATTGTGTAACTTACAAATCCATGCGCTCTAGAGTGTTGTCTACCTTGACATGAGCTCTTGAATGACTGGATTGTGTGTGTGTTTCTCCTCGACAGCATCTAGCATGGTGACATAGGCGCTTGGTGCTGGCAAACGTTTGTTGCTATTGTTTGATAACGACAGCAGCACCAATGCGATGTCCAGGTAACCGTCCCAGGTGTTTTGAGAGTAGAATACAGGCATACCCCATCTTATTGCATGTCTCTTTATTATGCTTTGCAGATATCGCATATTTTACAAATTGAAGGTTTGTGGCCACCTTGTAGGGAGCAAGTCTGTTGGCATCATTTCTCCAAAAGCATTTGCTCACATCACATCTCCGTGTTACATTTTAATAATTCTCACAATATCTTACACTTTTTCATTATTATTCAATTTGTTATGGGGCTCTGCAATCAGGGATTACAGCTCACTGAAAGCTCAGATGATGGTTAGCCTTTCTCAGCAGTAAAGTATTTTTAATTAAGGTACATATATTGGTTTTTTTTAAGATTTATTTATTTGAGAGAGAGAAGGCGTGGGGGGATGGGGCAGAAGGAGCGAGAGAGAGACTCTTAAGCAGACTCCACGCTGAGCACAGAGCCTGACTTGGGGCTCAATCTCATGACCCTGCGATCATGACCTGAGCCGAAATACCAAAAGTCGGACACTTGGCCGACTGTGCCACCCAGGTGTCCCTGTATATTGTTTATTTACATGTAATGCTATTGCACACTTAATAGACTACAGTACAGTATAAACTCCACTTTCCTATGCACTAGGAAACCAAAACATTCGTTTGACTCACTTTACTGCGATATTCGCTTCATTGTCTTGCTCTGGAACCAAACCAGCAATATCTCCAAAGTCTATCTGTACATCTCCCAGAGATCTGGTTAGAACACAGATAAAGCGACCCAGCTTGCATCGGCAAATATCAAGCTTCCTTCATCTTTGGAGAGAGAGTGAACAGCTAATAGTAGATGGTGAATACCCTCCTATAGCAGCCCAGGAGAACTGGCAAGTTGGTAGAGAACTGGCCCAGGATATGAATGAATCAAGGATCTAAAGTTAGAATGGCCACAGTGCACAAGGAGCTGGTTCCCTCCACACACCATCAGTTAGGGCACACCTGCGCCTCTCTGTCACCACAAAGACACCTGTCTCTGTTCAGAGTGTGGGTGACAGCCGCCCCCTTCTATGGCTGTCACTGTGAAGCACCCCCTCATTTACTGCAGTACCTCCCAGAAAGGGAAATCCTGCTCCCTCCAGATGGTAAACGCATCTGTGAAGGAGACTTTCAACCCCGAAGACCAAGAAGGCCAATGACCGTGAGTTAGCAGAGCTGTGAACTGCAGGATGATGCCACAAGCAGAATGCCCTGGCCTCAATTCCTGGAAGTTCAAAGTGAAGTCTCCCGAGCTAGAAGAGCTGGAACATCACAGCTGAGTTCAGTTCTCCGGGGGGGGGAGGGGGGGTGACGGGTGACAGATGTTCCCCCAACCATTGACGTTATCACAGAATCAGCTCAACCCCCTGTATTCAGGAAATTAAGAGCAGTCACCACAGAGCCCAAGTGTGATCTGCAAAAGTGTTTGGTTTTTTACAAATAGATACTGTTCTCCCAGCTGCTTGAACCAAGCAAGGAGATTAAGTGCTAAGCTTCCGCTCAAGCCTGCAAATTCCTGCAAAGCAGGAGCTGTGTGTTTAGAATTCAACATCCCCACTAACTGGGACATTGTAGGGACCCAATAAATGCTGAATGCATTCAACCCCTGACTCCACAGATAGCTTCACAGCCTCCTCTCAACATTTATCTTCAACATGCTAAGTTTGCTAGAGTATGCACAGGAAAGAAAATACTCGGCTTTCCTTTACCAACCAGGAAGTTCTTAAAGACAAATAAAACAGCCACAAGGAAAATGTAGAAAAGAAAAAAGAAAGTGAGGTGGGGGGGGTAATGTGAATGGGACAGGTGGCCTGGAGGCATGGAGGACAGGGTACTGGGGATTGGTGTGAACCATGCCTTAGAAAGCCTCTCCAGACACCCCCCTGGTGAAATTCTGAACTGCACCGCAGGATTTCAGCATCACACTCTCAGGAGTAAGGATCCATACACCTTCATTTTTAAACACACTCCCTAAAGCTTTGTCAGTGTGAGCAACACTCATCTACAGACTACAGAGGGAAGCGTTGGGGATAAATTCAACCCCCCCCAAATTTCTCCCCACTCTCCCCACTCACTCCCTGTTCCCCCTTTCCCAGGTCATCCCCCTTTTTAGGACTGCTGGCTCCCTTGGCTCCATTCCTGCACAGGTGGTCTTAGGCCTGCCAAGGAGGAGCCCCACTCAGACTACATTTCCCCCACAGCTGGTTCTCCCCAACCGGTACTGAGCCCTAGAGAACAAGGAAGGTAGAAGTGAGGCAGAGGCCGCTCCTCACAGTCACCGAGGTATTAGATTCATCCAGGGCCAGCTATGACATGTGCAGAGACCAGTGCAAAATGAAAATGCAGGGTCCCTTGTTCAGAAAGCAGGGAGGAAAGTTTCTCCCTCCTTGCACGGTCTCTTAATCTGCCAGGGTGTTTGTTGTTTGCTTCTTACTGTCACAGAGATCCTAGGCCAGTGACCCCCTCCCCGCCCCCGCCACCCATACCAGCACCGGGGGTGGGAGGAACAGCAGAGGGAGCAGAACCCACCCTGGAGAGGCCACCTGGTGATATGGACGGAACCTAAGCCCCCAGAGCATGCTGACTGGGCTTGACTTGCAAACCACAAATGCAAAGATAAAGCGATTTCAACATTTCAGGATGGTCCTGGATGTCTTGCCCACCATAGTAGCAGGTCCTGAGGAGCAGGTCCTAGCTCATGAGCCAGGGGGCAGGGCTGATGCCAGAGCCTCGGCATCTTAGGAAATCCCCAGATTTGGATCATTCTCTGCGTTCCTGATCCTTCCCCGCCTCCTGGCCTTGGCAAACAGGGACTCTCCCTGGAATCATTCCGAGAATCATTCTTGGCAGTTCTGCTTCTCTAACACTTGCAACTCTGCCAGTACCTGAACCTCTCTGTTATAGGCTGGCTGCGCCCCCAAAATTCTCATGTTGAAGCCCTGCCCCCCGGTGTGATGGTACTGGAGGTGGGGCCTTCTGGAGGTGAGGGCATCAGGGTAGGGTCCTCATGATGGGATTGGGGCCCTTCCAAAAGAGGAAGAGATCAGTGCTCTCTTGCGCGCTCGCGTTCTTTCTCTCTCTCTCTTTCTCCCCCTCTCTCCTGGCCATGTGAGGACACAGCAAGGTCTGCAAGCCAGAGAGCTCTCCTAGACACCAGACGCCAAATCTGCTGACCTTGATCTTGGACTTCTAGCCTCCAGAACTATGAGAAATAAATGTCTGTTGTTTAAGCCCCCTCCCCCTAGACTGTGGTATTCTGTCACAGCAGCCCAGCTGACTAAGACACCCTGAAATACTCACTCGGCACATATACAGGAGTTTCTGCTTTCTGCAGCGGAACCCTGACCCGTGGAATCTATTGTCCCAGAGAGAGCCCTGGGTCCCAGGCCCCTGGGCGTGGCTACATCTGGCAGCCTGCCGGAGTCAACCACTTCCTGGGACCCCCCGCACACAGAGCAGGCTGGCCCAGTTGAGGACCACAGGATCAACCTTCTGTAAATTGTGTGTGTGTGTGTTTTTTTTACCAGGAAAGTGAGTGTCTGAAAAATTATGCATTTCCCAAGTAGACAAACTGCCGGTAACCTAAAGTAGCCCTTGACCTCCTGATCATAGGAAACACGTCTCCATCTGAGACATTGAGAAATGCCTGAGTTCACTGACTCCCTGCGAATTTACTGCAGAGAATGGGAAGGGCAGAAAAGGCAGAGTCCATCATCACTGGCTCTGCTGGTGGGTGGCTCCATGTTCCTCTAACTCTTGATTCTATGGAGACTGACGAGTGTTGACAGTCTCAACTGAAGGCATTCATAAGGCAAGAAAAATACAACTGGGATCAGCACATCTCAAAATGTCACTTTGCAATTAGTTGCCTATAAAAATAAGGATCACACCTATAGACTTAAGCATGACTGAGCAAAACAAACTCATTTTGTATAAAAGAAATTACTACATCTTGAAACACTTGGCGTAGACCTAATAGGTGGTGGCTTGTTTTCGTTTTCTTTTTTTTTCCCTTTCCCCAAATCATATTAATGACAATTTGACATGGCCAAGTGTTCCTCCCTGTAATATGGATGCCATCAGGCTCTTAAGATGAGCTCATCTCTCATAATGACACACACATAACTTCACTCTCAGGTTTTAATTAGAGAAGAAGGGATTATAAATTCCCATTTGGCACCACAACTGCCTGACCAAAGGTAATTACCAATTGAGTGGCCTGAGTTCGGGAAGAAAGATAAGCCCAGAAGGATCTAGGCATGGGGGAGACGAATCAAGTCCAAAGACCACAAAGGATTTTATTTTTAAGAAATAGTCAGAACTAGAAGATACAGAAAAGGGTTGCAAACAGATGGAGGACAGTGGTATACTGTTGACAGATAGGAAACAGAAGGCACACCTCAATGCCTACTGCACTTCCACCTCATTCGTTCGTTCGTTCATTCATTCATTCATTCATTCATTCATTCATTCATTCAGTAAATGCTTATTAAGTACCTGCTATGTGCCCAGCACTATGCTTGCCCTACAGGTGCAGAAACAAACATCCGTCAATCCTCATATTTAACAAACTCTAGTCCACAGGGACTAGTCCGCATGATCCTATTGTGCAGAAAAATTACATAGTGCTTTTAAGTGAGTTGGTAAACGATGGTCAGGTGTCTACTACTTGTTTCTATAAATAAAGTTTTATTGGAACTCAGCCCACCCCCTCATTTACATATTCTCTACAGCAGCTCTTACCTTACGGCAGCAGAGTTGAGCAGATGCCCGCATGGCCTGCATGGTTTAACACTGACTGTTGGGATTTTTCCAGAAAACATCTACTGACCCTCTAAGTCTGGTCTAAGAGAACAAAATGGGGCCCTAACTTAGACTGGGGTTTAGGAAGGCTTCCTAGAGGAGGTGGCATTTCAGAGACATCTGAGAGACAAGGAAGAATGAGCCAGTTGACAAAATGCCAACTGGTCACAGCAGAGGATTGAGGGGTAGGGCTCGGCTGACAGCCACCGGGGAGGACCAGTCCCTGTCCCCCAAACCTGGTCCTGTACCACCTTTGCAATGTCCCTATTTAGAGGGAATTGACACCCAAGATGGTCCTTTAAACAAGATATTTTTATCTCTTAAATTAATTATTGACATGCAAAAGAAAGATACCTCTGGCTGGGAAATTATCAACCTGATCTGTGATTTCAGACTTTACATCTATCCTGAGAAATACTGGAGAATAAGAAAAGTCCTGATTTTCAAAATAAAAGGGTGGATTCCAGAAAAGAAAAGGATCCATGATGCCTGACGTCATCCCCCTTGAAAATTCTAGATTATTAAATGGAAGTTCTAGAAACATCGTGAAAACCCTGAGGTGATGACTCTGAGCCACACCAACCTCCTTTCCTATCTTGGCAGCGTCACCAGGGTGGGTGACCGGTCAGAAGAATGCCACACGTAGATCGGATGCTCATTTCAGCCAAATGATCAACCAAAGCCTTTTCATATTTCCTTTGATAAAGGAAGAGACAAATAGGCTTTCAAAAACCCTATCATGCAGATGTATTACTGACTGCACAATCATAACCAGAGAGAACAATGAAGTAGGCAGGGCTAGTCTTCTTGGTCTTCCTCGCGTGGGTGAAGCCCTCCCAAGTGAGAAAAGCAAAGGTTACTTTTTCAGAGCTTGCCAGGGCAAGTGACTGAGCCACCAGCCCTTGAGTTTGAAGGAGACTCAAAGGCAGACAGAGGAGTGGGAGGCTCCACTCTGGACTAGAACCTGTTGGCCTGGGGAGGCTATAGTCAGGCTAACTAGAAGCAGGACATCCTCTGTGGCTGACTGGGGGAGCATACTGGGCTGCCTCAGGCTGGTCCTACTCTGGGAACAAAGACAGAAATTAGAGAAGTGCCAGTAACTAATCAAGTCTGGGCCATTTAGGGCCAATTGCCACTGGGGTTATTGGTTCATTCCCTGGACTGGCTGCTGCAGATTAGAGGTCAGAGTCCTAGAGTTACATATGGCCTGGCCACTGTCTATCTGCATAATGTCCCTACCTACCACCGTTCTGTATTTAACATAGTGAGAATAATAGACTGCTGGGGTGGATTTCCTTGAAAGTGGCAGGAAGACAGTTTGCTAAGTAGACAAAACAAGCAATTCATTAGCCCCAGATTCAGAGGAGATAAAATTAAAAATCAAATATCTTCCCCAAGGAAAATCAGGGGCATAAAGATTGATGAAATGTAAATGCACTGCAAGAGTAGCTAAAACAATCTTCAGCAAAGTCGGTTTACATGGGTCCCATCAATGCCCAAGTAAAGCAGGTGACTGATTCGCCTACTCCTTGCTCTGTGACCTTGGACAAGTCACTCGGTCTCTATCAGCCATAACTGCTCAACTGTAAAATAAATAGGCTGAATTAAAATCACTCAGGTCCTTTATGGTTGCAAAATTTTACGGTTCTGTGATTCTCGTCACTTGGAGAGTTCTTTTATTCTACAAATGGCAGCTTTATGTCTGCCCAGCTAGCTATATTAATTCATTAGGAGCTGCATTTGAAAAAACAAAACACACCCATGTTTTGTAAAAGTTCATTCATTCAACAATAATAATGGAACAGTAACAAGGAATAAAACACTCTCCCTGGTGCCATGGGAGAAACAAAGAGAAAAGACCCAGCACCAAAGGACTGGAGCTGAGAAGTTAAATATGCACATAATTAACTCTAAACAAGAAACGAAGTATTCAGTGCCCTAAAATGATACAAGAAAGTGCTACAGAAAATGACAAATACTATGTACAAGCTGAGAGGCTTCCCTAAAGGTGGTAAAAAGAATCAGCTAGTAATTGCATTTTTTAGCCTACTGTAATTTGCAAAGAATTTTCGTTTGCTCCCATTGCTCCTCCTCAACTCCTCCGCCCTCCCCTCACCCCTGGCTTTGGGGTTTGGCACATCAGAGTCACACAACAGATCTCTACGGCAAAGGGCATTTTAAAAGACGGTTTATGCCAGGATATTGACAACTCTACATTTGACAGGATGTTCTGGCCAGAGAAATTACTAAATAATTGCCATGAAGGGGCACAAATGTTCCCGAGGCTGATTTTTCCTTAAAGTCTCTGTTCCTTGGAAGTGGTAAATGCTGAAAATTGCCATTTCCTGCTGTCCTCCACCCCCATCTGAAGCTATTCACGGTGTTGGAGGGGTGGATTTTTAAAAAACGTAGCTTCCTAACACTTAGAAGGCCTTCCATTTCCACTGGCAAGAGGGGTTAGGGAAGATTTTTCACGTGCCCCTTCCTGCCCCAGGGAAGCCTGATCTTTAAGTCCTGCAGCTCTCCTGCTACTACCCCAAAACGCTTCCATTTTCTCCAATTTAAGAAAAACACATGCAAATCACAAAACACAGAGTGCCCTCTGCCCAGGAAGCACAGCCACCCCCTGTAGGCATGCTTTTCAGGCTGCCTCCAGCTACAGTGAGCAAGTCAGCGTCTCTGAAACAACAAACAACTCTGGGTCACATTTTCTAAGTCCTTTCCCTATGACAAAAATGATACACAAGAGGCACCTTAAATTGATACCACTGTCTCTTGTTTAATGTGGACCATAAGTAACTTCTTGAGCAGCCACTGCTAATGGCAAATTGATTGTCCTGTTTGGGGCAGGGTGGGGGGCAGGAATGTCCAGTTCAGTGGAAAGGCCTTCTTCCTCTATTACTTCCTTTTCAGGGTGAGACAGAGGTTGAGCAGGTGCACTGTGGGGAGTAGAGAGACCTGCAAGCCGGAAACAGGAAGTTCTAAGAGACCAATGGCTCCTGGCTTGTCAATTCCTAAAAACAAGCACCCAAATACTGACTCAATATTTACTAAATCTGGCAAGAGATTTGGAGGTCCCTCCTGGTGTTTGCATATTTTCACAAATCCCCAAACAATTAGCAGGCGCTTTTTGAGAGCAGGGTTTCTCTTTGTTTTCCTGCAAACTCTCATGGGTGTGCCTATTTAAATTCTGTGACTAAAAGCCCTTGGGGATGATGCTAAGTATGCAGTCAGGGTGCCTAATCATTATTCTTAACAAGTTCACCATCTTCATGTGGCCAAACCAGCTATGGGACTCTCCCCACCCAGTCACTAGCGTACACATCTGGCAGAGCTCTGTGCTTTGCAAGCTGGAACCCATATGAGATAACCAAGGGACAAAAGCAGCTGCGGTCCCCAAATGCCCTGCCAATTACGATAAGTACTGAACTACCCAGGTTTTTGTTTGTTTGGTTGGTTGGTTTTGCTCCCTTTGGAATATTCCCTTACTTTATCTTGAGTTGCTATAAACTAACTCATTTCAACAGTAGATAGATGTAAATGCCTTTACTTAATATTGATGTTCTCCTGCAAAGCTGCATGTAAATATATCCTTTAGAAAAAAAAAAAAAAAAAAAAAACTAAGAAAGTCGCTGTTGTAAAAAGCTTGAAGGCAAAATCTTTGATAACTCAGTATACCCTTTTACAGCCAGCCAGCCATTCCTCATTCATCTCTTGCGTTTATTGATGACAGGCTCATGCATCTACAGAGCAATCTACAGAAGTGCAAAAGCAAACCCAAATATTCTCCTTTGAGCACTGAATAAGAAAAGGAGGGTGAAAATATCTTCCTAAAAATGTAAAGATGAATTGCTTTCTTACAAGAAGAAAACAAATTTCATGGCAATCTGCACAAATCGCTCCACCTGCAGATTCCTGGGGGGCCCTCCCTGCTCTCATCCTGCCCGCTGTGTTAGTCTGGTCCAAGGATTCTCAACCCTGGCTCCACGTCAGAACCGCCTGGGGGATTTTTTAAAAATACTCATGTCTTGACCCTAGTCCCGGAGATTCTGATTTAATTGATCTGGGATGAGTGATTTTAACATGCAGCCAGAGTTCAGAACCACAGGCTGTAATCAAAGTCAATAAATCACTTCAATCCATCACCTCACGCCGAATAAATGTAGACAACTAGAAAGTCAATATGCTGAAAGTTCCAGATCTCTCAGAATTTTGTATACAGGATATTACTAGAGGGGCTACAAACTGTTGTTTGTGCCCGCTTATGTTGGGAGTTCGGAGTGTATTTTAGGACAGGAGTGGGAGATGGCTCCTCGAATTGTCGCTCAATAATTTTAGATTATTTACCACCACCACCTTCTCTCAACGCTGCAGGGATGTCTGTTTTCCTTTAAAAGGAAAGGAAGCTATAAAATCAGAGCATGGTACTCAGAGATTCATGTCTAACTAGACAATTCACAGAACAGGACACTGAAGCCAAGAATAAATAAGATGAAAACTGCTAAAGGGAAGTCGCCCCAACTGAGAGGAAACCAAGAAAAGTAGACAGTGATCCAAATTTTCTTGTAGGGCATGAGGTTTAAGAGTAGGCTCAGCCCCTAGGTAGCTAGCCAGCAGCCTCTGTGGCTCATGTTCCTTAGCAGTAAGACAAGAGCACTGACTTTTCTCCGAAGCTGCTCTCAGTCCTGGGGCTAGACAAGCAAGCCCTTACCTGTCAGTCATGGCCTCGGAAAAGCCAGTATAGAAAAAGGAGGGTTTGGGGATTTGGGGGTGTTTTTCTTTTTCATTTTTTCATTAAGAGATTGTTCTTTATTCTGAGATTCCATCTTTCCTGTATTTTTTTATAAAGTTAAGTTCACTTCTTCTGCGAAATGACTTTCGGGGTAGATTCAGTTGGTTTGGATGTGTGTCTACAAAAGAGCAGCTCAATAAACGTTTCCTGAACAACCCAACGCAGAGTTCGTGTACACGTAAGTAACCACGTACCGTGAGAGGCACTGGGTACGTTTTTTAACCAGCAAGAGCACAGATAATGCTCTTTGGCAGCCAGCAATTGATTAGTACTTCACAGAAGACAGATGTCCTGGCCTCATCCACAATGTATTTCAGTGGTTATATTGATCCATGGACCAACGTGAGGCAGTCTTACAGGTGAGTGAGGGGAAGGGCATTTTTCCACTCTCTGTGTCTATCTCTTGTTTCAATGCTTTGCTCTTCTTTTTCGTTCTGATACAGGCATGTCTACTGAAGACCAGGAGGAAAAGGGCAAGAGAGCCCTGCCCGAAAAGTGAGGTTATTTTTAGTGCTCATCACCTGGAGCATGAGAGGGAGCCCTCCAGAGACAGGAAAGTGGGATTGCAGAAGGGAATGAGGAAAGGCGGAAGGGGACAGACACCTTGGACCTTCTCTCTCTTGGCCTAGATGTTAAGGGATCTGTAAATCCAGCATTTTCCTTCCAGATGGCAGGTGAGAGATGGTAGAAACCACCTGGAAACCAGGGAAACTGGTTCCCAGACAGATCCACAGGGACCGGACATAACCCTCGGGCCACAGAGAGCAAAATATATCCCTCGAGGGACAGAAATACCTTGATTTATGGAACTCTCCGTGTTTAAGTTTGCCTCTGTAATCATCCCCCAGCACTGGGTATCCTCCAAAGTGCCACATAACCAGAGGAAGAGAGACTGAAGAAAGCTTGTTTGCCTGTGTCTGAGCCTACCTATAAAGGGACAGCCATGGATGACCATGCTCCCAGGCATGAAACACCAAGCAGAGGTTACTCTTGGGGCTCAGGGGAGGCTGTGGGTCAGGCTCTCTCTCTGGGGGGGGCCTTCCCTCAGAACCAGCTTTGAAGAACAGGTGTTGTTTTTAATAAAGGAAGTCAGACTATCCAACCACTGAAGTGAACCTTTGCTGCCTTCCTTTTTAGTAAATTCCATTTGCTATTGTACATAAACATGCTGACTTTTCAGATACATAGTTGGCCTTATTTTAATAATCTTGAGCTCTTTCCTCTACCACATGGAGTCCTAGAAGATGGCACTCACTGGCAGCACTCCCAGCTTCCCCTGACCCTGACCCACTGTTCCCTCCCTTGGAACATAAGGACCTAGACAATGGCTTTCTCAAATTGAGGACAGCCTCTGGCCTCAAGGAGGTCCCTTGTTTGGAGAACAGCCCTTGGAATTAGAAGCCAGTGGAAAGTGAGTGCTCTGCGAAAGGGCAGAAAGAGAGCCATCCGGAACGCTGAGTCCTTGCTCAGCCCCTGCCATGCACAGCACCAGATAACTCTGGAAGCATCAGGCTTCAGGAGGAAATGTCAGTACCAGAGAGTTCAGGCCATGAGACTGATACACGTTTATGTGTGTATTTAACTCTTTTGAATTCAAAACTCTCTGAGCTTTCATAGGATTAAAAACAGAAATGAAAGCAAATCTTTCTTGCTAAAAGTCAACCATCAGGATGCTCTGCCTCTCTTTGGAGGCTGAGTCTCTCCTTACAAGGCACCCTGTAAGGGTGAGAGTGAATTTTTACTACATTTTACTGCAAGCAGGACAAGTTCCACACACCTCTGCGATGGTACTAGAGATGTTCCTCTTCGGAGGAATACAACTAAGCAGTTTTAATTCCCTGACTCTCATTTAAGTGTGAACACTTTTGACAACTCTTGGTGGGGTGCTGGGTTGACAAGACACCACTCTTTTCTGGGCATAGCTCCCAAAACACCAAGAGGGGCCACCAAGGGCCACAGTTATGCCATGTAAGCCCAACCCTATCTGCTTGATCCAAGGATAACTCTTATGCCAAGACAGGCCTATGCTCTCCCAGGATTCTAAATTTGGGAAAGGAGAGAGAGAGAGAGAAGAAGAGGGAGAGGACAGAAGGGGAAGGGAGAGGAGAGGGATGAGAATTAGGTTGAGTTTTACCAATGGTTATGCCCTATAAAGAGGATTATGAATTCCTAAAATGACATTCCAGAAACAGACCTGACTGACCCTCCAGGAGGGTCTTGCTTGTTCATTTTTCTCTTCGAATAGCTAAGATAAACAAGTGTTCTCCTAATAAACATCTTTTGCTTGAGCTAACCAGAATTAGTTTTCTCTAACTAATATGAAAAGGCTATATAGGTCTATGTTAGGCAGCTAATATTTAAGAAAAAAAAAACACAGTAGAAACAATTTAAATACATTGAAAATACTTTTCAAAATTTTGTGAAAGACTTCATGTAGGTTTGGTGGGAAAAAGCCATTGAGTTAGGCATCCACAGTGGGCCTTCCATAGTGCTGGGGTCTGAATACTCATGGTATGAATATTCACGAATACTCAGGTTCTGAATGCTATAGCCAAAAGACCACCTGTCACAGCAGGGTCCCTAGCAAACCTCCTATTGCAAAAGGCTGAAAGAAGCCAATGGCATTAGTGGCTTTCCTTGCCACAGCTGACCCTCAGTTAAAACTTACGCCAGGCATGCATCAGAGCACTCCAGTCACTGAGTGGGGTGATGCTCTCTTGCGCAGGGCAGATGTTGCTGTCCTGAAGCCTCCAGCAGGCCTCAGAATGAGCCAGATGGCAAGTCCCCGAAGAGCAGCCAAAGCTGTCCAGGCTGACCCTGGGGGCCCTCACAGGCTCTTGTGCTTGGTCACCCCCTTGGAGAAACAGCTGCAGGATCAGAATGGAGACCTTGGGCTGAGACGGCTCAGTCGTGCTTTTCAGAGTGTGGTCTCCCAACCAGCGGGATCAGCATCACTGGGGAGCAGAAATGCAGCATCTCGAGCCAGAATCTGGGGCTGGGCCCAGCAATCCGTAGTGCTACCATCCCTCCAGGTGATCCTGATACCTCTTAAATTGGGGAACCACCGGCTTACATCCTCTAGTTCGTTGCAAGACGGACTGGCCAAGTTGTAAAAAATATCTCAGCAAGGATATCTCCTCACTTCACCTCTTTGTAGGGAGGGCAGCCCCTGTGGTCTGAATATAGCTCCCAGCCTACCCCCGGATTGTCCACAAAACTTACTGATAGCCTTTCCAAGCTGTGTGTGATTTCCCCCTTATTTCAGTTGGTTAGCTTTTTTAAATCCCAAAATTATGACACGTTTGTATTAGGAGGCAGATACACACACACACACACACACACACACACACACACACCCCACCGCCAGAGGCTTAGATTTGAGAAACACCTAGATTTTAAGCTCAGTTTTGGCAAGCAGCTGACCTCCCTGAACTTCCTCATCAGTAACATGGAGATTCAACACCTGCCCAATGGTGGTGCTACAGAGTCGGGAGATAAATAACACAGCAACAGGAATACGTGTGCTCAACAACAGAGATGTTACCACCACCACCACCACCAACAACAACAACAACACTACCACCACCACGATCAGCATCAGCACCCTCATCATCATCATCTCTCCCCCACCAAATCATCTTCACGGCTTACGTCTTGGACAGTGGACTCTGGTTTTGGCTTTTTTCCCAGAGAATCACATGTGACTCATCCTTACTTATCACTTAAAATGTATTGCCACTCTGCCAAATAAGAGCAATATACCTGGGGGCGCCTGGGTGGCTCAGGTCATGATCCCAGGGTTCTGGGATCCAGCCCCGCGTCAGGCTCCCTGCTCAGCAGGAAGCCTGCTTCTCCCTCTCCTACTCCCCCTGCTTGTGTTCCCTCTCTCGCTGTCTCTCTCTCTCTCTGTCAAATAAATAAATAAAATCTTTAAAAAAAAAAAAAGAGCAATATACCTGTATAAGACCCTTGGCCTTGTTAGCTTTTTATTTACTTACTTATATAAACCTTAGGGTTCAGGCATCATTTCATGAATCAATACATTAACCAGAAACTGAGAGATTCAGGTCCAGCCTTCTGCTCTCCAAGCATGCAAAGACAAAAAGAAAAACAGGTGTCCCCAGCAGTGCAGAAATTGTTTCCACTGAAAACAGCGCTCGAGTGCTGACAGCCACTTGGCCATCATAATGTTCTGATTACTCTAAATCTGCTTGGTACAATCACACTCATGCAGTCCTTGAAAAGATAAGAACTCAGAGTGGAAACGCCACCCCAGTGAGAAAGCCCGAAACACGGAAAAGATCATGAACATGGAGATACTCAAACCGATTCAGTTACTGGCAATATCAGATAAAAACTAAGGGCCCTAATGGAAAACAGCATCACCCCCGCTGTTGGTCTTAAAACATATCTGGCTGAAAACAGGATATTAAAAATGTTACTTTAACCAATGAACAAAGAAAAAAAGAAACAAACAAAAACCAGACTCTTAAACAGACTCTTAACTGTAGAGAACAGATGGTCACCAGAGAGCAGGTGGGGGGAATGAGGGACACAGATGATGGGGATGAAGAGCACACTTAGCACGATTCAGCAGAGAACTGATTCAGCAGAGAACTGCTGAATCACTATATTGTACACCTGAAACTAATATAACACTTTATACTGGAATTAAAAATTTTTAAATGCTATTTTAACTACGGCAAGTGTCAAACTGTATGTTTGCCAAGATAATTTCTCTTACATAGGTGCCAAGGAAAATCCAACTCCTATAATTGGAGCCATCACACTAAGGAGGCACTGAGAAATCAACTCACTCTTTCCTCCTCTGGGCAGAACTATAACGATCCCTGTAGAAATTGCATTTTCTAAATTCTCCAGATAAAATACTATAGTCTCCCTCATTCCAATATTAAGTAAGCTTCTCTAACAGAAGATTGTTTTTATCCAACCTAAATTTAATCTGTGACTTCTGAGGGAGTTCAAAACATGCCCCCATCCCCAAAATCTGCCGCTCTGACCTATTGAATATTTTGAGTTAAAAACAGCAAAAATAAGCAAAACACACTGACCTTCCTTCTTTTTCTCAAAAGCAGGAGAGGAAATTCCCATGTGGAAGATGTCCTTCCTCTACCAGAAGGAAAGTAACATTCTTATCATCAAGGATGAGAAGTTGAGACCAAGAGAATTCTGCACAAATGGACCTTGTTAAAATAATTCCCATCTACCTTTAAACTTCCCCACAGAGTTCAGTCATTTGTCCACAAGCCTGTCTTTGTGGCACCCAAGGCAAACGCAAGTTGGTTTCCCCAATTTCTTTGGGTCTCTATTCCTCATGAAGGCTTCTATACCACGTAACACTGGTGTTCAATGCATTTGTATGCCTTTCTCCTATTGATCCGTCTTATGTCAACTCAATCCTCAGGGCCAGCCTAAAAGACCCCTTCGGAGGGTAAAGGAAAAGTTTGCCCCCTACACTTCCACATCCTCAAGTCCCACATCCTGAACCTCACCCAGCCTGTGACAAACGGTGAACTCAGTGGTTTAATTTCTCTGGGACGATCTGCACTCTAAAATAAGAGATGGGGGCACCTGGGTCGGGGGGGTGGCGCGGGCTCGGTCGGTTAGGAGTCTGACTCTTGGTTTTGGCTCAGGTCATGGTCTCGGGCCGTGAGATGGAGCCCCACGTCAGGCTCCATGTTCAGCACAGAGTCCGCTTCAGAATCTCTCTCCTTCTCCCTCTCCCTCTGCTTCTCCCCCAGCTTGTGCAGGCATGAGCGTGCTCTCTCTCTCTTAAATAAATAAATAAATAAATAAATAAATAAATAAATAAATAAATAAATAAATAAAATCTTCTAAAAACTTTTTTTAAATTAAAAATTATGATTCTAAATCTTCGAGGATTTAAAAAAAAAAGCATAGTGGCCCCACAAAATCCTGGCCACTCAAATGCAGTCATAAATATATGTTAACTGATGCCAGTTGTCTTACTTCTCCAGGTTAAATCACACCAGTTGCTTCTGGCTCTCCTCCCAGAACCTAATCTCCAACCTCTGGCCATTCTTGTGGCTCCTCATGGAACCTTCTCGAAGTGCTCTCCTGTTCTTAGGCTGTTTCCAGCAGGACATAGTAGTCCAGGACTCCTGCTTTTTTTCTCTCTTTCTAATGGGCTTCAATGATATGTCATTTAGTCGTGATTTACATTCTATTTTTCATGTACAAAGTGGAGATGGAGCTGGTTAACAAGCCCTGCTTGAACAGTGAGGTTGTGCATACAAAGTATATTTCCCACTGTCCACAGAGTCTCAGAGGAGTTCATCTCTAGCCAGTTCAACACCTTCAGAGTCAACAGCTTTGGACACCAAGTCTATGACCCAGGAGACAAGCTGCCAGCCCCAGCAGGCTCCAATCTCCCATTGAAGAGATATAGATACAGGGAGAGAGGGAGAGAGAGAGATCATATATCTATATATTTAAACATATATTTTAGTCTGACTACATTGGTACAGCCTAGATTTCCAGTTCAAAAACATCTGTTAATCAAATTGCTTACAGATCACACTGACAAGCAAACTGTAGCCTTCAGAATTATCTACAGATGGGAGAAGTCTGGCAAATGCGGCCAAGTTTGGATAACTAAACCTTCAGGATATCCCTCACTGGGGAATTTGCCTCTGCCTGAAGACCCTATGAGGTTTCATAGGATAATCTTTGCCTCCACAGAAGACATCAAGTCACTGGGTTCTCTACTCAGGAAAAAATGCCCAAGGAGACACCCAAGACAAAGAGCTTAGAGTGGACACCTTTTTAAATGATTCCACCTGAGTAAGAGCAACAAGGAGGTTTTCAGGCCCCTTTGAAACCCAAAGTCACTCCCTGAACTTCTGGGTTACCTTGGTGGGAACTATGCGGATGGATGCAGAGAACAGACCCTGGCTGCTGCCTTAAGGATTATAAGCAAATTGGAGGCAGCTCAGGGTCCCCTGTGATGGCAACAGCATCCTAGAGAGGGGGAACAGGATTCCGGCTAGTTGGTCAGGAAAGGCTTCATATTTGAGCCTTGGAGATGGCCTTTCAAAGATGGCTGATATTTGTAATGGGCAGAGAGAGAAAGGGTAAGGGGATTATGGAACTGACAAAACGAAGACATCGAGATGGGATGGAATCAAACACAGTCTTTCAAGAGAGCAGACAAGAGTTCTTGTTTGCCCAGTGGCAAGAGAGGGACATGTCACGGAAGACACAGCAGGAAAGAGACTGACACCCAAACATGGAGGTCTTGAATGCCAGATTAAATGGTTTGAGCACAGAAGAGCCATTCTTTAATTGAGAGAGAGAGCGAGATAATGAAAGAGTGCTGTAAGATTGGGTTGGCTTTTGTGACACACAACAGATCGGAAGAGGTAGAGAGTAAAGGCTTTTGCAATTGTCCAGGTATAAGGCAATGGGAGCCAGCACAGGAAGGCAGAAGAAGGAAAAGAAAGGAAGAGAAAGATACCAGAGGGGACTTATCACCACAGGCCCAGGAAGTGGAAACAGGAGAGCAGTTCTCTCTAGTCATGCTTCAGCCCTTGTGCTGTTCCCTGTTCATGCTCTTCCCACCACTCTGGCTGTTTCTTCCGTCTTCCCAGGGCTCCTCACCCTACCATGTGCACCTGGCCACCTTTGGCTTCTGTCTGATCTTTCATCTGTCATCTCATTCATTGCATTGTTCAGCCCCAGAATTTGTTTGGTTCTTTTTTATGATTTCTCTCTGTTGAACCTCTCGCTTTGTTCATGTACTGTTTCCATGATTTCATTGAGATTTCTATCTGTGTGCTCTTGTACTTCTTTGAGCTTCCTTAAAACAATTATTCAAAATTCCTTGTCCAGTAATTCACAGATCTCCGTTTCTTTGGGGTCAGTTACTGTCAAATTATTGTGTTGTTTGGTAGAGTCACGTTCATGTCCTTGATTGTTCATGTCCTTTGAAACCTTGCATTGGTGTGTGTCTTCTCATTCGAAGAAAGAGTCACTTTTTCTGGTTTTTACTGAGTGGCTCCGCAAGAGAGATACCTTCATCTGTCATTCTGGCTAGGGATTCTGGGATTTTCTCAAACTTTTTCTATGGAGGTACCCACTCCACACTTCTTGTTCCTCTTGGGGGTAATTAAGATGATATGCATTCTCTCCACCCCACAGAGCCATGCTAGGTGCTGAGACCCTCCCATTTGTCTTCCCCAGGACAGTGACCTGACACACGCAGGTTTGCAGGTCTTCTCCCAACCCCAGAGCCAGAATGGCTTTCTGCACTTGCTCACTAATTACCTGCAAAGGCTTGTTTTTGCTATGTGTGGAACCATGTGTTGGACTCAGCCACAGGTGAGGAGGACAGGAGAATGTGGATAAGGTGTCCCCTGGGGTCAGATGGGGGGGCTCTGCAAGGCAAGGCTTCCCAGGGATTTGTTGGCAAAGTTCCTGACGGAGTCCATGAGTTGGTTAGTAGGAAGAACCATGAAGCAGTTGGCCGTGTCCTATGGCTTGTTCCAGCTTGAGTTTAGGAGTCAGAGGACCATGGCACATGAGGGGTGGGTGGCAGGAAGGCTTACTGGTACACAGTCAAAGTAGCCATCACCTCCTTCAAGTGCCCCATGCCTGGCAGGGATTGACAAAGACCTCCCCAGCCTACTCTAGAACAAAGAGTAGAAATGCATGTAAGTATTCTTGAGCTGACTCCATGCCTCTACTCTGTCCCTTCCTTCTGGGCCGAATTTTGAGATTGTCTGTGTCACCAGAGGGGGTTCCTTTCCTACTGGACGCTCCAACCCTACATTCTGAGCAGTAGAGGCTGGTGATATAAGACATGTGGGCGTGCTGCCTGGCTGAAATGTGCAGGATCCAGCCAGACACAAGCACAGATTTGTCTATGAAGCTCTAGAAACATGGTTTCAAGTCGCTAGTATAATGGTCTCCAAATTGTATTCACTCTGTACCCTTCCGGCACAAAATCCTTTTGCATCCCCCAACATCCCCCCAATATGTATACTTATTTACATATGGTAACAGATCTACTACCATCCTAACATATTAGGTACATTGAAAACTTACACATTAAAACTTTTAAAAGCAGATAAAAGAAATAATTTTCGCTTCTCGCAGAAAAACCTTATTAATAATAGCACTTTCAGTGAGATCAGTGAAGCTGACCACATCAGTCATTGTTCTGTCCTTGTCACATGGTGGACAAAATGCTCCCACAAGTACATGTGTCAGCTGTCTCACAGTATGATCTTCAGGTCATGACTTCCTTCAGGAATCTTCTTAGGTTCTCGGTCTACTTTGTGAGGGTTAGTTTAGGTAAAACTAGATCATATAATCCAGAAATCCACTTAACTGAACACATGGAAACTGCCTTATGTCTTCTCAGGTGGAGGTGGGTGAGCAAGGGCACCTCTCAGGCCCATTCTTCCCTTGGAATGACTCACAGAGCTGTGTTTGTCTGCCTGACAAGCCAGGGGCCAATTCTAAATGATATTTGTCATTTTTTTTTCTTTCTTACTTTTAAAGATAAAATTATGAGTAGGTGTTCTTTTTTTTTTTTTTTAAGATATTATTTATTTGAGAGAGAGGGAACACAAGCAGGGGGAGTGGGAGAGGGAGAAGCAGGCTCCCCACGGAGCAGGGAGCCCGATACAGGACTCAATCCCAGGACCCCGGGATCATGACCTGAGCCGAAGGCAGACGCTTAACCCACTGAGCCACCCAGGCGCCCCTGAGTAGATGTTCTAACACTTTCTTTCTATACCCCAGTGGATCATCTCATGGGCCCCCACTGTGGAGACCACCGCTTTCAACATCAGGGCTGGAGGCACAGCCTTGCCCGTCCTCCTAATTTAAGTAAGAGACAAAACCTGGAAATCTTCAAAGTCGAAGATGTGGAGAAAAAGGCAGTGCAGGTGTTGGATTTTGAAAAATGTCCCCATTGAGGAGACAGGAAGAAGAAGAGTCTGCCAAGGAGAGAAGAAAGAGCCCTCAGAAAAGTAGGGAGGTGCTACGGACTGAATGTCTGTGTCCCCCAAAAATTCATATGTGGAAGTCCTATTGCCCAGTGTCAAGATATTAGGTGGTGGGGCCTTTGGAGGGTGCTTAACTCCCAAGGGTAGAGCCCTTATGAATGCGGGATTGGTGCCCTTATAAAGGAGACCCCTCTGAGCCCCCAAGCCAACTTCTGCCACGTGAAGACACTGCAAAAACATGCCATCTATGAACCAGGAAGTGGTACCTTGATCTTGGATTTCCCAGCTTCCAGAATGGTGAGAAGGAAGCTTCAGTTGTCTGTAAGCTACCCAGTCTCTGCTCTTTGGTTACAGTAGCCGGAATGAACTAAAACAGGAGACAAATGTACTTAATGTCATAATCAAGCAATCTGAGAGTTTTGAGAACAGGGCGCTGGCCAAGCATAGGTCAACAGGGTGTCACATTTCAGAAAAATCAAAGAGCATCTATACTTTGGAAAGGCTATGACATTTGGCAACCCGAAATTATTGGCGATCTTTGAGGAAACAGCCGCAGTACCATGGTGTGGCAGAAATCAGGTTGTAAGGGGTTAGTGACTGAGCTGATGAGTGAGGAGGTACAGCGGTTGATGTAGAAACCCTAAAGAAGTTTAGTAGTGAATGAAGGCCGGAGGAAGGAAGGGAGGGAAGAGAAAAGCAGGAAGGAAAATACAAGCGACATTCTGAAATCATCAGTGATGAAAACCATGGACTAAAAGTCAGAACTTCAGAAGATGAGTTCTCCCACTATATGCAGCCAACAATAAGTGTTTGGTCCATTTGGACCATCTTAAAAAATCCAGGCTATAGTCACTACTTACCTTATAGGCCTAAATGTTCATCCAAATGAGTATAACGCATCTCAGCAGTGCTAACTGTAATACACCACCATGATATTCAAGGTCTTCATCTGTGTCTGTGCCCATCTGCCCCGCATATGGGGGAAACTGCTCCATGCCCCCTCTCTCCTACCCTGAGCAATGTGCCTGCCACAGCCAACCTCTACCCACTGGTGTCACCAACCATAACAAGCACTGTGTTCTTCTCTTTTTTAAGATTTTATTTATTTATTTGAGAGAGAGCACACATGTGCATGAGCAGGGAGGAGGGGCAGAGGGAGAAGGACGAGCAGACTCCTGATGAACATGGAGCCCAACACGGGCTCGATTCTAAGACCCTGAGATCATGACCTGAGCCAAAGTCAGATGCTTAACTGACTGAGCCACCCAGGTGCCCCTGAAGCACTGTGTTCTTATGTAGGGTTGCGGGTTTGTGGCCTCATGGATTTCTGGGTTGGCCTCATTTCTCTCAGGCCAATGGGGTCATGGTAATTAATTCTGTCATTATGCATCCTACTGGAAGGAGAGAAAAATGTCCAAATGTACAGCCTTGCATCCTGCCATTGGCTTAGGTTCTCTATTTCTGTTCATGCCCCAGCACATTCCCAAACACTCAGACTTAAGAACCCGCTTCCTTCACACCTTGCCTCCCTATGTTTGCAGAGCTCCCCTGATCCTTCCTCCTCGTGTCCCAGGTAAGGTCCATGTGCCCCATCCCTTGGCCAGGACTTCCCCCAATCATATGCCAGGTGGTCTCTCAGCTTCTACCCTACCCCGCATGGCTCTGATTGGTCTTCATATGGCACACCACCTCAGGCGCCATCTTCATCCCCCCAACATTCCCTCCCAGTCTTCCTCCATGCAAAATACTGCAGAGGTTACCCCGCTGCTCATGGAGGAGGTACACCTGTGGCACCTCTGTGCTCTGACCTGACCTCCCCACACCTGCTCACATGCACCTTCTCCAGCAATCCAGCGCCTCTTCCAGACTCAGCCCGCATATTATATCTCTCTGTCTAGAAGTGTTCCAGCTGCCCCATCCACTGAGACCTCCCTTCCCCCTGCCTCTATTCCAGAAAAGCCTACCCTCCTTCCAGGTTCCTCCAATGTCATCTTCTTCTGACTCACTGGGTGGCTATGATCAGTGTCTCTTCTGAACCTGTCTGCCAAGTGTCTGTGCCCATCCTGCAGTGTGCTCTGGCCACCTTATGCACACTTGTTGGGTGTTCCAGGAAAGCTGCCTGTCTCAACACATCAGCGTCTTGAGATGTGGACTGCATTTTATTTGTATGTGAAAGTGTGTGTCCAAGTGATCAATAAGGTTCAAGAAATGAAATCTAGGAATTCAGCTCGCATTAACGCCAATTTCTTTCCAGAAGGTAGTTTTCTGGCTGGAACTTTGGAGTCATTAATACAGTTTTTTCATATTTAAAATACTGGGCAAGCTGTAAACATGAGAGGCAAAACTCAACCAGACTTGTTTTCAACAGGACGGGTATGTCATTGGTGGGCCATTCACACATTTCCCTCTGACTACATTTTAAAAGAGAGTATCATGCATCCCCTCTGAGAAGAACTGACAACAAAAGTGTAAATTCTATGCCAATTCTGAGGGGGATTCAATGTACTACATTGAAACAATTTTTTGTTGTTTTTTAGTGTCAATTTCCATCTTCGAAAAGAATACAAATTTGTCACTCTCAAACATTTTGTTAAGATAAACGTAGTTATGCTTTCAAAGTGCCCGAAGATTCTATTCACTCAAAGAAATAAAGCATTCTGAAATTTTTTTTAGAGGAAAGGGAATACATCATCATGTTCCTCAATCTTCCCTTATGTGAAATTGCTATCATTCAATGCAACAAAATATACAAAGCACCTAGGATGTCTCAGGAGCTTTGCCATGTACTAGAAATACATTTGGATCTCAGATAACACCCCTGTCCTCAAGGAGCTTTCAACGCAGTGGGAAAGAGACAAGGAAATGGTTAATTCCTCTACATTGTGGTGAGTGGTGCAAGAGAGAAAAATTCCAGATGCTACTGGATCTCACAGAAGGGGCAGCTAAATCTGCTTTCTGCAGGGAAGTGTCCTAGATCAGAGCGTCTCAAAGACAAATGTGCAAACCAATCACCTGGGCTTCTGGTTCCACCGCACATTCTGATTCAGAGGCACCGGGACGGGACCTGGGAGTCTGCATTTTGAACAAGTTCCCAGGTGCAGATGGTGGTTAGCAGACCACACACTTGGGGTAGCAAAGCGCCAGAGGACCAGACCCGACCTGAGGCCAGACCAGCCCAGCGCTAGGGAGGAAGTACATTCTGGCAGAAGAGGGGATGTGAAAATAGGCCAGACCACAGAGCAAACCATCCCTTTTCTCTCTATCTTAAAGAAGTAAACGGGGGGGGCGGAGCAAGATGGCGGAGGCGTAGGAGACCTGGATTTTGTCTCCTCTCAGGAATTCAGCTGGATAGAGATCAAACTATTCTGAACACCTACAAACTCAACAGGAGATCGAAGAAAAGAAGAGCAACAACTCTCTCATCAGAAAAGCGACCACTTTCTGGAAGGTACGACGTGCGGAGAAGTGAATCCGAGGCGATATTCGGGAAGATAGACAGCGGGGGAGGGGCCTCCGTGGGCCGCTTCTGGCAAGTGATAGAGCCGCGGAGCACAAAATCGGAACTTTTAAAAGTCTGCTCCGCCGAGGGACGTCACTCTGGTGGCTAAGCGGGGAGTGGAACCCTCCGGGACAGTGTGGTCTCAGGACCCTCGGGGTCACAGAAAGACCGGGGGTGCCTGAGTGTGGCAAAGCTCCCAGGTATCGGAGCCGGGAAGCCGGCTGCAGAGGCGGAGCCCAGGTGCGGGCGCTCAGCTCAGGGTCGCCATAAACCGTGATCCGCGGCCCAGTCGGGCCCCTGCTCCTCCAGCAGGGACCCAACAAGCGGCAGATCCGGGGAGACTCACCTTCCACCCCCGGGAGGAGCCGCGCGGGAGCGCACCGCCGGGATCTGCTGGGTTTGGAGACTCCACCCGGGGTCGGTTGCCGGAGATAGAAACGCGCGGTCGCAGGCCGGGTGAGCACGGAGTGCGGCCGGAGACCCGGGAGACGGGAGTGACTGACGGCTTTTCTCTGGGAGCTCACTGAGAAGCGGGGCCCGAGTTCTCGGCTCCTCCGGGGCGGAGATTGGGAGGCCGCCATTTTCACTCTCCGCCTCCAAAGCTGTACGGAAAGCTCGCAGGGAACAAAAGCCCCGGAGAGCAAACCCGAGCAGATGACTTAGCCGGGAGGGGGCAAGGGCGGGGCAACTCCGCCTCCGGCAGAGACATTTGGAAACCACGGCAACAGGCCCCTCCCCGGAAGACCAGCGAGAACAGCCGGCCAAGACCAAGTTTACCCATCAATGAGAACGGCAGAACTCCAGCGCTAGGGGAATACTGCACATAGAATTCACGGCTTTTTTACCATGATTCTTTAGTCTTTTAAAGTTAATTTTTTTTTAACTGTCTTTTTGTCTTATTATTTCTTTTTGAATTTTTCTTTTTCCCTTTTTCAACCAACACCTTATCAATCCCTTTTTTTGTTTTTTTATTTTATTTTTATTTTTTTTTTTAAGATTTTATTTATTTATTCGAGAGAGAGAGAATGAGAGACAGAGAGCACGAGAGGGAAGAGGACAGAGGGCAGAGGGAGAAGCAGACTCCCCGCTGAGCAGGGAGCCCGATGCGGGACTCGATCCCGGGACTCCAGGATCATGACCTGAGCCGAAGGCAGTCGCTTAACCAACTGAGCCACCCAGGCGCCCCGAATCCCTTTTTTTAAAAAAAAAAAACATTTTTATTTTTCATTTTTAGAGTCATATTCTATCCCTTCATAGTAGTTACCCATATTTTTGGCTTATATATATAAGTTGTTCTCTCTTTAAAATTTTGAGACAGTTTCTTCTAACAGATTAAAATATACCCTAAATCTCTAGTATATGGTGCTTTCTATTCCCCTGCCTGATCACATCCTCTCCCTTTTTTTTTCTCTTTTTCTTTTTTCTTTTTTTAAATCCTCTTCTTTCTTTTTTCAAACAACTTCTTATCAATTCCTTTTATAACATTTTTTATAATTTCCATTTTTACAGTCATATTCCATCCCTTCATCATATCAACCCTTATTTTTGTACATTTAAGTTTTTCTTTCTTTAAAATTTTGGGAGGCACTTTCTTCTAAAAGACCAAAATACACCCCAAATCTAGTGTGTGGCACTGATCTATATACCATATAGATCATATTTGATCACATTCTGGTTTTCCTTTTGTTGTTGTTGTTTTGTTTTGTTTGTTTTTGTTTTTATCTTTATCTTTTTTTTTTTTCTTTTTCTTTTTTCTCTCTTTCCCTTTCTTATCCCACTGCTTCAGGGCTTTTCTGATTTGTTTAGAGTATATTTTCTGGGGACGTGGTTACTCTGCTAACATTTTGTTCTCTCATTAATCAATTCTCGTCTGCACAAAATGACAAGACGGAAAAAATCACCTCAACAAAAAGAACAAGAGGTAGTACCGACTGCCAGGGACCTACTCAATACGGACATTAGTACGATGTCAGATCTAGAGTTCAGAATCATCACTTTAAAGATACTAGCTGGGCTTGAAAAAAATATGGAAGTTATTAGAGAAACCCTTTCTGGAGAAGTAAAAGAGCTAAAATCCAACCAAGTAGAAATCAAAAAGGCTATTAATGAGGTGCAATAAAAAATGGGGGCGCTAAGTGCTAGAATAAATGAGGCAGAAGAGAGAATCAGTAATATAGAAGATGAAATGATGGAAAATAAAGAAGCTGAGAAAAAGAGAGATAAACAACTACTGGATCACGAGGGCAGAATTCGAGAGATAAGCGATACCATAAGACGAAACAACATTAGAATAATTGGGATCCCAGAAGAAGAAGAAAGAGAGAGAGGGCCAGAAGGTATAATGGAGCAAATTATAGCAGAGAACTTCCCTAATTTGGGGAAAGAAACAGGCATGAAAATCCTGGAAGCACAGAGAACCCCTCTCAAAATCAATAAAAATAGGTCAACACCCCGACATCTAATAGTAAAACTTACGAGTCTCATAGACAAAGAGAAAATCCTGAAAGCAGCTCGGGACAAGAGATATGTAACCTACAAGGGTAGAAACATTAGATTGGCAACAGACCTATCCACAGAGACCTGGCAGGCCAGAAAGGACTGGCAGGATATATTCAGAGCACTAAATGAGAAAAATATGCAGCCAAGAATACTCTATCCAGCTAGGCTGTCATTGAAAATTGAAGGACAGATAAAAAGCTTCCAGGACAAACAAAAACTAAAGGAATTTGCAAACACAAAACCAGCCCTACAGGAAATCTTGAAAGGGGTCCTCTAAGCAAAGAGAGACCCTAAAAGCAACATAGACCAGAAAGGAACACAGACAATATATGGTAACAGTCACCTTACAGGCAATACAATGGCACTAAATTCCTATCTTTCAATAGTTACCCTGAATGTAAATGGGCTAAATGCCCCAATCAAAAGACACAGGCTAACAGACTGGATTAAAAAACAAGATCCATCGATATGCTGTCTGCAAGAGACTCATTTTAGAACCAAAGACACCCCCAGATTGAAAGTGAGGGGGTGGAAAACCATTTACCATGCTAATGGACACCAAAAGAAAGCTGGGGTGGCAATCCTTATATCAGACAAATTAGATTTTAAACCAAAGACTGTAATAAGAGATGAGGAAGGACACTGTATCATACTTAAAGGATCTATCCAACAAGAAGATCTAACAATTGTAAATATCTATGCCCCTAACATGGGAGCAGCCAATTATATAAGGCAATTAATAACAAAAGCAAAGAAACACATCGACAACAATACAATAATAGTGGGGGACTTTAACATCCCCCTCACTGAAATGGACAGATCGTCTAAGCAAAAGATCAACAAGGAAATAAAGACTTTAAATGACACACTGGACCAAATGGACTTCACAGACATATTCAGAACATTCCACCCCAAAGCAACGGAATACACATTCTTCTCTAGTGCCCATGGAACATTCTCCAGAATAGATCACATCCTAGGTCATAAATCAGGTCTCAACCGGTACCAAAAGATTGGGATCATTCCCTGCCTATTTTCAGACCACAATGCTTTGAAACTAGAACTCAATCACAAGAGGAAAGTCGGAAAGAACTCAAATACATGGAGGCTAAGGAGCATCCTACTGAAGAATGAATGGGTCAACCAGGAAATTAAAGAAGAATTAAAAAAATACATGGAAACCAATGAAAATGAAAACACAACTGTTCAAAATCTTTGGGATGCAGCAAAGGCAGTCCTAAGAGGAAAGTATATAGCAATACAAGCCTTTCTCAAGAAACAAGAAAGGTCTCAAGTACACAACCTAACCCTACACCTAAAGGAGCTGGAGAAAGAACAGCAAATAAAGTCTAAACCCAGCAGGAGAAGAGAAATCATAAAGATCAGAGCAGAAATCAATGAAATAGAAACTAAAAGAACAGTAGAACAGATCAATGAAACTAGGAGCTGGTTCTTTGAAAGAATTAACAAGATTGATAAACCCCTGGCCAGACTTATCAAAAAGAGAAGAAAAATGACCCAAATCAACAAAATCATGAATGAAAGAGGAGAGATCACAACCAACACCAAAGAAATACAAACAATTATAAGAACATATTATGAGCAACTCTATGCCAGCAAATTAGATAACCTGGAAGAAATGGATTCATTCCTAGAGATGTATCAACTACCAAAACTGAACCAGGATGAAATAGAAAACCTGAACAGACCTATAACCACGAAGGAAATTGAAGCAGTCATCAAAAATCTCCCAAAAAACAAAAGCCCAGGGCCAGATGGCTTCCCAGGGGAATTCTACCAAACATTTCAAGAAGAATTAATACCTATTCTTCTGAAACTGTTCCAAAAAATAGAAACGGAAGGAAAACTTCCAAACTCATTTTATGAGGCCCGCATTACCTTGATCCCAAAACCAGACAAAGACCCCATCAAAAAGGAGAATTACAGACCAATATCCCTGACGAACATGGATGCAAAAATTCTCACCAAAATACTAGCCAATAGGATCCAACAGTATATTAAAAGGATTATTCACCATGACCAAGTGGGATTTATCCCTGGGCTGCAAGGTTGGTTCAACATCCGCAAATCAATCAATGTGATACAATACATTAACAAAAGAAAGAACAAGAATCATATGATCCTCTCAATAGATGCAGAAAAAGCTTTTGACAAAGTACAGCATCCTTTCTTGATCAAAACTCTTCAGAGTATAGGCATAGAGGGTACATACCTCAATATCATAAAAGCCATCTATGAAAAACCTACAGCAAATATTATTCTCAATGGGGAAAAACTGAGAGCTTTCCCCCTAAGGTCAGGAACGCGGCAGGGATGTCCACTATCACCACTGCTATTCAACATAGTATTGGAAGTCCTAGCCACAGCAATCAGACAACAAAAAGAAATCAAAGGCATCCAAATTGGCAAAGAAGAAGTCAAACTCTCACTCTTTGCAGATGATATGATACTTTATGTGGAAAACCCAAGACTCCACCCCAAAACTGCTAAAACTCATACAGGAATTCAGTCAAGTGGCAGGATATAAAATCAATGCACAGAAGTCAGTGGCATTCCTATACACCAACAACAAGACAGAAGAAAGAGAAATTAAGGAGTCAATCCCATTTACAATTGCACCCAAAACCATAAGATACCTAGGAATAAATCTAATCAAAGAGACAAAGGATCTATACTCAGAAAACTATAAAATACTCATGAAAGAAACTGAGGAAGACACAAAGAAATGGAAAAACGTTCCATGCTCATGGATTGGAAGAACAAATATTGTGAAGATGTCAATGCTACCTAGAGCAATCTACACATTCAATGCAATCCCCATCAAAATACCATCCACTTTTTTCAAAGAAATGGAACAAATAATCCTAAAATTTGTATGGAACCAGAAAAGACCCCGCCTAGCCAGAGGAATATTGAAAAAGAAAAGCAAAGCCGGCGGCATCACAATTCCGGACTTCAAGCTCTATTACAAAGCTGTCATCATCAAGACGGCATGGTACTGGCACAAAAACAGACACATAGATCAATGGAACAGAATAGAGAGCCCAGAAATGGACCCTCAACTCTATGGTCAACTCATCTTTGACAAAGCAGGAAAGAATGTCCAATGGAAAAAAGACAGTCTCTTCAACAAATGGTGTTGGGAAAATTGGATAGCCACATGCAGAAGAATGAAACTGGACCATTTCCTTACACCACACACAAAAATAGACTCCAAATGGTTGAAAGACCTCAATGTGAGACAGGATTCCATCAAAATCCTGAAGGAGAACACAGGCAGCAACCTCTTTGACCTCAGCCGAAGCAACTTCTTCCTAGAAACATCGCCAAAGGCAAGGGAAGCAAGGGCAAAAATGAACTATTGGGACTTCATCAAGATAAAAAGCTTTTGCAAAGCAAAGGAAACAGTCAACAAAACCAAAAGACAACCGACAGAATGGGAGAAGATATTTGCAAATGACATATCAGATAAAGGGCTAGTATCCAAAATCTATAAAGAACTTATCAAACTCAACACCCAAAGAACAAAGAATCCAATCAAGAAATGGGCAGAAGACATGAACAGACATTTTTCCAAAGAAGACATCCAAATGGCCAACAGACACATGAAAAAGTGCTCAATATCGTTCAGCATCAGGGAAATCCAAATCAAAACCTCAATGAGATACCACCTCACACCAGTCAGAATGGCTAAAATTAACAAGTCAGGAAACGACAGATGTTGGTGGGGATGCGGAGAAAGGGGAACCCTCCTACACTGTTGGTGGGAATGCAAGCTGGTGCAGCCACTCTGGAAAACTGTATGGAGGTTCCTCAAAAAGTTGAAAATAGAGCTACCATATGATCCAGCAATTGCACTACTGGGTATTTACCCCAAAGATACAAAAGTAGGGATCCGAAGGGGTACGTGCACCCCGATGTTTATAGCAGCAATGTCCACAATAGCCAAACTGTGGAAAGAGCCAAGATGTCCATCGACAGATGAATGGATAAAGAAGATGTGGTATATATATACAATGGAATATTATACAGCCATCAAAAGGAATGAAATCTTGCCATTTGCAACGACGTGGATGGAACTGGAGGATATTATGTTGAGTGAAATAAGTCAAAAAGAGAAAGACATGTATCATATGATCTCACTGATATGAGGAATTCTTAATCGCAGGAATCAAACTGAGGGTTGTTGGAGTGGGGGGTGGGGTGGGAGGGATGGGGGGACTGGGGGATGGACACTGGGGAGGGTATGTGCTCTGGTAAGCGCTGTGAATTGTGCAAGACTGTTGAATCTCAGATCTGTACCTCTGAAACAAATAATGCAATATATGTGAAGAAAAAAAAAAAAGAAGAAGAAGAAGAAGAAGGTAGCGGGAGGGGAAGAATGAAGCGGGGGAAATCGGAGGGGTAGACGAACCATGAGAGACGATGAACTCTGAAAAACAAACAGGGTTCTAGAGGGGAGGGGGGTGGGAGGATGGGTTAGCCTGGTGGTGGGTATTGAGGAGGGCACATTCTGCATGGAGCACTGGGTGTTGTGCATAAACAATGAATCATGGAACACTTCATCTAAAATTAATGATGTAATGTATGGGGATTAACATAAGAATAAAAAAAAAGAAGTAAACGAAGGGAGGGAGACAAAGAATTAAGGCTAGGCAAGTATCTGCAATCTTGGAAGGGTGATGCGGCCTTCTTACGTAGATCTGAGAGCCCTCCAATTCAGAGTAATTAGAAGACACATCTAAATTATTTAAAAGTCTGAGCCATAAAAAATTGTTAAAGGGAGCAGAGTTATTTCAAGTTCTTGTAGACTCTTGAACCTACAGCTGCCCAGGGTCACCGCCATATCTCTTTAGGTGAAAAGGTAATTACCAACATTTAGGACACTGGGTTCAAGATCTTACAAATATTCATTTTTCTAGGTAGGTTTCTTTTTTAGCAGAAGAGACAAATTTCAACTGGATCTGTATCATGGTAAACCAAATTGCAAATAACAAGATTTTATATGATAAATATAGTGTAGAACACCATCCAGAAAGAGATGCAATGAAAAACATTCTAAATGATATATTGATATTATGGGTTAGTTCATTCACAAAATTATGGTTTATGCACATAAGTGAATGCAGGTCGGTACTGCAAATGGAGATGAAATTGTATACACTAGGTGAACTCTTGAGTACAGAGAATACACAAGTCTGAAGTATGTGCTCTGCAAAGTCTCACTGCCATCTGGTCACCTGACTCGGCAACAATAATGTGGAAATATCAGGCATATTTCTTGCTTATGTAATTTCTTCAAAACAAAATTTCCATTCGGAAGCTTGTGCTATATTGTTTGACATTATTGTATTTATAAAGGAAAAAACACTCATGCTAAATGGTTTTTTAAACAGGAATATTATCTTCTTGGAAAACTTATATTGACTGAATATTAATAATAGTGGACTTCATAATAACTTCATAATGACTGTCCCTGAAGTGCCTAAATGAGCTAACGCATCCAAGTCTGCATAATAAAATACTGTGTCACTTCATTAAATGACTATGTTTTGGAAAGTAAAAACTATTTGCCATATTTCTCTAGGAAATTATATCGATAAGCAACTTATTTTTTTTTCAGCTTTACTGTGGTATAAATGACAATCAGCAACTTATTCATGGATACTCTTGGTGGGTCAGATCAGCTTATCTATTCCTACTAAACTTCTATGAGGTATTAAAAAATGAAGCACTCAAAAAAGAAAGAAAGAAAGAAAGAAAAGGCAAACGAGGAAGGAAGGAACGAACAAATGAATGAACTCGGGGCCCAAGAACAAATCCACCAAAATTTCAACCACCATATTGACATCTTTCAAGAAAACCTGAGTAGAAGCAGGTGTGGGAGTCTCCAGTTGTCCGATCAGTGGCTTTGTCCTGGAGGCACCCTACCAGGATTAAACAAACAACAAACACAAGTACAACAACAACACATCAGGCATTCCCAGAGAGAGAACTGGGTTTGGAATTGGGGAGATATGGTTCACACCAACCACATGAACCCAACCCAGGGAAGCCTTCATTTTCAAGAAATAGCTGCCTCATCCCTTTGCTCTCCAGCTAGGAGTCTTGCTAGAAAGAATACCTCATGCTTGAGTGAAAACTTCTTTCTGTAAGTTTACCTTTAGACGTAGAAAATGTTACATACTGATGTATAAAAATTTGCCATTAATGAAAATTCTGTGGTTTCTTGAGCAGGTGGACTTACCCCACAAACAGTACCTTTTAATTCAGACTCTGCCCAGTGGCTTCCCCGGCCCTGCTTCACCTACCCGGGCCACCCTCAGATGACCCAATGGCCCTCACACCTGCTCTGACGTCCAGGACAGCCTGGGAGAAGGCAGCTCTCCCTTTGTTTCTAGAACGTCCTGGAAAGGTACAGAGAGTGCAAAGGATCAAACAGAGCAAAGAAGGAATAGGAGGTGGGCTCAGGTGTTTCGCATGCCTTCCTGGCCTGAGGCCGGATGGGGACAGTGAAGGTTTCCCGGATTACAAGTACCCCATGGTAACACTGTCCATATTGCCCAAATTATTCCCCAGTCTGCAGCTGGCCTCCTCCTACTGCACTTCTGAGAAGTACTATCTTCATTCTCTTGACAAAAAACTGGCCCAAAGGACCAACATCATCTCTAACACAGGCTCTGAGGCTGGTTCCTGAGCCCCTTTCTAGTGAATTCCAGAGAACCAGAGGCAGCATGGGGTCAGAACACAAGCGCAATCATAGCTGCCCACAGCACCCCTGCACCACCACGGAGGGGGAAGCAGAAAGAACAGCACATCTAATTGAAATCACCAGGGGACTGGTGGGACAGAGTCCTCAGTCCGTGGCAAACATACCAAGGGGCTTTTAAAGACAAGGAAGAGTTATTTCTTTCATTCTCCTAAGGGATGCTCTCCAAGGGAGCCAGTGTGGTTCTGTGGAAAGGGTTCTGAATTAGGAAGCCAGAAACCACCATTCTAGATGTACACCTGCTCAAGCTGGCTCTGTGACCTTGGGCCAGTCACTTACCCTTGCTGGGCCTGTCTCCTCACCTGGAGGTCAAGAGAATTGGACCAAGATCTCTCTAGGCTGCTTTTCCAGTTCTAATGCCCTTGACAAATGTTTGTGGAAGGAGACCAGAAGAGAGAAAAGGAGAGCATCAGTTTTCATGCTTGTTTCCAGCAAGACAAACAGCAAAGCTGACACAGTCTCAGCAACTCTGCAACTACACCGGGTACCCAGCCACCTCACACTGCTGACGCTGTTTCCTCAGCCAGAAGCGCTTCCTTGGGCTCCAACAGGGCACCTTACAAGGACGCAAAACATGTGTGATGTAACTTCTGGAAAGGCATCTTCTCCCACTGTCCTAGTCCCGCTATTCCCACTGTCTGGCAAGATGTCCCCCGTCCATGTAATAATAGTATAAACAGCAAGCATTTGCAGATCCCATGCCATGTGCCAGGCACTGCTCAAAGCACCTTACGAGTGTTGATTCTTTAATCTCTACAACGACTATGGGAGGCAAGGACTAGTATCATCCCCGTTTTCCCGACAATGGAAGCACAGAGCTGATATAATCTGCCCAAGGCCACAGAGCTCCTAAGTGATGTAGTTGGGTGAAAACTTAGGTAGGCTTGCTCTCAGGCCCTCACCAATATTTTACACCGCTTCTCTGATGACGTTATAAAATAGACAACTAGAGATTTATTCTTTCACCATTAATGAGCACCCCCTACAAGCAGTGGGCTGTCGCCTACATCAAGAATACGTGGCCTTGTCTTGGGGCTCCTCGGTGGCTCAGTCAGTTGAGCGTCTGACTCTTAATTTCAGCTCAGGTCATGATCTCGGGTCATGAGATTGAGCCCCGTGTTGAGCTCTGCGCTTGGCGGGGAGTCTACTTGAGATTCTCTCTCTCCTTCTCCCTCTGCCCCCCCCCTTGCTCATGCACCCCCCCCCCCCCCCCCCTTTCTCTCAAATAAATAAATAAAATCTAAAAAAAAAAAAAAAAGAACACATGTCCCTGTCTTAAAAAGACAACATGGAGACACCAGATGGATCAAATCATAATGGGAAAGACCGACAGATGTTGGTCTGACTTCCTGCTCTACCTGTTACTACTTATGTGGCCTCTGGAAGTTTCTCATAAACTCCCCATTCCTCATCTATAAGATGTGGATAATAATGTCTACTTCATAGGATTACATAAAATGGTGCTTGTGGAAGTCCCAGCTAGTTTATAAATTATGACAAACTGAGAATATCTGTATTTAAAAATTTTATTTATTCACTTATTTTAGAGAGAGAGAAAGAGAGAAAATGCAAACAGGGGGAGAGGGAGAGAGAGAATCTCAGGCGGACTCCCCACTGAGCACAGAGCCTGAGTCAGCACTTGACCTCATTCTCATGACCTGAGCTGAAATCAAAAGTCAGTCATTTAACCGACTGAGCCACCCAGGCGCCCTGAGAATATCTGTATTTAAATCTCAAAGGATAAAAAAAATAAAAAATAAAAAATAAAATCTCAAAGGATAAGTATAAATTGCTCTAGACTTTAGTGGACTAGGTTGAGACAAAAGTTGGATTCTGATTTTAGAGTTCTCAGTCTCTTAATTGAATTAATTCACATCTATTTCAATTAATCTATTGACATCTATCATCTATTGAAATCTATCGATATTTCTTTCTTACAAGCATGAAGATTCCAACCAGTTGTTTCTAGTTGTTTCATCCAAAGTTCCAGTGGTGGTTTCCTAACAGAAGGGAGGGCTGGGTATCCTAAAACATGGAAGGAAGCCCCACAAGTAAGAAGCTCTCTGCTGCCTCCCCAGCTCCATCATTTGCTCAAACTATATACTCTGCACCTCAGGTTCTCCTTTCGTGAAGTGGATACAACAGTTTCCGCCCTCATCTCTTCCACAGAGATATTCTGAGCTCTTACCATAGTACA
This sequence comes from Mirounga leonina, assembly GCF_011800145.1. Lineage (NCBI taxonomy): Eukaryota > Metazoa > Chordata > Mammalia > Carnivora > Phocidae > Mirounga > Mirounga leonina. Next base: position 9,757,292 of record NW_023270453.1, read on the forward strand.
ATGAGAGTAGTAATGCCTAACACTGCATCCTCCCTAACACCTGAACATTTCAAAGTTTCAAAAAGCTTTTCATATGTCTTATTATCTTACTTAGGTAACTAGACAGCAGATTTTTAACAGCCTTGAGGGGTATATTTACTAAATTCGGTGAAAAGAATTTTCTGCTCTTCAGTAGAAAGATATAAAAACACTGAAATGTATTTAAAATGTGCATACAGATGCATGTGTACATGTGTGAATATGTGCATATATGTATATGCATATCCACACACATGCATGTATATATGCACAGAGACACGTACACATGCATGCATTTAGCACATTAATTCTGCAGCCTTCAGCAAGAATGAAGATAGCACATCTAACATACCACAGCATTTGTTCAGAAATATCCTTGCATGTGTTTGGATTCCCCAGTGAGACCTACCACATGTCTGAATACTATAGTCAACACTATTTTTAAAATATTTCTAAAAGAAAGTGCAAATGGTTAAAAATTGGATAATGAATCCCATTTATCAAATTCCATGCAACTACTATTTTAGAAATGGTTTCTTTAGTTACATACTTCCTAAAAATTTTAGACCAGTCACCTAAGACTCTGGCCTCAATTTTAAGATGACTTCGAGAAGTCAGTCAGTCATACAACTTTAAGATGGTGACTGTTTAAACCACTCCAATGATAACCTTGGACTTCAGGTATGTAGAATAAAATTTATTCACCAAATTATGCATAGTTTAAACTAGATGATCAATCATAAATAAAACCTCACTAAAACCATTTCTCTGCCCATATAAATAATGCCAAAACCATGCAGAGGACAAATTTTATAAAACGTAACGTTAAACAGAAGAGTAACAGCAAACCGTCGGTGTATATTTATTTCTTTTTCTGCATTTGCCATCATCCTCTATCTCAGCACTCCTGTACTTACTTGTTCCTGCTGTGTGATCCTCCAATACAAGCTCTTCTGAATTTTTAGGAATATTAGGTCACAAAATACATATACATTTCTGTTGGAATCATTTAAGTGATATCCGTATAAATCATTAGCTAAGTAAGTTCACAGAGGAAGGAGGAAAACATTTGCCAAGCTATATTATTAGAGGAATTTAAACAGCCAACCAGCCCACACAAGGTTGACTCCCCCAGCACCACATTAGGTGGCAGGGAGATCGCGCATGGAAACAAGCCTGCAAGTAACTGACACTACCTTGAAAAGTGTGAAAAAACACACTGTTTCTTCAACTACTCGAAATATCTGCGGAGTCATATATATAGTATAAAAGGTGGTAAGAGCAGCCAGACTGGATTTAAGTTGGCCCTGTTGCCATAGGAAAATCACCTTCCCCTCAAAGCTGCCTCCTCTTCTAGAATGGAGTTCTGTAAGCAATGCCCAAGAAATTGATAATAAAATAACATATCCCAATAATAATGCAATTGCAATAATAATACATTGATTCTGGATCTCAAATCAAATAAAAAAAAATGTTCCTAGATTATCTGCTATGGACAAAGTACCAGGTGAAGACCACTAGGAAGCACAAATGTAGCTTCTCTGACTGTACAGTTGGGCTGGCAATAACCATATTGATTTCTTATCCACACACACAATGTTAAGCTGAAATAAAACAATGAGTACCAAATGGTGGCAAGGCAAGATTGAGGTCAGGTCTCTCCTAGGGCCATAGGGAAGAGAGTCAGCTCTTCTTTGGGATTCGATGCTTTCACAGAGCCTGGTTTGAATAGGTCCCGGCTGGGTTGTGTCCAGATTCTGGCAGGCATGGGGTCATTCAGCAGATGCACCCACATGTGCCTACTCCAAGCTTGGCAAAATTGTGACTTCAATCACACAACAACAACACCCACCAAATCATGAACCACACCTCCCTCACCTCTGTTTTAATTGAATGACATGTTTTTTCTACATTAAGGAACTTGCACTAAGGGTTTTCTGGGAGGAGTCAAGGGTTCTAGGATCATAAACGATATACTTCCTTCTCTGCTGGTTATCACATGGCCTTTGCCATTACTTTTCATATTTCCTGCTTGTGTCCTTAATTCCAAAACTACTTTTCCAAAGAAAAGGTCTCCCTTTGTTAGAATATCATCTTCGAAACAGATCAAATAGAGTCTTAAAAAGTTATCTTGGTGCCTGAGAAACTCTGAGTATCAGCTTTACCAGCTTAGCCATTTCCAGCCACTGGAAAAGTGGTTTTGTTCACCCCGAATCAATGAATTTCTACTGAAGCGTATGTTTCTCTAATACACACAATAAACTGGCATTTGGCAGTGATTTCAGCACGTAAACAGGGCCAGCCTGCCATGAGAACAAAGCTGCAGGAACAGAAGCAAGCCAGATTTCAATGAGTTCATCTATGGGGAAACCTTTCTCTGAAGGCTATTACTTAATACAAAACCAGCTGTCCTCGCCTTTGGGTGCTCAAGCTGCCTTCCCCCGAGTTAGTCTGCACTGAGAGAAATGTGTCTGGTCTAAGAAAACCAGAGAATCAAGCTACTGCAAGGAGCGCTCAGGCCTCTGGAGTTCTGCAGGTGCCTGGCTAAGTGTCCATTCACTCTCCAGAAGGCACAGGCTCACCACGCTTCCTGCAACCCATCCTGACTTGGCCACAGGGAATCCTGGGCTTTGGCGTCTGCCACCTTTAGCGGCCTTGATCCCCTTCCGATAGTGCACCTATCGCTGAGTCGTGCTGACTTGACCAACCCCAACTCCAGCTTCTTCAGTCCAGGAATGGCTGTTACTACCCTCCTTCTTTGGCCCCCCTCAAAGAACCAGCTGCTTCCCTTGAACCCAGCCAGCGGCTGGTGCCTGCTTCCCACTAACAGGATGGCGGGCTCAAGTCAATTTCCCTCACTTACGATGAGATCCAGCTCTTTGAAAGGGACCATATTTGAGTTCCCTCCTCTAACTGAAACCTCTCACCTAAAGGAAGCACTGTCTGGCGTGTTTGTGCGTGGACACATCTCTCCACACAGCTGAACACAGAAAAGCATTTTCACCCCCTGGGCAGTGAGACTAGGAGGCAAGGGCCCCATGCAGCTCTTCTCAACACTGAGTCGGCTGCGTGTCCGAATCGCTAGGTGGGGAGCAGGGGAAGCGCCCACCATAACCTCCAACGCAGTTGGTCTAGGATGGATCCTGAGCATCTGATGTTCTGAAAAGCATCCCCGGTGACTTTAATGTGGGTGGAAAGCCGCTGATTTAGGGAGAAAATGGCAAAGACGTTCAGCCGAGACTCCCCAGTGTACCCAGATGGAGAACATCCAATTTAAAAGCCAGTCCTACCCAGATCCCTGCCCCCTGCCCACTCCCACTCCCCACCACAAGATAATCTCTGCAGCCTACAAAGTATGCATTGGAACAGCATGTTGAACTCTGGGGCCACACTTCATTTAGATGGTGCCTCTGCAACCCGCCTAAGCCTCGGAACCCCCTATTAGGGAAAGGGATCCTCTAGATATATTTGTTTTCCATCTCCTCCCCTCTTCATCTCTCATTTAAATGCAGCCCTGGTTATATACTTGCCTTTCTGCTTCTCCAGAAAATGCTTTATGTGTTGCCTTGAAATGAGATTTGGGCAGTGCCTGCCCTCTAAGTAAATAACAGCACAAAAACTATAAGCTCTATAATGCAATCAGGGGATGCAACACTAATGATATGATATTCCATAAGGCACAAAAGACTCCATTTGAGGGACGAAAACCAACCATTCTGCTGGGGAAACTCACATGGAATCAGAGAAATCCCGCCCCCTGAATGCCAGAGTCAGACCAGCAGCTTTCTGTTACATAGTGACTGTCCACCATGATGCTTGTCACTTGTTATTCCTCGGAGCCTGGTTTCCTATCTACTTATCAAGTAGAAAATTCATTTTAGAACTATTTTCAGAGCAAGTACGAAGACATCCTTAAGGATAAATTAGCTACATTACTTCGATTCAATGAAAGACATAAATCTCTCACCCTGCAATGAGCTCAGCACATCGGAAGACAAGCCATCCTCAGACGGGCCTGCTTAGATGAAAAATGGCACAGAAATACACAAATGACTGGGGTATATAGCAGAACATGGAATAAAGCAGGTCTCTTTGGGACCTCATCTACAATGATTTAGCTATGGAAAGTACCACGAAGTTTTTTTGTTCTTTGTTGTTTCAGAAAGTTTTAACATCCAGCAAGCCCAGATCACAACCATGTTCCAGACCTAGCTAGGCAATTGGCCATCCCCACCTGGCCCTCCCAAGACCCTCAAACTCAGTGTGTCTAAATCAGAACTCAGCACCTGCCCTCCAGTGCTTGCATTCCTGATCTCAGTTAAGGAGTTGGTATCTACCCCAGTTATCCAATCAGAAACCTGATGGTTATCTTAGAACATTATCTCTTCTCAACCCTCTCCCCACTTCTTCCAAATCCCTAAGTCCTGGACATTCCATGTTGTGCACACCGTCATCTTTGTCTCTCCCATCCCAGCTCACAGCTCCTGTTTCTACATGTTGCTTCCCAGACTCCTCCGACAGCCTCCTAACAGTTCCCCTGCACTAAGTCTCTCCCCCTCCAATCCCTCCTGCATTCCGCCACAATAATCTTAATGAAACAATCCTGATAGTGTCGCTCATCCATTAAAACCCTTCAGTGGCTGACTGTCTATGGAATGATGTTCAAAGTCCAAAGCAGGGTATGCGATCCTCCCCAATGCAACCTCTCCAACCTCAGGTCTCCGTGCCTCACCTTGAACCATCTGCCCCAGTCAAATGAGCCACTTCCCAGCACACCAGCCTGTCTCCCATCCCCTGACCTCTGCTGGGGCAGCTCCCTCCTGGTTGGAATAACCCCGTCTTTCTGCCCCCAGCAAAATATACTCTGTCTGGACCCACCTCCTCCTCAAAACCTTTGCTCTCACCCCTCCCCGCAGGAAGAACTGGGCAGCTTGCACCTCGAGCCCCTGGTCAGACCTTCTCTCAAGGAATCTACATTATCACACTTATTTATAACCCAGCTGTAAGCTCCTGGAAGGCCAGAATTGCATCTTATCTTTCCAACCTTGGTGCCTAGCAGTGCCACCTGACACATAGGAATTTAATAAATATTGGTTAAATGTTTGAATGTTGCGATGATGGCATTCTAACAGTTCCAAAACTGTTTTTCTTTACCACTCATATGCTTTGCTTTCGGCTGCTTATGATGCAGAACTGCCTCTTGTAAATCATTTGCAGAGATCCAAAAAAAAAATCAGCACAGGAGATTTATCACCTTCTTATTCCCCTTGAGAAATCATTTCTTTTTTCTTTATTCCTGAAAGAAGGGTCACACTTCAAGGCACTTCAAGAGCTGATAATAAGAAATGACCAAAATGAGTTACTCCAAATTCCTGCCCTACCTGCAGTTCAATGTCCTCTCCCTGAAAGTGATTATTGACGTAGGCACCAGGTTGAGACACTAATTAAAGCAGAATGACCATGGCATAAACCAAGACTGGCTTCTGAAATCTATATCTGTGCCCCCTGCCCACGTAGATGCAGAATAACTATAAGAATAAAAACTGACTTCCCTGGTTTTGTGGCTTCTAAGCCTATGAGGGAGTCACCTAAAAATAAAGGTGCCATTCTCAATTCAGCGGTGGGCAGCCCCTGTGCCCACGGCCAAAGCTCTGGAAGGTTCTGGGCCCACTCAGAATTCCATCTGAATGTCAAATATCTGCAAAGTGGCTGCAAGACCCAGCAAACACCCTCTTCCACAAGTGCTGATTTCATACTGGAAAATGAACAATTTAAATAAATGTTTCATTAACGTGGTGTTTTCCTGCTTGATGCTAATGTACTTAGAGTAATTTGTTTTTCCAGGTTCTCTTCCATAGGATCATTTCATGCAATCCTCCCCAGGACAATCTGAAACTCTTTGTGTCCCTAACAGACAATCCAGAGAACCTAGAAACCAACCAAACAACCAAACCACCAAACAAATAAGCAAAAACCCTTCCGCTGAAAAACTGTCGAGACCCATTTGTTCTGGAACACAGATCACATACAACGCAGAACAGGACAGACCATCCTGACCACGTTGGTGGCCCTGGGTTTGTACCAACAGCAACACGGCATCCTTCAGCAGGCACTACGGGTCCCAGAGAGACAAGTGGGAGAGGTGGGTTATTCAGGAAGAATGTGAGTATGTAACATTTTGTTTTGAGCCCCTAGAAGGCTTGTTCCCACTCTGCTTTGCTTATCTGTACATGGATTCTTGCTGTGTGCTGACTCCAAACCCCAAAAATTTCAAGGATATTTCTAACATCCTTTATTAATAGAAGCTCTTAAGAATTTCATAGCATAATGCTCAGATACACTCTCCAAACATGCAAAAGCAGGTACCCTATAAGGGTTTGTTCCCCCAACCCTGTGAGACACAGGGGATCATGTCAACATGGGGAGCAGGCTGGACGGCACACCATTAAGACATCATCTTTTGGGGGGATCCAGCCACATCAGAATGGCTCTGTGTGTGCCATCATGCTGGAAGCGGGATTTTGATTCGGTTCTATCACACATGGCGAACGAAATTAAAACCAACAAAGAGGTGAAGCACTTGAACGGTGCACTCTGCGGAACTTGCTGGATGCCAGGAGCCATGTATGTGGCAGGAAGCAGAAGACCGATTAAAGAGTATGTAAATGGCTCTGGTGGCGTTGGCACTCCAGGCTCTGCCATCTAGGAGCCACAAGGCCCTGGATAAGTGACTTTATTCTGAGCTTCATCTCCTGCTTGTAAAATAAAGCCATGACAACGAGAAAACAGAAACAGTACGAGCAGCAGGGCAACACCGGCTACCCTCTACTGAGCATTCACGACTCACGACGTAGCAGGTGCCGTGGAAAGCACCCTATAAACACTTGTTAAGCACCATCTCCCTTACTCCTGAGGACCCCTTCGAGGGAGAGATGCTTAACTCCAGTTCATGGAGAAGGCTCAGGGTTCAGTGACCAGCCCAAGGTCACCGAGCTAGAGTGAGTTCAAACCAAGTCTTTCTGACCAGTGTGTTCACTGGAGATCGTAACTCCAAAGACTGCCACAAAAGGTGTGACATGATAGGTATATATATATATACACACATATATATGCAAAATGCTCTGAATGCACCACAAGAACATCAGTCATTGGTAATGCCCGTCCCTTCCAGCATTCGGATTGGCCTCATTGACCTCTGGGCACCCAGCTGCTCCTGGCGGCCTCTCCTTCCCCCAGATGGGGGACCCAACAATCCAAAGGTGGTGGGGAAAGAGGCCATCCCCCGGGGGCACTTACTTTCTCAGAACAGCTATCTCGTTCTCTATGCTGCTCTCCTTGCCCTTCAGCGCCTTCTTAGGGATGCACTTCACCGCAAAGAGTCTTCCACTGGCCTTCTCTTCGGCCAAGACCACTTCAGAAAATGCCCCGCTGTGAACAAAGAAGGAGAAAAAGAAGCGGCTTAGATTCAGAGTTCCACAGGGTTCCCCGGTGGCTCCTCCAATCCTGTTACCAAGGTTGAAGTAATAATAACAACAATGGCCAGCATTACTGTTACTTTTTTAGCCAGCATCACTCCCTACTGGACTTCTTCATGCAAACAAGTACACACATGCAAAGATGCCCTCGTGCAAAGGGCCACGGGGATGTCCACCTGGGTTGGAGCCGCTCCCACCACCACCTGCCACCCTGCAGAACAACGCAGTGGCAGTCGCCTCGGAGCAAACAGGGATGCTCCCAGAATGGTTCCTGCAGAGAAAGTTCGCGTCCATCTCAGTAGCCAGCACCCCACCCCCAAGTCAACGAGAAAGTAATGCTCGAATTTCTAGATTCCTCACAGGTCCCTTCATTCCAAGAAAATTTCGGAGCCCGTTGCAAACGTTAATTACTTCTCACCGACAGGTAAGGGTGTAACTGAAATGTGAGTTGATGCGACACATGGTATCGACATGGGGCTAATTTATTGGTCAGGACACTCAAGTTGTTTTTCAATACAAACAAAGGCATACATGATGCCCTGAGTGGGGGAGACTATTCTGCCTGAAAATGTGAATTGAACTCTGCAAAGGCAGAACAACACACTGAAAATCCAACCAGGACATCTGGGGTCAGAGAGCTCATTTCTCCAGAGAAGACCCCTGTGGTCAGCAAGCCCCAGAGCCAGCGCCTCAGTGGCCACCATGTTCCCCACCCCGTCACCTCCTCTATCTGCCAGCAGGCAGGGCCTGGGTCCCATGCTCGGCCTGGGGGGCAGAACGTCCCTAAGGACTGAAACAGAAGTAGGGTCCTCCATTGCCCACTCCAGGCCCCAGGAACTTGGACTCTGTGCACACAGGCTAAGGAAAATCCATGGTCCACTGAGTCATCCCCTGTCTCTAGACTTCAAGGAGCAACTCTTTTTCCCTCAGAGAGATACTACACATGGCTTCTACACAGTTATAATTAGAGACAAACCCTCCTGCATCAAAAGAAACCACTAGAAGGACCAAGGTCATCCCAATACCGGAGCCTCAGGGTCTCTATTCTTCAGTCAACATCAAAGAGATGCTCAAGCAAGGAAAACATACTTTTCTCTTCCTCTCTTTACCCATGTGACAAGGGTACATCTCCATCACAGACCAAAGAAAATACAAATATATATATTTTAAAATCCCTTCCAGTGAGAGGAATTCACTCTGCTTAGTGCAATTAACTGTGAGTCTTCAGACAACGCTCCTTCTGGAACAGAAACTCGAGAGAAAAAGTTCAGCTACCTTCATGTCTATATCTAATTATATAAACCTGAGGGGCAGAAGATCGGCTTTCCACCAAAGAACCAAATGGAAAATATCAGAACAAAGATCTTCTGCCCAAATCCACAAATTACTGGTCGCGTGCCTTGCGTGCCTCACAGACACAGAAACCTTCTAGAACCAACCAGAACAACAGGAAACATAAATACAAAAAACCTACAACAGATTTCTCACAGAGGGATAAATGGAATCAGACATTCACGGCCAACAGATTTCGCCCAATGAAACCAATTCTTGGCAACTTGAGGGAATCCCCTGAATCCAACTGTCTCTCCTCCTCACCCCTGTCTCTGGGATTGACTGACAGGGATCCACTTTACGGCAAGGGCTCTTAGGTGGACAAAACCATGGACAATTATGCTCTGCTCCCTTTCCTTACCCTCCAGAAGGTAGAACAAGAACTATGTTAGAGATGAGAAAAATCAGGGAGGAAAGACCAGGATTCTAGCACCATGGGTGATCTTAAACCAGGGATTCCATGCATTTGTTTTCGGTTTCCCTATGTGCCATTTGAGTCCTTGGTGCTGATGACACCACAGTGGTTTCTCTCCTGAGTCTGTTGGGCTGAGCGCATCTATTTTCCAGAGAGGAGAGAAGCCCTTTAGTGGCAGTGACCAAGCTGCCAGAGTTTGGTCTGAGACCTGCTAGACTTCTCGGCTACCCCCTGCCCTGCTCTGCACCCACCATGCTCCTTCCTCTTCAGAATCTGCATGGAGAGTAACAGACTACGGCCAACACGGAAGAGGTACTAGCTATCAAGAGCTTGTAAGAGGGGCGCCTGGGTGGCTCAGTTGGTTAAGCGACTGCCTTCGACTCAGGTCATGATCCTGGAGTCCCAGGATCGAGTCCCGCATCGGGCTCCCTGCTCGGCAGGGAGTCTGCTTCTCTCTCTGACCCTCCTCCCTCTCATGCTCTCTGTCTCTCATTCTCTCTGTCTCAAATAAATAAATAAAATCTTAAAAAAAAAAAAAAGAGCTTGTAAGAGAAAACACCTCCTTATTCTGTTGATCATTCCCTCCCTGGAAAACAGGGTGGGAAGTGAGGTTTCTGTGTATGAACTGACCTGGACCCATGACAGAAGGAAGGGACTACGGTCTCCATGGGAGCCAGTGCTGGTGGGTTGCTGCAGGAAGCTGAGGTCAAGGTGAGGCAGTAATGCTCCTGGATCAAGGGCTCTCTGTCTTTGTCCCTGACTTCAGGAGGGATGGACTTATCTGCAACCCTGGGTGAGGGCAGGACAGTGGGACATAAATACGTAAGGGGCTTCACAAGCTAAGCTTGACCACAAGTTACCTGTGAAAGGACACAAGGCAGGCCCCCGATGGCCAAGGATGCCCATCATGACTCCAGGAGTCTCCATCCACAGTTCCCCCGTGGAGTCACAAAGCCAAGGCTACAGTCCCATTCTCTCAGGCTGAAATTCGGTCTGCAATCCCATGTCTGGGCATGCTACCAAAAGAATCGATAGCAGGGACTCAAACAGATATTTGTGCCCCCGTGCTCATAGCTGCATTATTCACAACAGCCAAAAGGTGGGAACGACCCAGATATGCATCAATGGATGAATGGATAAACAAAATGTGGCCTATCCATATAATGGACTATTATTATTCAGCCATACCAGAGAATGGAATTTTGGCACCTGCTACAAGACGGATGAACCCTGAAGACATGACACGAAATGAAATAGGCCAGAATCAAAAGGACAAATACTGTACGATTCCACTTATATGAAGTACCCAGGGTGGTCAAATGCATACATAGAAAGAGTAATGGTGGTTGCCAGATTTGGGGGAGCAGAGAATGGGGAGTCAGTGTTTAATGGGGACAGGGTTTCTATATGGGAAGATAAACAACGTCTGCAGATGGCTGGTGGTGATGGTTATACAAGAGTGTGAATTGACTTAATGCCACTGAACTACATGCTTACAAATGGTTAAAGGGATACATTTTATATTATGTATGTTTTACCATAAGAAAAAATTAAAAGTCTGCCTGGTTCTACTCACTGGCATTACCTGGGGATGGACGCGCTGAAAAAATTCAATAAACCTTTTCTCTCACTACCTTCCTGAAGGAGAAAGAAATGAGTAACAGCAGGGGTCGTATACCACTTGGCACTCACAAAGCACTTTGGCGTTTATCAGCTAATCCAATTCTTGCCACAACCCCAGAAAGTGTACAGGGCGTGTGACTGTCACCTCCGTTTTGCAGATAAAGAAGCCGGGGCTCAGTCACACAGGTAGTAAGGTTCAGAAAAGGAAGTTTAGGTTTTCTAACCCCTCCGAGGTCCTTTCCCACACACTACACTGGGCTGAAGCATGCTGTTGGCAGGGAGCCTGGCTCTCAAACACGGAAGGTGACAGCCGTGGAGGGTCACCGTGCCTCTGGGTGAGCTGCCAACCCTCCCCAAGCGTGCAAATCCACCTCCTCGCCTCCTTATTTAGCCAAACAATGTGCATTTACCTTCTTCAGCTTTCCAAAGACAAAGCTGTCTGGTCTTCTTAGGCGATACAAGATTAGCATAAATTGTTATTGTTCCTGCAATAAGCAGAAATCACTTGAAGGCACTTCCCCCCATGGCAGGAAAGCTAATTAAAAACATCAGAAGCAGAAACACATGAATGAAGAGTTTGGGCACTTTCAATGTAATTACACAACAAAGAAGTGTGTGTCTGGGCTGGGGCAGGGTGGGGTGGGAGAGGGGGAAGGAGAGAGGGGGAGGCAGGCTGGGAGGCGGCTGGTGGCAGGAAGGAAGATGGCAAGAACAATGATCTGAGAGTCCATAAAGGTTTCAGACAACCCAATGAAATAAATTCCTAGGAACACAAGCAGGGACAGAGAGTTACAGAGTTTTAGAAATACAGAGGTCAAAGGAGGTTCCCATCAGCTGCCCATTTAAAACGGAACGGTAGAGACTTCCAGCCAGACTGTGCACACCTGCATCTTGGAATGCAGTCTGCTTCTGCCTGGCACCCAAGCCCCCCCACCCCGGTCTCTGCAATCTGACTCCCGCAACCCCAACCGCCACCGTTTGCCTGAAACCAGGTGGTCTGGGCCCTAGGGGAGGGGCCGTCTCCCAACAGCTCAATCAATGGCTCCTTCTTGCTGCTCATCCTACTGGTTTCTTGTATGGCCTCCTTCCTAAAACTCACTTCTTCTTGGATCTACAACACAGTTCTCACCTTTTACCTCCTGTCCATTGTGTCTCCACCTCCACCTGCTCCTCTTCCCCCTATCAAACGTCAATGCTCCCCCAGGCTGCATCCTCGGCTCTCCCTTCATCCTATTCTGCACCTGCCCCCTGGAAAATCAGTTGTCTCCAGTTTCCACCCCCCAACTCCTCATGGCCCCCTAACCTTCATCTAAATGTTAATCTCGTTCATGTGCAATCTCATCTTTCCAGCTGCTTACAAGGGCCTTCTGGCTGAATCTCCCGACCAGCCTCTGAAGAGCCCCATAAACAAAGTAAAAAACAATATTTTTTAATTAATTTTTTTAAATTTTATTTTATTATGTTACGTGGCTAAAATTAACAAGTCAGGAAACGACAGATGTTGGCGAGGGTGCGGAGAAAGGAGAACCCTCCTACGCTGTTGGTGGGAATGCAAGCTGGTGCAGTCACTCTGGAAAACAGTATGGAGGTTCCTCAAAAAGTTGAAAATAGAGCTACCATATGATCCAGCAATTGCACTACTGGGTATTTACCCCAAAGATACAAATGTAGGGATCCGAAGGGGTACGTGCACCCTGATGTTTATAGCAGCAATGTCCACAATAGCCAAACTGTGGAAGGAGCCAAGATGTCCATCGACAGATGAATGGATAAAGAAGATGTGGTATATATATACAATGGAATATTATGCAGCCATCAAAAAAAAACCCCCGAAATCTTGCCATTTGCAACGAGGTGGATGGAACTAGAGGGTATTATGCTAAGTGAAATAAGTCAATCAGAGAAAGACAATTATCATATGATCTCACTGATATGAGGAATTCTTAATCTCAGGAAACAAACTGAGGGTTGCTGGAGTGGTGGGGGTGGGGGGTGGAAGGGATGGGGTGGCTGGGTGGTAAGCGCTGTGAATTGTGTAAAAAACAGTATTTTTATCCCCGAAGTTCCTCCTCTGTTCTCTCTCTCATTTCTACCAGTTCAATAACACAGCCTAGAAACCTGTCTACTTCACTCCTCCCTGTCTCATCTCCTTCACCAAGTATGCTTGGGTCTCCCAGATGCCCATCTGTTCCAACCCTATGCCACTGCACTGGCTCAAGTTCTGGTCCTTTCACTCCCTACTATTTCCAGGACTCTGTCCTGGCCCCTCCGCCCCCAGCAAGCCTGGCCCCCACCTGCTTTCTTCTGCCTGCTCCCAGCATTACTTTTCTAAAGAAAAGATCTAGTTATGTTGCTGCCTTATCTAAAACCCTGAGGTTTCATGTCTCCGAGATAAAGTGGAAACTCCTTCGCAAGGGATCTCTGGCGCTCAAAGCTCTCCTCAACCTGACCCCAGCTTTGCAGACTCATCCACTCTAGAGCCAACTTCCCCAACACAAACATACCCCTGCCACATACACATCACCTCCACCCCACCACATCAGTCAACTGGCTGTACTCCTGGCCTTGCTTCAAGTCTTGCCCACCTTCCCACTTCCTTCAACACCATTCCTTTCTCTTTCTGCTTGGCAAAATTCCATTTATATTTTAAAGGCCCCAGCTGGTATATTCCCCTCTCTTTGAAGGCTTTCTCAATTGCTTTCCCACCCAGACAGAATGAGGCCCTCATTCTGAGACTTGTATGCTTGGCTTATACCTACATCACCCCACTGACACCTCCCACTGTGGTCCTTTATGTACTTGCCTACGTGACAGCAAGCATCCCAAGCCACTCTCTTTCTGTGTCTCCATACCTAACAATCCTGGCACCAACTGGTGCCCAAGGCAGTTCTGCTGATCACCATCACTTGAGGCTCTACTCTCTTTCTCCACCTAGCTTTCTACATCTCCCCGGTGCTGTAGACCCACAAAATAAATGACCTTCCACTCCATGTTGAAGAAAATGATACGGTCTCTGGGCACCTGGGTGGCTCAGTCGGTTAAGCGACTGCCTTCAGTTCAGGTCATGATCCTGGAGTCCCGGGATTGAGTCCCACATCGGGCTCCCTTGCTCAGCAGGGAGTGTGCTTCTCCCTCTGACCCTCCCCCCCTCTCATGTGCTCTCTCTCTCTCTCTCATTCTCACTCTCTCAAATAAATAAATAAATAAAATCTTTAAAAAAAAAAAAAGAAAATGATATGGTCCGTTTCCTCCTTCACAAAGTGTTCCTCCACATTTCTATGCAAGTGTAGGCAGAAAGAACCTCAAAGGTTTCTCTTAAAGCATAAAAACTCTTTGAGTCTTCCTGGATATATTTTAAACCACACATTTGTGTGCCTGAACACATAAGTAATATTCTCCAGCTGAAGAATCCTGAGAACATGGTTTGTCCTGACTAGTAAAAATATTAAATTTGTGACATTGTGATATGACATTTCTCCCCATAAACCTTCATCCTGGTTAAATAAGCCGAATTTGGTAGGAAAGAGGAGAGGGCAGATTTTTAGATGGTTGAAAGGACTTTGGAAAAGCATGTTTATGGGAGAAATAAAAATCCCAGTGTTTTAAAGGTTGCATTTCTTCGAGTTGTAACAACATATTTACTTGATTTTTAAAGAATACTAACATTCCATTAAAAAAAAAACACCAATTTTCCATCTAAATTAAATCTCTGTGCCAAATTATTGAAAGGTCAAACAAAAAGTTATTCTTGAAATGCTACATATTTTCAGCTCCTGAAGATAAGCTGTACAAATTACAAAAATTTAATCCTTCCCCTTTCTCTTCCACATTTCAAAGAAAATCAAATCTCATCACCTGGAGGCAGCTTACTCTGATTATATGCCAGGCACCCAGGAGGAAATAAACAATGTTTTGCTAGCTGAATTTCTAAGACTCGGGGAAATGTCACATTTTCTATATTGACTAAAGAATTCTAAACAACTGCTTCTGCTTTTAACTTCATAAACAATGGCTCTGAAAAAGGCTGTTTCTTTTTGCTTTATCTAGTCAGCTGTGAGAAGGCAATCCCAATGTTTTAATGGTGGATCATCCATGCCCTAGACTATGCATGCTAGAAAGTGCCCCCCTGAGGGGATGTACCCAGTCCTCCTGGAGGGAAATGATTCCAACTCCAACTGACCAAGGGAAGGGCAACAACATTAAGGGGGCTGGGCTCTGGGAATTCCTTACATTCCTGAGTTTACTGAAAATCAGCATTTAATGGTTTTGTGAACTACAGATAGACATTCACCTGCCCTTTGTGAAAAAAAAAAAAAAAAAAAATCCTAGAGCCATTCAGAGCACCTTACCTCCAGATCTGCTTCTACATACAGTAGACCCCCTATCCCCAGGTTCACTTCCCACAGTCAACCAAGGCCTGGAAGCAGATGATTCTCCTTCTGACGATAGGTAGCCTCATGCTTTGTCACAATGCCTACATCATTCACCTACTTCATCGCATCACGGAGGCATTTTATCATCTCGCTCCATCACAAGAAGAAGGGTGAGTATAGCACAAGAAGGTATTTTGAGAGAGACTATACTCGTAACTTTCATTACAATATATTGTTATAATTGTTCTATTTTATTGTTCCTATTGACTAATCCCTTACTGTGCCTAATTTATAAATTAAACTTTATCACAGGTATGCATGTATAGGAAAAAACATAGTATTTAGACATTCAGTATTACCTGTGATTTCAGGCATCCACTGGGGGGCCCCCATGGATAAGGGGGACCAGAACTCAGAGCTAAGGCACGCCCAGAGCTATGCTGGCTAATCTACCTACTCACTACCAATTATTACCATAAAAAGCAAAAATAAGAATCTATGAATTCTGCTTTCCCAATTTCCAATGATCTTTAACCTGAAGTTGTTAAGAACACATACCAGATAGTATTTAAAAAGGGTACTTCATGTGCTGGCTGCTTTAAGTGCATATAATTTCAAAATAAATCCCTTTCTCATACAAAAGCAATTTAATCACAAGAGGGACAAACATTTAACCTCCAACAACCTACAGTGACTTGCACATTTTAGATGTTCTACCAACGTCCATCAAATTGAACTGGTGACACCTTAAAGAGACAGATGCCTCTGATTTTCACCAAGAATCAGGAATTCCAGAGCTGTCTCTTTGATTCACAACAGTACACGAAACCAATCGTTCGGTAAAATTATACCCATCCCAAATTAGACCAAGAAATAATCAGATGGTGCTGAAATGATCTGCCCAATTAGGTTAGAGTCAGCTATTACTGGATCATTGCCTTCTCATTCTTTTTAGTCATTCTACATACAAATCAGATTGATTGTGTTATTAACTGTATTAACACCATCATCTCTGGCCTATGACCTATGACCATGACTGCTGGGCAACTGGGCAGAGAGACGTTATGGCCTTGGGCCATAAATTAAAATGTTCTTTTCCACTAAGCATACTCTTTCCCCAGTGTTAGGCCAGGACAATATTAAGGGCTGAAGGAGGAAAAAAATGGGGGAAAAAATAAACTTCCCAGTGAAAAATGAAGTTGGTGATCCTTGGCTTTAGAGCATCTAAGCACTAGACGGTGCCTCTTAGACCTATTGTTCCAGACCAGAATCAATTCTTAAAATAAGAAAACCTGTCTGCTAACTCTAACAATAATCTTACTGACCCCAGAGGATCCAAACAGATAAAAACAGTAGTGGAGTCAGATGGTCTAAGCAACTCTCCAGACAGAAATGAGACAATTTCAGAAGTGGCATTAACTCTTTCTGGTCACATCTTCGGTCTAAAATCTCGACTAACTCACACGCCACTGATGACATTTTGTAGTGCTAATTCAGCCCACTGACCTCAAGAAATCCATGCCCAGGCGGAAAAACACAGCAAACAAAGCAAAAAAAAAAAAAAAAAAAAAAGGCAAAAAGAAAAGTTTTGCCTTCACACGCTTCAAGAATAAATATGCACACATGAAAATTCGTATCCCATTTAGACAGAACATCTATTCATTAAAGTATGCCTTCTAAAAGCTCTACTTGGCAATTACACTGAAAGCCATATGTTAGTTTATGTTAATGCTTGAGCTAAAAGTATCAAAATCCCATTTCTTAAAAAAATAATCCATAAGTCAGGCCCTTATTAATTTGGACCCATGCCTCACCAACCAGTTCAAATTAGAGACCTATCCTTAACTTTAGGAGGTTATGCATACAAATAGGGAGGCTCCTACTGAAAATAGCTCTTCTTTTTCACTCCAAAATCCCATTTTCCTCTTCAACTTGGTAAATCCTACAATGACTAGCAAGTTTCCCTAATAGCTTCAAGAACCATGATGAAACGTTCTTAAATATTCAGACGATTAGCCTGATTTCTGCCCAGATCAATTCCCATTCTGAATACGTCCCTGTGTCTAGAGCCACTGGAACTGTTGGGGTTATGACAATGCTTGTCATGGGGGAAGGCATCAAAATGCCAGCAATAGTCATTGCGTGTGACATCTCTGGTTTCTTGAGGTTTTTCTGCGGCACTAAATCTATACTGTTAACTGCTTCACTGATCCAAATGCAGAAGATAAATAAATTCCAAATGAAGGCGTATTGCCATATTTGAAGGCACCAGCTTCATTTAATAACCCAACTTTTCCCCCTTGGCTTCTCTGACAGGGCCTCACATTTTATCTCTGTCCTTTTCCAGTCACTTGTGAAAGGTTGATATGGAGCCTGACTATGTCAGTCATTTTTCCTTAGCTCACCAACAGGGAGCATTAATGGGAGGCCTGGTTCAGGGAGGCAGGCGGGGACAGGACACAAGATTCAGTTCTTCTGGGATTACAAAGTCTCCTATAGCCACAGCTAAAAAGCTAGCAACACTGAAAGGCATAGGAAGTGTCCGTGTGGGCCATATATGCATTTGTTGCAAGGGTATACTTCACTTGCATGATACGGGTTAAAGGGGTTCAGGACAGGCCCCCCACCCCACCCAAAATGTGCCACTTTGGCATGCGGATTATTTTGAGCTGAAGGCACTTCACACCCTGCAGGCTCAAGAGAAACTTCTGTCCCTCCCTTAACCACATGGAAGAATCTAAATTGGGGGTCTTTCCCAGAATGAAGTTTATTAACAGAGATAAATTTGATCTGAGTGACCCATCTATATGGCAGGGCAAACATCTACTTTCCAAACACCTTCTCCTCTTACTGCCCCGGGAAGTGCGTCCTTTTCCTCTGAGGTCCCGGGCCCCTACCCCCTTCTCCTAAGTTCAGAATGACATACACACCTCATTTTGCCTGTCTTTGGAATTCCCATGTCTATGTGGATGCTCTGTATGTACACCTAATAAATTTGATTTTTGCAGTGAAAAAAAAAATTATTCTCTCCTATTACTCTGTCTCATATTAATCTGATTCTTAGTCCAGCTAGAAGGGCCTTTGAGGGGACAGGAAATCTTGTTCCTCAACGAGGTAGGGACTTGGATGAAACTGGAACTCCCATTATATTCTCCATCTTTCTTTGTCAACTGTGCAGACCTGTCAGGTGGTACATCTCCTTGTGTCTACACGGATCTCCCGTTTGACAAAGATTCTCCCTACAGAAGTGGCTCTTCAGAGTGGCCCTCTTTCTCACTCTTATCTATTATGGTAAGGAGATCAGAACTAGAAGGCATTCATGTCCTCCTCCCGTGACCGCTACAAAGATCCAATGTCCTCCTAATGCCAAATACATATTTCTTTATAGGGGCCAGAGGACATCATCATCAAATGGTGGGCAATACCTTAACAGCTAAGCTGGGGGAGCTATTTTAAGATAATCCCATCTGGCCCACCCTCACATGGCCATTCCTACTCCTTGGGACCCTCTGGAAAGCTCTGATTTTAAGCACTCTTTTATATCTATTTTAATGCTGGTTAAGGGCAGATGGATCAACAGGTGACTTGAAGGAAAAGTCTTTCAAGTTCCATGCCAGCCAAACTCACATATCAATATCCTTTCTAATTAGTTTTTCAAGATCCCACATTAAAAAAAAAGAGTCTTATTAGTATAATAATTACTACATTAGGGGTGCCTGGGTGGTTCAGTTGGTTAAGCATCCAACTCTTGATCTCAGCTCAGGTCTTGATCTCATGGTCATGAGTTCAAGCCCCACATTGGGCTCCAAAAAGTAATGATAATAACAATTACTACATTAAAGGGACATTTGGTTATATCTACATAAAAAAGAGGAGGTCTATCAATAACCTGTTTAAAAAAAAATCAAAAGTTTGAGGGGCGCCTGGCTGGCTCAGTTGGGTGGAGCATGTGACTCTTGATCCCAGGGGCATGAGAGTTCCAGCCCCATACTGGGTGCAGAGATTACTTAAAAATAAAATCTTAAGGGGCACCTGGGTGGCTCAGTTGGTTAAGCATCTGTATTCAGCTCAGGTCATGATCCCAGGGTCCTCAGATTGAGCCCCACAATGGGCTCCCTGCTCAGTGGATACTCTGCATCTCCCTCTCCCCCTGCTTGTGTTCTCTCTCTCTCACTCTCTCTGTCAAATAAATAAATAAAAATCTTTAATAATAATAAATAAAATAAAATCTTTTAAAAAATCAAAAGTTTGGAATAGCAAATCATTGGAAATATTCAAAATATCTATAATAGGGGACTGGTTAAGTAAATTACAATCTAAAAATACAATGAAGTACTATGCAGCCATTTAAAATAATTAAACAGATTGATGTGTGCTGATATAGAATTATCCCTAAGATATATTGTTAAGTGAAAAAAATGAAGGTGTAGAGCAAAGCGTCCATTATGTTCCCCTTTGCACCCACACCACACACACACACACACACACACACACACACACACACAATCTCTAGAAAGAGACGAAGCACGTTATACTTGCCTCTAGGAAGAGGCTTAAGAATGAGGAGAGTTACTTTTTATCCATTTTACTATGTATGTGCACTATTTTTCCATTAAAAGTTATTTAATGAAGTACAGAAAATTTTAGAAAAGGACAGTGAGAGCTATCAGTAATCATCTATGCAAAATGACTATCCAGCTAATTAAAGCCTCTTAGGTCCAACTAGTTATACCCTACTGATGAAATGTCCCCATTATATGGTGAAGTTTACCCTTTGTGATATCTGGATATCTAAATAGGACTGGTATTCACTGGTATGAATCAGCCTTGTATACTTGGTTCACAATTAGCCTGAACACCTTCACCAATGAAAATATTTTTTAAAAAGGTGGGGGGGTGTCAAGGAACTTTTCTTCATAGAGATCATTCATATATAACATCAGGGAACTCATTCGTGGGGAAGGGGGAACTTGACTCGGGCCCTGAAGGATGACTATGTTTAAACAGGCAAAAACATCAGGGAAGAAGAAGGAAGTCAAGAAAGGTGGGTTGACAGAAGGAGAACATGATCCAGAGCCAGTGCCCTCAATAGGGCAGATCATAAATACACGAGGGGATTGTGGGATTGAGCAATGGTTTTTTATGCAGAGCATATTGCTAGGAACAAACTGTATGTGTGCATGTGTAAAACTATAAAACATATCATTGGTGTTCACAGACTCAGACAGAATAATGGCCCCCTAAACATATCCATGTCCTAATCCCTGGGATCTGTGAATGTTAGCTTACATGGCAAAAGGGACTCTGCAGCTGTGATTAGATGAAGGGTCTTAAAATGGGGCTATGATACTGGATAAGCCAGGTGGCCCAATGTAATCACAAGGGTCCTTACAAGAGGGAGGCCGGAAGATCAGAATCAGAGGAGATGGGATGCTGGAAGCAGTAGTCGGAGTGATGCTGTTGCAGAAGGAGGATGTGAGTGAAGGAATGCTGGCAATTTCTAGAAGCTTAAAAAGGTTAAGAACAGGTTCTCCCTAGACCCCCTAGAAGGGACATAGTCCTGTCAACATGTTTACTTTAGCCTGCAAGACCCACTTCTGGACTTCTGCTTGCAACCATAAGATAAATTTGTGTAGTCTTAGTCCACCAGGTCTGTGGCAATTTGTTATAGCAGCAATAAGGAACTAATACAAATACATATCTGTATTATTAGTGTTTATCCTTATTTTACAGATGAGGAGACTGACCTCATCAAGGTTCAAGAACTTGTCCAAATCTCAAAGCCGGTGCCTGGAGGTACCAGGACTCAAACCCAGGTGTGAGGGGTTGATGGAATGCTGCCCTTGGAAAAGGAGCTTGAGACACACCAGGGACAAAAATCAGATGGGAGAGTGTCACTTAGCACAGCAGGTAGTAACAAGGCATGAAGTTTGGGACAAATGAAGGAAATGAACAGAGCTAATATGTGGTATTCTCAAACATGTCGTAGGCCACTGTGATCTTTTACATCATTTGAACAGAAAGAGGTAAGTGTCCTCCCTAACAAAGTGACATGGCTTTGCTATGTAAGAAATTCATTTATGGCAAACACTGTCTCTACTTCCACTGAGTAATATAAAACATGCTTTCTATATTTTCAACATGAAAATTCTCTTCTCTTTCTTCTTACTTTAGGAAGTGATTACTCCAGGGGCGCCTGGGTGGCTCAGCCGTTAAGCGTCTGCCTTCGGCTCAGGTCATGATCTCAGAGTCCTGGGATCGAGCCCCGCATCGGGCTCCCTGCTCTGCGGGAAGCCTGCTTCTCCCTCTCTCACTCCCCCTTCTTGTGTTCCCTCTCTCACTGTCTCTCTCTCTGTCAAATAAATAAAATCTTAAAAAAAAAAAAAAAAGGAAGTGATTACTCCATAATTGGCTGAATCTCCCTACACTAACCAATGAAATGCCCTGCACATCTTTTCAAAACTGAGCTATATTTTGGACAGTTCCATAAACAAGGTTGTAGACAGAACTTGGTCAAGATGCAAGTTATTCTGTCCTTTCCTTGTATGTATAGAGTTGCACCATGGGGAACAATTCCCTTTGTCAGGAAGATAGGTTATTGTGCAAAGAATGAAGCTTCCCTAATCTAGATAATCACCACCATCATCATCATCATCCCCATCATCATCACCATCAACACCACCATCACCATCATCATTATCACCACCATGACCACCACCATCATCAACATCTATACTGTTTATTAAAGCCTTATTAGAAGCCTATTTTGAAAACTATATGCCAATAATTTTCTAATTCTACCAATAACCCTGCATGATAACATTATGCCTACTTTACACCTGAGAAAACCTAAGTTCTCAAAGAGGTTAAAAATTTTACTAATGAGATAATAAACTGATGTTCTAACCCTGGCTTGTTGTGAGAATCATGCTTTTTCATTTTTAAACCATGCCACCTCTTCAGGTATAGTTAATTTCATAATTCAGCAAAAGTAATGAGTGAATAGGGTGCAGAGGGGGGTTTTTTGCTATATTTTGCCCCCAAAAAGAATGTCCAAATTCTCGCCCACTATGTCAACAGCAATCTGGGCTCTGATGGGTGAAATCATTGAAATTTTCTTAACCAGAGAACGCTCTGGCTAATAACTTTGGCTTCTTTCTAAGTTTCTGACAGTGTTTGCCCATTTCAACCCCAAGGACTGAAGACAGAAGGTTCTCTTGCCTCTGATTTCCAGGTACCCATGCTCTTCATTAAAGGAGAGTAGAAGAATTTTCAATTTGAACTTTCTGTTCATGTTCCTAATCCACTCCTCACTGTTTTAAAATGAGGCCCCCTCCTTATTGTCTTTACATCTTAAAATGCTACGTAATAATTTTTATTCTTTTCAAAAATACAAAAACTCAGTAGACTGAAGATTGACCCTTATATTTCCCCACCTGCTAAGTCCTCTTTCTAAACTGCCCACACATTTCATTATGCATCTCCTGATTAATAGAGCAGACTTAATCTTCAAGCACAATTGACAAGTTCTCCCATGTCCTAAAACATGATCCCATTAACACTGTCCCAGCTGAAAGAAAAGTTCATTCGTCCACAGGCATTAGTGACTTGGTACAAAGATTTATTCACCATTCAATCCCACACAACACAAACTACCAACCAATTTGTTGTGAGGTGCTGATTACGACACTACTTCTAGATGAAAATAAGAATAAGTCTGCCTAGTGGCCACCCACAAAAACTAAAGATCATTCCCCGAGATACCACTGCACACAAAATGGAGACCAGACGTGTAGGGATATTGTTCTCTGGGCTTTTCTTCTGACCTGGCCATGGAAGTTACAACACATCACAGAGATGATGGAAATGAATGCACGGGTTGATCCACCTCTACCAGCCCTTGGCAAGTCTCAAGTGGTAAGAATAGTGCCCTGAATGCTCTGACCCCTGCAGAGGCCACCAGCCCCAGGCACAGGCTGCTTGGCTTCTTCAGTTAGGGCAGAGAAACATGCGGGCATATCTGTTCATCTGTCTCTCTCCCCGTGCCAGGCAGAAGGCACTCATTCAAAACTCCCTGGCTCTCTTCCTTGACCCTACACCCACTGAGGGTTGCGTTGCTCTGAGATTTATGAGCTTCCCCGGGGCAGGTGATTTGAGGGGTTCCAAAAGGCTTGCTTGCCCAGAGACATCTCCCCACACTGTCCCACTGAGGAGCTTGAGCCACTTCTCTGGGTTAAGGGACCTACCTAGGGACATCTCCCCCCAAAGCCCAAGTGTGTTTCCTGGGAGCCACATGAGCATCGGTTCAGCAATAAGCCTTAATGACAGTGACAACGATCTGTAGTTTAACCACTAGTTAGCTCCGGTCCCGGGAAGACGGACTCCCTTTCACAGAAACCTGGATGACAAGCTGGTGCCAACCACGATATGTGGCACGGTCCCCTTGCACCGCTTCCCGCAGGTGGTGAGGCACGGTGGCAAGGTCCGCTGACCCTGCCGCCGCCTTGGGGAGCAGGTGACGCATCCGTGAGCTGGCAGGGAGTACAGAGCACCCTGAGATAGCAGGTCCTGGGGAGACGGAGGGGGATGGAACGCACGTCCTGCCCCCAGGAAGCTCCCACACCAGGGAGAGGGAAGCAGCCTGTAAACATATACGTGCCTGGTGTTGGTAAGAACTAGAAACAAAGATAAAGCAGGGGGAGAAAAAGACAGAGTGTGCATTCACGGACCGGGTAGCCAGGGCAGGCCTCTGTGCTGAGAATGGAACAGCACAAGGAAGGGATCACAGGCACATCCAGAAGACTTCCAGGATGGGGAAGCGCACACAAGGGGCCCCACCAGATGGAAGAAGAGCAGGCGGCCAGGCTGCATGCAGCTGTGTGAAGGGGCGAGCAGGCAGGATCATGAGATCCAGGAACAGCATTTGCGCCCGTGGGCCACAGCAAGGGTTTGGTGGGGTTTGGAGTATCTTTCCTGAAAGATTTCAATCCGCTGGTTGTGGGACACATTTTTGTTCCCTGTGAGAGCTTTAAAAAAGCACCAAGACTCAGGCCAAGCATCAGTTTAGCCAAAGTAACTCCTATTCTCATTCCTAAAAAGTAGAATTGAGACCGATGTAGTGGAAGTTCCTCAAGAAGCTGAGAAGGCCCTCTGTTCTAGCCTGAGTGATCTCAGGAAGCTGCTGAAATGCACCCTCTTTTTGCCTCCGTTTTGCCACCTGCAAGACGGAGACGGTGCCCCGCCTTCCGCCCCAGGCGAGAGCTGCAAAGGAGCATGCCAGGCAGGTTCTCCCACCCACGGTGAGCGCAGGCTGGAACCCCAGGGGCTCCGCCTCCCACACTCATCTGTGTGCGTCTTCTGCTCCGCACTGGCTGCATGGAGAATTATAATGCTATTCTGCATCTCATCACTAATCTGCCGGACGCCTAGCAACTGCTCTGCACCTCCTCAGGCCCTTCCTGGAACTGGCACTTCATCCTCATAATGGCAAAAGTCATTTCACATACCTAGCAACAAAAGGAGGCTATGGAAATTTATCGAAACCACACACACACACACAAATATAACACTAAAATGATTTAACTTCTTTTTTTCATTTGCCACACACTTTAATGCTGCTGAAAAGTACGCTTAAAAATAGACACTGGAGCCACAAATTGTCTTCACCATTAAATCAGATCCACCTCCCCAGCAGCAGCAAAATGAACCCCTTTCTCACTGCTTCTCCTCTAAGGAAAAAAAAAATCTGCCTTCTCCTCTAAGGAAAAAAAAATCTGCCTTCTCCTCTAAGGAAAAAAAATCACTGTGTCTCAACCCTCGCAAATGGCAGGAGCTGAAGAGATCATCGGTCAGTCTCCAGGATGCTCCAGTCCTGGCATCTTTCCTGAGGGTAAATATCAGGGACAATTACAATGGCCTTGTTTCTTTATTTGGTTTTTAAACAAAAATACCAGTCCAGGTCTCCCTACCAAGTGTGAGCAGCCACCAGCTGGCCACCCTCTCTCTCTGTGAGCTTCACAGCACTTTGAACAGAAGAGATCAAAGTGGAAATTTTTAAATGGAAAAGATGAGAACACATGTCGCATCCTTGTTCCTCAGCAGAGCATTTGATACAGCACCTAGGCAAATGATATTTGGTAAATGAGTTTGGATGCCTTCGCCATGCTGTAATAACATACCTAGAAAATCTGGGTTCTCTAAAGACGTTGCTGAAATTTCCAAGTAAAAGCTACAATAAAAATGCTGGAAATGTTTTAGGAGACAAGAATTAGAAGGTATGCATAAGTTAATGCCACAAGTTAAAGATGCAAATGTCCTAAGTTAAGGACACCAAGCCCAAAAATTATGTTGGAAAAGAGAAAATAGTCAAGTCTTTCAAATAAGAAATTGGGGCATAGCAAAAGATACTGTAAGCAAAGTATAATGACTAGCAGGCTGGGATGGGGGTGGAGGGATAATTGCAACCAGGAGGACACAGAGTTAATATCCCAGTGACAACAAGGGCTTGCTTCCCACTGAGGCTGCCACACACACACACAACTCCAGGGGGTACTGTTCACAGAAACCGTGCCCAGCAGAGATGCCCCGGTCCCACAGTTCAGTTTGGGCAAGGATACAATCACACAGTTCACAGGATGGCCAATGAACATATGAACTGATGCCCGACCTTACTAGTAGCCCCAGAAATGCTAAATAAAATCTCAACAGGATGCCTTCCTTCCCATCAGGTTGGGAAAAAAGGTCAATTTACATGGGAAATTTGCTGCCTGGAAATCACCATAACATTTTTGGAAATGGATCTGGCTGTGCCTGTTCATCTTAGGAAACCTAATCTATAGAAATAAACACATGATATAACAATGTATGTGTAAAATGCTTATTGCGGTGCTATTAGAAATGGAAAATAAGGAAAACATTATGAATGGCCAGTAATGGTGGAATAGTTCATCCATACCATGGAATATTACATGGCTAATGAAAAGAGTTAGAGCTACATGTATTTATCTAAAGGGATGCAATATCCCAATTAATCTAGAGGGAGGTAACTATCCCAAACGACAAAAGTAAGCTATGTTATAGCCATTCAGCGGAATACTCTAGCAGTTAAATTAAGTGATGAGATCTACATGAATCAACAGGGATAAATCTCCAAAACATAATAATAGGTGAGCAAAAGCAGGTTATGAAGAGAGACCTACAGGATCGATTCCACTTAGGTCTCTCTATAAAACGCACACACATACAGACCAATAATCCTAAGGCCCTACACTGCTAAGACATACAGTATAGACATATGTAGTAAAAGTCTGAAGACACATAATAAGAATGCACAGCAGCTTCAGGTATAGATTGACTCTGGAGAGGAAGAGAATGGGATGTGTATCCATAACTGGTTGCTATAGCTGTAACATTTTTGAGGGAGAAAGCTGAAGCAAATACAGCAAAATGTTAATCAACATTTGCTCAATCTGGGTGGTGACTACATAGTAATCTGTTCATTTATTTCTCTCTACTTCTTGGTAAATTTGAAGATTTCATGATTTTTAAAAAATTTAACCCAAGGCAGAACAGCACAGTGGGGGTAAGTGAGACCATATACCTCAATGGGGCTGTTGTAAGGATTAAATAGAAAGATTACATACTCACTCCTTAGTGTGATCAGGAAATACTAATTATTTTGGTGAGCCAACAGGCCCTAAAACAAAAATATTCACAAAACATTTTAAGAACTTGGAGAAAAGACCAAAACTTGCCTGGCCAAAACCGAGCACTGAACCTTTGCAAAGCAAGGGCATGTGAGTAACCTTATAGGAGTAGGAATTTTCTAGAGTGAACTTCAACCTAGTAAAGAGAGGGCCCTGTCCAGATTCAGATCACACAATGGACACCGTTAGCACACAACCACGGAAGTCAGGTGGTCCTTCGAATGGCCTCTGGATGTTGGCCGGACAGTGTCAGCTTGAACTATTTAACTCCTGGTCTCATTATTTCTTTGAACTGACTTCATCGAGGACTTCTTGGCCATTCCCATGAGGATACATCACTTACTAGGGCACAGTTAACCATTACCAATGATGGAAGAGGAGAATAAAGTCCCTGCTTTCACGTGGTTAGAGAACAAAAACCAAGACCCAGGAAGCACTGAACAAAGAGAAACAAGTCACGGTAGAATCCAGAGCTAAATCTGGCAGGATGGACAAGAAGTTGGAGAATGGAGAACATGGCGAGGGCTGGTGTCACCACACAGACTCGGAAGGGAGGAGGCCCGACCTGGGGGAACAGGAACAGGAAGAATATCCATGGGAAAAATGAGTGGGAGCTGCAGCTGAGACTGTTCCTCATTCCACGGGACTCAGTGTGTCTCAATGTCTTTCCCAGTAACAGAGTCCTGGCAGTACTGGGGCAGCACTCCGCCCAGCGGCTGGCTGTGCCCTGAATCCATTCCCCTCTGATCACAGGCACAGAACGAGATGCTAGGTATTAGCGTTTCAGGGATGTGTGGCCATGTGACTGAGCTCTGGCCAATGGAGCAGGAGCAGATGATGTGGGCCCTTCCAGGTTGGCCCAGAAACACCTCCCACACACGACCCTCCATTCTTGCTCACCACATGTCCATTCAGTGCAAGGACTCAGGTCCTAGAGGAGAGGCAGGGAGCCTGGGTCTCTCAGTCCCCAGGTGGGAGGCCTACTGGCAACAAGGGACAACTTTAGTTTTCTCCAATAAGAGAAAAATGAAGGCCTATCATGGGAAGGCACTACATTCAGAGGTTTATTTGTTACAACAGCTAACCTTACTCTCATACACCAGACTGCAAAGTTACATTTCTGAACTTCCCTTTCAGCTAGAGGTAGCCGAGATTAAAGCCAAAGTCACTGTGTGAGGCTTACAAAGGAACTCTTTTAAAAGAGAACTGATTTGTCCCTTGCTCTTTCTTTTCTTCTAGAATAAGGTCATGATGGCTGAATCTCCGGTGGTCAGCTTGTGACTGTGAGGATAGAAGTTCCTTGCTTGTGGTTATGGCATAGAAAAGTCGAAAGAACCTAGGCTCCTCATGTCTTCATAGAACCACCATATCAGCCCTGGATTATCTATTTTTTAAATTCTTTTACCTGAGATAACAAATGCATGACCTGTTCATGCCATGTTAATACAAACTGCATTACTATTAGCCAAATTCTCTTCCTTATTAATAAGATGGCCGTAAGAACCACCCAGTTAGAGTGGAGGTTCTCTGTCACACTGAAGAGTCAGTGGCAGGAAAGGTGGATCACGACAATGATCCAGAGCCATTAAAATAATGATAACGTAGACTAAAGAAGCATGGAAACCCATATCCAGAAAGCAGAGCACAAAAAAAGAACATGGTGGTCATAGAGTAAACACAACTGGAAGTTTATGGCATGAAAATCAGGCTTTAAAAAGATAAACTCATAATTAGTCAGTCTATGAGGGCATTGTACATGCCATTATAGAATGATGACCAGGAGATGGCATGAGGAGCGGTGCCTGAGACACATCCTTCCATTCAAATGATCTCACAACCAGACAAACAATGCAAGAGGGAGATGGTTCAGAACAGTGATGCATTCAAAAAGACCAGTCATGAAAATAAAATGAGAAGAATTAAACATGACTCTTTGGGCCAAGTGATCAATCTTTAGCTATAGAATGAATGAATGAATGAAGACAACATGTAGTTTTTAAAAGCCTAAAAAACAAAAGAAAAAGGGCAAGATGCCCAATCAAATTAAGAAAAGGAAACCCAATTATGAATGGAAAACAAAGATTTTTTTTCCATCCTATGAATGATTTAATTGCTCAATAACCTTCCCAGGGAGAGCATGGTCAAGTGGAAGTGGCCAGCTAGCCTGGCCAAAGCTCTCCACCAGGTAGTATTTGGAATATCTTTTATTGGGAAGAGTTGGATTAGGTCCCTGTTGGAATTGAACTGAGAGTGTGCTCAGATTCCTAGTTATAAATCTTTGTAACTAGAGATGGAAAATCTCCATTACTTGATTAGCAATCCCCTGGCCTCTGTAACAATACCCAAATTCATCATTTAATAGTTATTTGCTGCATCAACCACCCTTGAGGAAAACAGCAAAAGTCATTTTTCAGTTTGTGATGGACCCAGATAGAACATTATGAGAATATTATTGCTAGGAAACAGAGAAAGGGAAAGCAATGTCAGGTGACAGCAATTTTGAGTCTTGTTTCTCATTTATAATTACTCTGCATTCTCTAATTTATCACTTCAGCATGGAAGATGAATCTTGAACAAGTGCCCCCCGCCATGCTATTCTGTGCAAGACGTGTTTTGTTTTGTTTTCTCAATTCTGACGATTCCCTGTAGCTCCCCCCCCACCAACTTCCCGCTCCATGGCGGTGCACAATGATAGACACTGTGTCATTATGTTTATCATTAGTAACTTGGTTCTAAATAATTGGACTTTGCCCACAGACAATACGTTTAAACAAATGTGACGCATACAGATGAGGAAGGGCCAGGGCACGAGGAACCTTCTGATGTTGGTAATTTCCATGTCTCCGACAATCACAAGGCAGAAAGGAGAATGGACGCACCCGGGGCAGGTTTCTGGGTAAAGCCTTGTTTTGTGCCTGACCGGGTCCCTAATGTACATACTTCTGAAAACCAAAACCAAAACAAGTACCGGCGGTTCATCATCAAATCGTGATGGTTTCACCACTAATGTCCAAAGCAAGAATGCTGATGTTGATGTCAACTTCATGTAGCTTCCACCCATTTTATTTGCCACAGGGGAAGCCTCACATTTAGGGTCCTTTAAAGCCTGTGTAAGAGGGAGATCATTCCCTTCCTTGGAATTGCGATCAGCACTATGTGCTTATGTATATTAAGGTACACTACCCAGCTTGACAGATCATGACCAGTTGGCTAGATATCTTTTTCATAAGTGTGCAAGAGAAAATTCACATTCACGTTGTTCCCATTTCCCAAGCCCTACCTCCATGAGGCACATGACGATGGATCTTCCTTCATCTTCAGTGTAATAGAGGGGAAAACATATCTATTCCTGTCCATATTTAATCATACTCATCCTGAAAGGCTCATGAGTACTCAGCCCTAGAGGAAAATCTATAAAATATATATTGGTGTAAGGACTTTCTTCATGACTTTGCACAGCACTCATATTTTAAAATTGCGTTTGCTGAAAGGATGTCCTTTCTTGCTCAGCAACAATGAGCAAAATTTGTAAGTGACCTCTGTCCACCACATTAAGGAATACCTAGCTCTCTGTCGTTCATCTCTCACAAACCTGGAAAACAGACCAGCAGACCAGCAGATCCATTAAAATAAATACTCATGAACACTGGCCCTCTAGAACATTTTATATCATCTAAATCAAAAAACTATGGCAAACATAAATTATGCAATCAGGAAACAAAGGCACATAACTAAGGTGATCCTTTGTCTCAGTTTGCCCAGCACAGTCCCAGTATAATTACTACTAGTACCCACCTCCCTTCACTCAGAAAAAGTATCCCAACTGGGACAAAACATTACATGGTAATTACATGTGTGATTAGTATATGGTAAATACTCATAGGTAGGAAGTCCTCAGTAAAGAAATGTGAATGACTCTTGACCCAAGTGTGTCACTGTGCTTGGGCAAGTTACCTATCATCTCTGAGCATCCATTTCCTCATACAAAAGACATGGGGATTATAACAGCTATTTGGAAGGTTTATTTTAAACATCAGAGATGGGTCCTGCAGAGCACCTGGGACATCTGTGTTCTACAAATGCAGCTACGAAGATGGTAATGAAGATGAGGATTTCATCACTTTTGCTCTCTAGAACTGTTTCCTATCTATAACAACTAACAGTCGTATATCATTTTACCTTTTACGAGATGCTTTCCAATACATCACGGTATGCGATTTATAACATTTGGAGGTAAACTTAGACCTTGTGAGTCTCTTCCAAATCTAACCACCTATGATTCTATTATTCCAAAATACACTGGCTAGAAATGTACTGCACCATCCAGAGGGACAGCAATAGTCATTGAAAAGACCTCTTATCTGTGCTAGAGAATCCTACTGCCATCTCTCTGGCAAGTCACCTGACTTTTCTCAAATTTCCTACATGCAGAATGAATATACTTGCTACCTGAGAATGATATATGTGATGTGCTAACAAAAACACTTCATGCTGAAGATGATTTGTACATTTATCTCTATAGCAGTTTTCTAGCTAGCATGTGCTGGTATGTGATAGTTATATATTGGATGTTATTATCACTTTTGTTATTATTACATAATTTTTGTTATATGTATGGACTTTTGAACCAGACAACCTAGGTAGCTCCTCCACTGACTAGCTATGTGACCTTGGGCAAGTTTCTTAATTTCTCTCATGAGGTATCATCATCTGTAAAATGGGAATAATACTATCTATCTATCTAATAGGGTTGCTGTAAGGATTTAATGAGTTAATACATGTATAGTGTTTACAGTGCCTAGAACATAATGTGTTCAGTAACTGTTGTTTTACTGTCACTATTAATAGCATTATTAAAATCTCCAAAATGTATTATTAAGTAAAAAAGAAAAAAGAAGCAAGTGCTGAACAGAATGTTAAATGGTGTGCTACTGTTATTTTTAAAAAGGAGGATGTAACACTTGCAGGACTGGAGTAAGCCCATAAAAGCCTATGTCTCCCACTGATACAAGTGAAGTGTCTGTACAGAATACAAAAACAAACTTCCTGACGACTCTGAGAAGCCAACAGTACCAGACAGATTTAGAGGGAAGTTGAAACTTGAAGAAATATAGATTGGTAAATTTCCTGAATTAAATTTTCCTCTTTTAATTCTTGGCTTTGATCCAAAGATGGGTCAAATCAAAGAACTGTACAGTGGGAAGACATGAGAACTCCAAGAAAAATCTCACCTTTCTGCCCAGAGAACTAGGAAAAAGAGCTCCTGAAAACCAAAGAATGTGACAGGATATCCCTGGTATTTTTTCTCTTCTCTCTGCCCTGGTCTAAGGCCAGCCCTGGGCATCATGAGCACCTAAGACCCCAAGAAATAACCCATCTCTCTGGCCAAAGGGACTGGAAAAGGGGAATCCTGTGGTCTGAAGAGTAGAAAGAGATGCTGGTTACCTTTGTTCTCTTTCTCCTCTCACTGCTTTACCCTCTGGACATCCTCAGTCCACAGAGCGGCACGAAAGTGTTTGTGGTGTGAGGATAAAACTCTGAGACATATCCACCTTTCTGACAAGAAGAACTGGGAAAAGGGACCCCTGAGAGAGAGTGTGAAGAAAATCCCAGAGAGGGGAGAGTTGGAGAAAGAAATCTTGAAAAACTGTGTATGAATCAAAACAAGTTCCAGACCTACTCATGAAATGTGCATGTGTGAAACACACCCAAAGAAGCAATGGCTTCGAGAAGTAAATTATGACATAAAGAACCATACAAATCCCAAACTAATCCAGAACAACACATACAAACAATATAGTAAGGGCTCTGAAAACTGAATGGACATTGTTACCATGAAAGGTGAGACAGACTTGTCATCTGAGCCTAATCTGGTTGGCTCTCTTAAAAAATAATAAATAAAATAAAGAAGGAGGAGGAGATGGAGGAAGAGATGAAGAAGGAGGAGAGGGAGGAGGAGCAGAAGGAGGAGGCAGAGAAGAAGAAGAAGGAAAAGAAGAAGAAAGAAGAAAGAAGAAGAAGGAGAACAACAACAAACAAAACCATCATTCTCCAGCAAATTTTAATTAGGGCCCAGAGTCTCACAACATAGTATTCAAAATATCCAGGATACAATCTAAAATTATTCAACATGCCAAAAAAGGGAAAAATACAATCCAGAGATGCTAATCCCAAGATGATCAAGATGTTGGAATTACCAGACAAAAACTTTAAAGCACTGATTATATTTATGCTCTAGGAGTGTGAATATTGTTGAAATTAATGGAAAGACATAAGTTTTCAGGGGAAAATTAAAAATATTGAAAAGAACTAAATGGAAATTTTAGACTTGAAAAATACAATAATTGAATTCTTTTGAAAATTCACTAGATGCATTAAATAACAGGTGCAGGAAAGGGTCAATAAACTTGAAAATTGAACAATAAAAATTACTGAATCTCAAGGGTAGAGAAAAACAAATTGAGAAAAAAAGTGATCAGAGCCTTAGGAACTTGTGGAGCAATATCAAAAGATCTAATAGTCATGTCACTGCAGTCCCAAAATAAGAAAAGAAAGTGACTGGTACAGAAAAAAAAAGAAGAAGAAGAAGAAGAAAAAATGCTAAAGATGTATTAAATACAGTAAAAGACATAAATTTACACATTGAGAAAGTCTGTCAAACCCTAAACAAAATAAATTCAAAGAAAAGAATACACGTTCAATAATCAAATTGCTGAAAAGCAAAAATAAAGAAAAAATCTTGAAAGCAGTCAAAGAAAATCAACACATCACATACAGAGAAAATAGCAATCTCATTAGAAATGATGGAAACTAGAAGACAATGGAAAAAATCTTTAAAGATTTTAAAATTCCATATCCAGTGAAAGTCAATATCCAATAAAATACCATTTAGGAATAAAAGTAAAATAAAGACATCTTCAGTGAGGTTTAAAAAAAGAGAAAAATCATCACCCAAAGATGTGGCCTAAAACAAATGCTAAAGAAAGCTCTTCAAACTGAAGGAAAATAATATTAAAATAACTTAGAACTTTAAGAATAAAATAAAGGGAAAGCTAAAGAATGGTAAACATCTGTGTAAATATGACAGATTATTTGTCTCTGCTTAAGTTCTTTATAATTAAGATGACTGCTGAAAGCAAAAATTGAGTTTTTAATGTATGTAGACAACTGTACTATAAAAAGGACACAGTAAAGAAATTTATTTGGTTGTAGAGCTTGTAAATTTTATTCAATCAATGAAATACTATCTCAAAGTAGATTATGAAAAGGTAGGCATATATATTGTAATCCCCCGAGCAAACACACACACACACACACACATGCTCACCTACACACACACACTCACACACACAAAAAAGATATATGACCAAAAGTCCAAATGAGAGATTTTAATGGACTCTTCAAAATATCCAATAATCCCAAAAAAGGGAAGAAGTAATAATGAGGGGTGCCAAAAGAAGAAAAGACAAACAGAAAGCAAATAATAAAATGGTAGACCCAAATCCAACTATATGAATAATTACATTAAATGTTAATGATCCAAACAAACCAATTAAAAGACAGAGATGGTAAGACTGTATAAAAAACCAAGACCTAAGTATATGTTGCCTACAGGAAACACCTAAAAATATAAAGACAAAGATATAGATAGGGTCAAATTAAAGGGATGGAAAAAGATGTACAATGGAAACACCAACCAAAAGAAAGCTGTTTATTAACACCAGACAAAATAAACTTCAGAACAAGGACAATAAGGAACAAAGAGGATTGTTACATAAGGGTAAAAGAATAAACTCACCAAGAAGAAATAACAATATTAAATGTGTATGTATCTAAAAACAGGGCTTCACACTATATGAAGAAAAATTTTAAAACTGAAAGGAAAAAATAGAACAAATTCAATGTTATACTAGGATAGGTACATAAACAGTCCTCTCTAAGTAATCAACACAAGTACACAGAAAATCAGCAAGGATATAGAAGTCCTGAATAATACTATCAAATTTTTTGACCAATTGTCATTTATGGAACACTGTACCCACCAACAGCAGAACACACAGTCTTTTCAAGTGCACATGGAATATTCACCAAAATACACTACATTGTGGATCATGAAACAAACCCTGAAGTTTTTAAAAGATTTATTTATTTATTTATTCGACAGAGAGACACAGCAACAGAGGGAACACAAGCAGTGGGAGTGGGAGAGGGAGAAGCAGGCTTCCCACGGAGCGGGGAGCCCGATGCGGGGCTCGATCCCAGGACCCTGGGATCATGACCTGAGCCGAAGGCAGACGCTTAACAACTGAGCCACCCAGGCGCCCAACCCTAAAGTTTTTAAAGAATTAAAATCATACAAAGTATATTATCCAGCTATAAAGGAATTCAATCAGAAATCAATATCAGATTATATAGAAAATTCCCAAATACTTAGAAAGTAAAGAACATGCTTCTAAATAACCCAGGAGTCAAAAAGAGACAAATTAGAAAATGAAGTGATTGACACAAAAATACAACATACCGAAAATTTGTGACATACAGATTAGAGAGTAATATATACTACTAAACACTTGTATTAGAAATAAGAAAGATCTCAGGGTGCCTGGGTGGTTCAATTGGTTAGACATTCAACTCTTGGTTTCGGCTCAGGTCATGATCTCAAGGTCATGGGATCAGACCCAAGTCGGGCTCTGCGCTCAGTGGGGAGTCTGCTTCTCTCCCTCTTCATCTGTCCCTCCCCCTGCTCACATGCTCTCTTTCTAAAATAAATAAATAAATCTCTTAAAAATTTTTTAAAAAGAAACAAGATTTCAAGGCAATAATCTAAGATTTCACTTCAAGAAACTAGAAAAATAAGAGCAAATTAAACCCAAATTTGGCATAAGGAAGGAATATATAAGGATAAGAGCAAGAATTGATGAAATTGAAAACAGAAAAACAAAAGAGAAAAATCAGTTGAACCAAAAGCTGGTTCTTTAAAAAGATCTATAAAACTGATAAATTTCTAGCCAGGCTGGCCAAGTGGAAAAAAGAGAGAATACAAATTACTAATATCGAGATTGAATGAAGAGATGACACTACAGACCCTATAAACATTAACGGGCTGATAAAAGAATATTATAAACAATCCAGCCTGTGTATTTGACAACTCAGACTAGGTGTGAGCAAACTTTTTTGTAAATGGACAGTCAGTAAATATTTAAAGCTTGTTGACCATTTGGTTTCTGTCATAATTACTCTACTCTGCTATTATAGGGCAAAGTAGCCATGGACATTAAGTAAATAAATAGGCTATATTCTAATAGAACTTCATTTACAAGAATAAATGGCTGGCCTGTGGGCCTTATTTTATTGATGACTGGCTTAGATGGAATTGACCAATTCCTTTAAATAAAAACTATCACTCAAGAAGAAACAGAGAACCTGAACATACTCCTATAGCTATAAGAAAATTGATTCATAGTTAAAATCCTTCCAAAAACAAAATTGAAGGACCAGTTTCACTGATGATTTCTACCAAATACCTAAGGAAGAAATAATACCAATTCTACATAATCCTTTCCAGAAAAATGAAGAGAAGGAAACACCTTCCAACTCATTTTATGAGTCAAGGATTTCTCTGGTATCAAAACCAGTTATACAATGTTGGTGGGAATATAAAATGGTAACAAATTTCATGAGCACAGACACAAAAATCCTCAACAAACTATTAGCAAATTGAATCTAGCCATATATACCAAGCATAATATACCATAATCAAGTGGTATATACTCCAAGAATACAAAGCTGTTTCAACTTTTGAAAATCAATTTAATCCACATTTTAACAGACTAAAGCAGGAAAACTACATGATCATCTCAATAGATGCAGAAAAAGTGGCAAAATTCAAAATATCCATTCATGATTAAAAACAGTAACAATAACAACTTCAGCAAACTTGAAATAGAACTTCCTTAACCCAATAAAGAGCATCTATAAAAACCCTATAGCTAATGTCATACTTAAAGGTGGAAGCCTGAACGTTTTTCCCCTAAGGTCAGAACCAAGTCAAGGATGTCAGATCTCACCACTCCTATCTCCTATTAAACATCATACTGAACACCCAAGCAAGTGCAATAAAGCAAGACAAAGGGGCACAGATTGAAAAGAAAGAAATATATCTACCTCCATTTGTAGATGACATGATTGTTCAGGTAGAAAATCCCATAGAATCTATTACAAAAAAAGTATCTGGAACTACTAAATGAATTTAGCCAAGATCACAGGATTCAAGCTCAATATGTAAAAAAGCAACTATATTTTTACATATTAACAATGAAAAATTGACAATAAAAAAATTAAAAATAATACGATTTACAATAGCTGCCTAAAAAATGAAACACTTAGGTACAAAGACAACAAAATCGTGTAAGATCTGTATACTGAAAAATACAAAACACTGATGAAAGAATCGAGAAAATCTAAATAGACGCAGAGGCAGATGATGTTCATAGATTGGAAGACTAACATTATTTAGAATTTAGTTTTTTCCCAAATTGATCTACAGATTCAATGTAATCCCAATCCAAATACCAGTAGGGTTTTTTGTGGAAATTGACAAAATAATTCTAAAATGTATATGGAAAGGTAAAGGAAATATAATAACTAAAAACATTCTGAACAATAAACAAAAAAAATTGGAGGACTCACTACCTGATTTCAAGATTTAGTATAAAACCACAATAATCAAGACAGTGTGGTGTGGTCCTGGCAAAAGGATTAACACAAAAATCAGTGACACAGATACTTAGTCTATCAATAGACTCACACAAATATGGTCAGTCAACTTTTGACGAAGGTGCAAGGCAGAAAGAATAGTCTTTTGAACAAATATTATCAGGATAAGCCCTATGCAGAAAGAAAAACGGCAACACACAACTCCTACCTTAAACAAAAATTAATTCAAAATGGATCATCTATGTTGAAGTGAACCACAAAACTATAAAACTGTACAAGAAAATCTTTGTGATCTTGGTTTAGTCCAAGAGTTCTTAGCTATGACAGTAGGAGCACAATCCCAGAAAAGAAAACACTGGAATATTGGACTTCATCAAAATTAAAAACTTCTGCTCTTAAGAGGGTGAAAAGATGGGGCGCCTGGGTGACTCAGTTGGTTAAGCAACTGCCTTCAGCTCTGGTCATGATCCCAGGGTCCTGGGATCGAGCCCCACATTGGGCTCCCTACTCCACGGGAAGCCTGTTTCTCCCTCTCCCTCTGCCTGCCACTCCCCTTGCTTGTGCTCTCTCTCTCTGTGTCAAATAAGTAAATAAAATCTTTAAAACAAAAAAAGAGGGTAAAAAGAAAACCCACAGACTGAAAGTACTCGAAAATAAAACTGGCAAAAAGATTGTTTCCAAAATATATAAAGAACTCTTAAAGATCAATGATAAGAAAAACAACCCAATTTTTTTAGAAATGAGTAAAAGATTTACAAACATGACAGCTAGCAAATGAGCACATGAAAAGATGCTCAAAATCATTAGTTATTAGGGAACTGTAAAGTACAGTGAGATATCTCTACATGACTATTAGGATGGCTAATTTTTTTTAAACCTGGCAGTACCAAGAGATACCAAGAAGACAGAGCAATTAGAAGCATCATACACTTGAACTATGAAATGGTACAGACACTTTGGAAAACAGCTTAGTGGTTTCTGATAAAGTTAAACATATACTTACCTTATCACCCAGCAATCCACTCTCAGCTATTTGCCCAAGATAAATTAAAACATATATTGACACAAAAACCTACATGCAAATGCTTATAACAGCCATATTCATAGTCGCCTAAACTGGAAACAACCCAAAAGTCCTTCCACTGGTGGACGGCTCAGACTATTGGACATCATACAACAGCATGATACTCAGAAATAAAAAGTAGCAAATTACTAATACATGCAACAACCCCTATGATTCTCAAATGCATTGTGCTGAGAGAAAGAAGCCAGACTCAGAAGGCTACATACTGTAGGATCCCATTTATATTACATTATGACAAAGAAAACCTATAGAGAAAGAGAACTCGGTTGCCAAGGATTAGGGCCGGAGGCGGGTATCTGACTACAAAGGGGCAGCACAAGGGAATTTGGGGGGGGGGTTATGGAAATGTTCTGTATCTTGATGGTGGTGCTAATTAAATGATTCTCTGCACGTGTCAAAACTCATAGAACTATACACCAAAACAGTGATTTTTACCGTATAAAAATCAAAAAAAAGCATTTTTTTAAAAGGGTGTATAAACGTACAGGGATAAATGCATGGCACTGGCTATGCACCAGGCCCTGTATTAGGCACCTCCTATTGGGTGGGAAAAATAAATAATGAAGCTTCTTCCCTCGAGTTACAAGCCTGCTTTGACTGAAGCCCGGCTTGGTCTAGTACTCTTCGTTCATTCCACGCTAGGGAGCCAACTGAACTAAATTATTATTAAAACATAATTACTAATAGTACAGACTTGAAAGCAAGACCGACCTATGCCTTGAAATCCTGCCTGCCCCACATACTTCCTACAGGACTTGAAGTAAGTCG
Source organism: Mirounga leonina (assembly GCF_011800145.1). Classification (NCBI taxonomy): domain Eukaryota; kingdom Metazoa; phylum Chordata; class Mammalia; order Carnivora; family Phocidae; genus Mirounga; species Mirounga leonina. Next base: position 9,796,801 of record NW_023270453.1, read on the forward strand.
CTTCAGTTTTCTTATCTGTAAAAAGGAAACGACACCCTTACCTCACTGTGTCAGTGTGGGAATTAAATGAGATAGTGAGAGAGCCCGCAGCTCAGCATCTGGCATATGGCAGACGAGAATTGAAGGGAAGTTATTAATTTTTTTCATAAGTTTTTGTTCATTGATGCAAACGCTCTAGGTGTGGCCCAAGGTGGACCTATATTATTGCAAAATTTGCATAATCATGAACAGTGTGCTGAACGTAAGCAACATATGTGTGTGTAGGGTTTTACCCCTGTGCTAAACCATAATGTGTTATATCCCCCTCTTGCCTCCTAATGAGAACAGTCTGATCAAATAACTGTAA